>NC_083409.1:94363625-94680696 GCF_020745735.1 Hemiscyllium ocellatum
CTTGGGAAAACAGAGCCTGCTGTGTTTTAAAATTGTTCAGAAGCAGAGACGTCTTCACTGCAGAAATGTTGCTGGAATGAAGCTCTCGAGACCTGATCAAGTACAGCAGAGTTGTTGCAGTCAGGCTTATGAATCCTTTCCTAAGCCATTTTCAAAGCTTTTACTCTCCTCTGGCTAATTTAAAAAAACAGAGGAATGTCTGTAATTTCTCCATAACTTAAAACAACATGGAGGATTTGTGCTTTTTGCTCTTCTCAAAATGGCTACCAAGGGATTTTCTGTCTCTTTTTAAAAATTTCCATTTTGTTTTAGTAAATGTATTTTCAGGCCCCAAAATGTTTTTCCTGTCTGACTGCTTCATTTTAGCTTCTAAAGCAGCTTTTCTGTAGTCCAAACCAATTCTGCTTTCAGCATTGAGTTTAAACAGTCTCTCAAAAATAGGCCCTTGACATTGTTGTTTCAAAACTTTGGAACAGCTAACAATGGCCACTGCTGGCACTGCATCGTGTTGATGATGTTAGTCTAAGAATCAATCACTCTTCAGGCATTGATTAACTGTACAGCTTGATTTGTTTAAAATAGTGAAACATGTTCAAAGTTCTAAAGCAAACATTACAATGTAATGACAGAGTTCCATGTGTGCTGCCTGCACACATCAATCAGATTTAATCTCTTGAATGGTACAATGTTATAGCAGAGTCTTCAGGAGCTGCCTTTAGCAAAACTCACTACTCAGACTGCTGCAACATCTGAAGAGAACTGGATTTCCCCAGCAGCACACAGTGAGTGGAAAACTGATACACGATGCAAATCACTGGGATAAAATCATTCCTAGCCATTGCCAGGAGCGCAGTCTCCTGAGGTCACTACAGGGAAATGAGCCCATGTCCTCTGTTCTGGACAGGGATATGGTGTTCATTGAGTGCAGTTTTGAATTGCTCAGCGTGTTGGGAGATATGGAACTGTTCAACACAGGCCACCAGGTTGTTAGCACTCTGTTTTTGTTCAATTTATTCCTAGTGACATTAATGTCTATTTTGATTGGCAAATTATATATACCTGTCTTTGTTTTGTAGCAGCTTGGGTTAAGGGGAAGAGAGAACATCTAAGTGGATTGTGAGCGCATGTTGGTGTTGCTGAGCGACGGTAGTGACTGGTGACCACTGTAGTTCTGTGAAGGAAATGCCTTGCTCATGCAAAGGCCTTGATCGGGGATGTGTAATCCAAGTTTTAACAGTTACTTCAAAAACATCATCTTCTACATCAAAATGACTTTACAGTACTGTACTAGTGGTAAATTAAATGTTTGCTGCTGTGCCCACTCAACGTTTTTGCGGTCTATCAGTGCATAAGTTTACAGGGTGAATGAGGCAATCTGTTAGCCAATTATTTTCAGCTAATTCCAGCGAGATCAAGAATCACTGGGGTCAATTATACTATATCCCAATGTCCATGCCTCTGGTAGTTCTAATTACTGAGTGCTTTGTATCTCGAGCTAAGATTCAGAGGAATGGTATCCTTGACTGTGTGGTTAGCACTGCTGTCTCCCTGTGCCAGGGACCTGTCTGTGTGGAGTTTTCACATTCTCCATGTCTATGTGGGTTACCTGTGGTGCTCCGGTTTCCTCCCACTGTCCAAAGATCTGCAGGTCGGATGGATTAGCCGTGCTAAATTGTGTCCAGCGATGTACAGGTAAACTGGCCATGGAATATGCAGGGTTACAGGGATAGGGTGGGGGGCTGATGGGATCCTCTTTGTGAGGCCAGTTTGGATTTGGTGGGCTGAGTAGCCTGCTTCCACATTGTAGGGATTCGATTAAACACCCATGTCTTGTGAGAGTCCAAGGTTGCAAAACTCTTCAGATTCACAGCATGAGTAAATTATCAGAACAATTAAATGTAATGTAAGAAACAGCATTATATTTGAATAACTGCTAAAGGGAATCAACTGTGCTGCACAGTTTCGTTAATCCGATTGTCTCTCTCACGTCTAATGTGTTGAGAATGGACTTTCCAAGTTGGGAATAAGCATTAGGCTGCCCCCTTCCCCACATCCAGTTCTGTAACGTCTTTAATGAATAACCACAAGTGATTATCTCACTAGTATGTATTAAACAAGGGCACCAAGGTAAAAGAAAAGCCATGATGTGGTTAACATTTGTTTTGTACATTTGCGGGATGAGGGTCTCACTGGCGAGGGTGCATTTATTACCTAGAGGGCAGTTAAGTATCAACCACATTGCTGTGTCTGGAGTCATGTGTAGACCAGACCAGGTAAGGATGGCAATTTCCTTCCCTGAAGGACATTAGTGAACCAGATGGGTTTTTCCAACAATTGACAGTGGATTCATGGTTATCGTTAGATTCTTAATTCCAGATATTTATTGAATTCAAATCCCACCACTGGTCCCCAGAACATTATCACAGTCTTTGGATTAACAGTCTAGCAATAATACCACTTGACCATTGCCTCCCCTTATTGTCCTGTATTTAAAAGTCAACGTTATGCCTTGCAACATTATTATTTGTACGCCATCTCTCAAACATATAGATAAGGTGAGGGGCGGTGAGGGTGAGTTGGTGGTGGGTGATTGAAGTAGGTGAGGGGAGGTGGAAGAAATGAGAGAGGTGGGTAACGGGCTAGAAACTGGAGATGGGGTAACTTTTCTAGCCCTCCAAGGTTGGCCTGGAATCTCGAACGTTGAAGGTCAATCTCCAAGACACTATTGGAGAAAAATCACAGGGACTTTAAAAATGACTTTTTTAACATATAATTTTCTTTTGAATGTTTCTCCTCACCAAATATGAAAATAGGGGTTGCTGTGGAGAAAAAAGTTGGTTGACCAACAATTGAGCATCATCCAATTGGATCATGGGTCATTTTACTTTCCATTAATGTGGGAAGGCAGTGCACTACAAGGATAGAAATGCTGACTCATGGCTGGAGGTGGGTGATAAAATCACCAGGGAGATGCCAAGTTGGCAACGTCATGCTGAACAAACATTAACCATGACTTTGCTAAGTGATGAAACCTGAAAGTCTGTATTTTATCCTCCTCATATTACTGTTCTTTCTTTTTGGAAGCACTTCGTGTGGGATAAGACTATATGAATCTCTGGTAATATTCATCTCCCTCCTCTTTGTTGATTCATGTTGGAGCAGGATATCGGGGTAACATGGCAGCGAGCATTATACTCACCCCAATGCGCATTCTCTTTCAGTCAAAAGTTTGCAACCAGTTCTTTGACCATTGAGGGAGCATCACAGCTAAATCCTTTATCTGACAGAGACACACACACACACTTCTCAAACTGGAACTGAGATCAGCAGTTGACAAAAGAGCAGCTAGTTAACAGGTAATAAACTACAACTGGGTGGGTGGGGTGGGGGAGTGCCACAGAGCCCTGTGCTGGGGCCTCAATTACTTACAATTTACATCAATGACTTCGATGAAGGGACAGATGCATTGAAGCCCCATTTGCTGCTGAGGCAAAAACAGCAAGGAAAGCAAAAGAGGACACAAAATGTCTCCACAACGATGTGGAAAGGTTGTCAGTATGTGGAAATTTTGCAGTTGCAGTATAATGTAGGAAAATGCTAGATTTCCACTTTGGTAGGAAGAGTAGAAAAGCAGAACATTGTCTAAAAGTTTAGTGGTGCTGATGTTGGACTGAGTGTACAAAGTTGAAAATCTCATAACACCACCACAAGCATTTCCAGCTCCCTCCATACCATACACTTTTACAGTATCAATCCTTTTAGACAATCTTAAAAATCACACACCAGGTTATAGTCCAACAGGTTTATTTGGAAGCACTAGCTTTAGGTAGCTACCTGGAGATGGAGCAGTACCCCAAAAGCTAGTGCTTCCAAATAAACCTGTTGGACTATAACTTGGTGTTGTGTGATCTTTAAGATTGTCTAAAAGGATTGATACTGCAGAATGGTATGGTATGGAGGGAGCTGGATTTTTTTTAGATTAGACTTAGTGTGGAAACAGGCCCTTCGGCCCAACAAGTCCACACCGACCCGCCGAAGCGCAACCCACCCATACCCCTACATTTACCCCTTACCTAACACTACAGGCAATTTAGCATGGCCAATTCACCTGACCCGCACATCTTTGGACTGTGGGAGGAAACCGGAGCACCCGGAGGAAACCCACGCAGACACGGGGAGAATGTGCAAACTCCACACAGTCAGTTGCCTGAGTAGGGAATTGAACCCGGGTCTCAGGCGCTGTGAGGCAGCAGTGCTAACCACTGTGCCACCGTGCCGCCCACTTGTACATCTTGTATGCTTGTATGGAAGGTGGAATGTTGGAATATAAAAGGAAAATCAACATAAAAATGATATTTTCTGTTGTGGAGCAATCTAGAACGAGAGGTTATAGCTTTAGGGTGAGGGGGAGCAGATTTAAATCCGAGATGGCTGAGGTGTCAGTGGGGGAGCACTTTGGGGCCAGTGACCATAATTCTATTCGTTTTAAAATAGTGATGGAAAAGGATAGACCAGATCTAAAAGTTGAAGTTCTAAATTGGAGAAAGGCCAATTTTGACCGTATTAGGCAAGAACTTTCAAAAGTTGATTGGAAGCAGATGTAAGCAGGTAAAGGGACAACTGGAAAATGGGAAGCCTTCAGAAATGAGATAGCAAGAATCCATAGAAAGTATATTCCTGTCAGGGTGAAAGGGAAGGCTGGTAGGTATAGGGAATGCTGAATGACTAAATAAATTGAGGGTTTGGTTAAGAAAAGGAAGGAAGTATATGTCAGGTACAGTCAGGATAGATCAAGTGAATCCTTACAGTACAACGAAAGTAGGAGTATACTTAAGAGGAAAATCAGGAGAGCAAAACGGGGACATGAGATAGCTTTGGCAAATAGAATTAAGGAGAATTCAAAGGGTTTTTAAAGGACAAAAGAGTAACTAGGGAGAGAATAGGGCCCCTCAAAGATCAGCAAGATGGCCTTTGTGTGGAGCCTCAGAAAATGGGGGAGATACTAAATGAATATTTTGCATCAGTATTTATTGTGGAAAAGGATATGGAAGATATAGACTGTAGGGAAATAGATGGTGACATCTTGCAAAATGTCCAGATGACAGAGGAGGAAGTGCTAGATGTCTTGAAACGGTTAAAGGTGGATAAATCCCGGGACCTGATCAGGTGTACCCGTGAACTCTGTGGGAAGCTAGAGAAGTGATTGCTGTGCCTCTTGCTGAGATATTGTGTATCATCAATAGTCACAGGTGAGATGCTGGAAGATTGGAGGTTGGCAAACGTTGTGCCACTGTTTAAGAAGGGTGCTAAGGACAAGCCAGGGAACTTTGGACCAGTGAGCCTGACCTCGGTGGTGGGCAAGTTGTTGGAAGGAATCTGGCGGGAAGGGACGTACATGTATTTGAAAAGACAAGGTCTGATTCAGGATAGTCAACATGGCTTTGTGCGTGGAAAATCATGTCTCATAAACTTGATTGAGTTTTTTGATGAAGTAACAAAGAAGATTGATGAGGGCAGAGCAGTAGATGTGATCTATATGGACTTCAGTAAGGCGTTCGATAAGGTTCCCTATGGGAGACTGATTAGCGATGTTAGATCTTATGGAATACAGGGAGAACTAGCCATTTGGATACAGAACTGGCTCAAAGGTAGAAGACAGAGGGTGGTGGTGGAGGGTTGTTTTTCAGACTGGAGGCCTGTGACCAGTGGAGTGCCACGAGGATCAGTGCTGGGCCCTCTACTTTTTGTCGTTTACATAAATGATTTGGATGCGAGCATAAGAGGTACAGTTAGTAAGTTTGCAGATGACACCAAAATTGTAGTGGACAACGAAGAGGGATACCTCCGATTACAACAGGATCTGGACCAGATGGGCCAATGGGCTGAGAAGTGGCAGATGGAATTTAATTCAGATAAATGTGAGGTGCTGCATTTTGGAAAAGCAAATCTTAGCAGGACTTATACACTTAATGGGAAGGTCCTAGGAAGTGTTGCTGAACAGAGAGACCTTGGAGTGCAGGTTCATTGCTCCTTGAAAGTGGAGTCGCAGATAGATAAAATAGTGAAGGAGGCATTTGGTATGCTTTCCTTTATTGGTCCGAGTATTGAGTACTGGAGTTGGGAGGTCATGTTGCGGCTGTACAGGACATTGGTTAGACCACTGTTGGAATATTGCTTGCAATTCTGGTCTCCTTCCTATTGGAAAGATGTTGTGAAACTTGAAAGGGTTCAGAAAAGATTTACAAGGATGTTGCCAGGGTTGGAGGATTTGAGCTATAGGGAGAGGCTGAACAGGCTGGGGCTGTTTTCCCTGGAGTGTCGGAGGCTGAGGGGTGACCTTATAGAGGTTTACAACATTGAGGGGCATGGATAGGATAATTAGGCAAAGTCTTTTCCCTGGGGTGGGGGAATCCAGAACTAGAGGGCATAGGTTTAGGGTGAGAGGGGAAAGATATAAAAGAGACCTAGGGCGCAACTTTTTCATGCAGAGGGTGATACGTGTATGGAATGAGCTGCCAGAGGATGTGGTGGAGGCTGGTACAATTGCAACATTCAAGAGGCATTTGAATGGGCCTATGAATAGGAAGGGTTTGGAGGGATATGGACCGGATGCTGGCAGGTGGGACTAGATTGGGTTGGGATATCTGGTCGGCAAGGACAAGTTGGACCGAAGGGTCTCTTTCCATGCTGTACATCTCTATGACTCCAGGAGGAGAAATTACTTCTCTCAAAGGGTCATGAATCTGTGGAATTCATTCCCACAGTGTTGGAGGAATTTTGAGTCAATTTAAGGAAATTGACATTTTTTTTAAATTAATAAAATGTTGCGGGATTATGGAGAGCGAGAAGGAAAATGGAGTTAAAGCAGAGCTAAGATCAACCAGGATTGTTTCACACAGCAGAGCAAGCTCGGGGTGAGGGTGTGCTGAATTACCTTGGGTCTGCATCTGGCGTACAGTGTATGTTTTTGGTCTCCTTGCATAAGAAGGGATATATTTTTGGAAGCAATTCAGAGGAGGTTCTCTTGGCTAATACCTAGGATGAATGTTATTTATGTGAGGAAATATTTAAATAGGTTGGGTCTAAACTTATTGGAGTTTATAAGACACCGAGATTATCTTAGCAGATCTCGGAGGGGTCTTGAAGATGTTTTCCCTTGGGAGTAAATCCAGACTATGGGGCTCAGATTAAAAGTGAGAGATTTCCCATTGAAGGCTGAGATGAGGAATTTCTTCCAAGGCTTGTGAATCTTTGGAATTCTGTGTCGAAGAGATCAGCAAATGCTGGGTCATTGAATAAATTCCGAGCTGAGTGAGCAAGTCAAGAGCACAGGTATCAAATCTACCTACCAAACAGAGAAAGGATCTTCAGCTTAGTCAGGGAGAGTGCCTCCACGCCTGAGCTATGGGAGGAGTTTTCATTTTAACCGCAGTCTGATCAACAGTAAGAATCAAATCACAATTTGAAGATGCCAGTTTTGGACTGGGCTGTGCAAAGTTAAAAATCACACAACGCTAGGTTATAGTCCAGTAGGTTTATTTGGAAGCATTAGCTTTCAGAGCGCTGTTCTTTCATCAGCTGGTTGTGGACTAACCACCTGATGAAGGAGCAGCACATCGAAAGCTAGAATTTCTGAATCAAATCACAGTAAGTGTCTCAGACTGTGTGATATGTTGTCTGGTGTCAGCTCTAACTTGGCTTGTTCTCCAGTAGCATCCTCTCTCAAGGCTAGTTCAAAACCCACTGCATAAATCTTGAGTGTGAATTCTCAACAATACAGGCCCCTTGAACCTGTTCTGATATTCTAGATCATGTTCTGATTATCTACCTTGGTACAATTTTCCTGCACTGTCACATGTTCATGTCATCAGTACCTATAAATCTTTTAATAGGTACCACCTTCTTAAATAGATAAAGGAGATCCCAGTGATTTTCAAAGAAGTGTTCTCCCTATGGTCTGACTAATATTTATCACTCTGTCATCCTGCATTGCTTCTGTGGAATCTTGCTGTGTATGAACCGACCACCATGTTCCTACACTAATCAGGTATTTAATTGGCTGTAAGGGGCTTTGAGGCATCTTGAGGTTCTGAAAAGTATGAACTAAGCTTTGAAGATGCATATGAAACTGAAAACAAGGAAAAATTGGAGCAAGCTCTCTGAAGGGATCTGCTAAATGTTGTTGAGGAGAGAGAGGGATAATGTTATTGGTTAAAAATGTTCCAGAAAGTACTACGTTCTGGTCCGTTTCAGGAATTCGCGCAAATCTTATCCGAGTAACTGAAGTAAATTGTGTTCAGCCTTGTCTGGCAGGACCTGGTAATACCTTCTGCTAAAAATCTTCCTTAGCATGACTTCCAACTCCCATTTGTCTTTCAGCATACTATTCACCGGATTCCTCGAAGCCGTGAGGTCTGTCAGTCCTGGACATCTTCAGTAGTAACTACGGTGTACTCGCTGCTGTATTCTATCCCACTGGTGTTCCAGCTGAAACCTGATATGGTACGTACAACCAAACTGGTGTTAAAGCTGAGACCACCCTTTGTCGGGTATACAAACTGTTATTTTCACTTTATATTTGCTCTGCTTCTTGTTTAGTTCTCTGCCAAAAGGCAGTAGTTCCACAGGAGGTCAGACAAGGAGGCAGCTTGAATTCGCCTTAGCCCAAATCCTATATCCTTGGCACCAACCTAACCTACGTCAGGCACCCAATCATCTGTGTCATCCCCATAAGAGTTCACATTGCTGAGGAAATATTAACTTTGACGTGTATGTTGTAGTCCGGAGTTATGGATTGTGATGTGTGAGGCTCCAGGTTTCTTTCCTTCTCGTGGGTGTTCAGGAGACTCCTGGTTAAAAGGAGTTGCAGATTGATAGAATATAGAACAGTACAGCACAGAACAGGCCCTTCAGCCCACAATGTTGTGCTGACCACTGATCCTCATATATGCACCCTCAAATTTCTGTGACCGTATGCATGTCCAATAGTCTCTTAAATGTCCCCAATGAACTTGCTTCCACAACTGCTGCTGGCACTGCATTCCATGCTCTTTCATCTCTCTGAAAGAGAACCCGCCTCTGACATCACTCAACCTGTTTTGGCGGGGGGGGGGGGTTGCATTGCGAAAACTCCTTCCTTGACCATCAAGCAATGGAATAGGAAATTGAACTCAGAGGCAGGGTTGTTCCCACTCCAACACAAGACCTCCACTCCTGCAGTTTATCAGACAATTAATGTCAAATACCCTTTTTATTGAGTTGAGCAGTTGTCTGATAAGTTGATCGATTGTATACAGTGTGTGAAATGTGGTAAGCCTTGCTTATTTTTATCTGAGGATGTGAAACTTCCCCCACCCCATGGTGGAATTCTGACTTTTGGATAATGGGATTCTATCCTTAATTTTTTTTTAATGGCTCTCACCTGCTGGTACCTGCAACACAACCCTCTCCAAGAGGAGAGGGTCTTGACATCTGGAAAATCACTCAATATTGAGACCAGGCGCAGGTTAAAGGAGCTGTCCTGAGCTCATTCATTTGGAGGGTACTGCAGGTCACTTGGTGGAGTTCCAGTATTCAGTGGGCAGTGAAGGGAGCTGGTGCTATGATGGAGAGTTGATAGTGGGAACAAGGGGATGCTAAATGACTAAGTGGGAAATGGCATGCAGAATGAGTGAGGGGTTCAGGGAGTGGGGCTGCTACGGGAATGGGGCTGGAGAGAGAGTCAGTGTGGTGGTGGGAAGATGGACTGATTACGATGTGTTGGGCTGGATGATGTTTCACGGAGTCTTTTGTCACCAGGGAATGTAGAGAGTTTGACTGAAACTGATGTCAGTGCGTAAGATAATAAAACTTTTCAAGTACAGATTTTTCTTTATGCGATGATGTAGTATTCTATGTTGATTTATAATATGTGAACTTTAACTTACTAAATGTTACCATGCTGCTTTATTACTGTTTTGTTTTTGCTGGCATCTGCAGAGAATGTTAACCTCAAGAATTTTCTTTGTACACTCGAGGGATCTGGGCATTGCAGGCAAGATCCAACATTTTTAGCTTTTCCCTAATTGCCTTTGCAAAGGTCATGGTAAGTTAAAATGTGGTCACTTTGGAAAATGCTTTATGAAGCATGACCACTGTTATGCTTCACATGTAGGTAGTCTCGCAGGGGCATGGTCTGGTGTTAATATGAGCTTCATCCTGTCACAACCAGACATGTCCTCCAGAGGAGTCCATGAACTGCAGATTTTTTACTGTTGGTTTAATTGCTTTTCGTTTTGAAGTATTTCAATTTAAGAAATAAAACAACAGTTTTGTGCTTTAAATAAGGTAAAAGTTAACTTTATTGCACAGCTATTGCTGAAAGTTTAAAAAAAATAGTAAGTTCTGAGCTGAAATTCAGACACAAAGTTAAAGAAAGTTACTTATGAAAGTAAGATCTGTCTGTAAGATCATTTGCAATCGTGGTACTTGAAGTGAAAACATGGATTTAGATTTCAGCAGCTGTGATGGCTTCTGTTGTTGAATTCTCCAAGGTTTCTTTTATTAGACTCAGTTGGTGGAGCAGTTTTTGGAGCCAGGAAAGGTTTTTTCTCGTTACTGGTTCTGCTGACAAAACAGTCGTTGGTTTGGACTCAAGAGAAGAGAGAGATGATTTCTGGACAGCATTCTTCTCTGCAGCTCCTGGTATCGGAGCAAAATCCAGCTCTCGCGTACTGCCATGGATACTCCAGCTGGAGCTGGTGGATGGAGCTGTCATCACGCAGCCTCCTGAGAGCTCCACACAATCAAAGGCTCTTTCAGCCAGTTTTCAATCACAGCCAGTCAAAATGGTTGCTGGTTTTAACTTTGAAATCATTGCTGCACAAAGCAGTGTCATTTAGACTGGAATTCACTGCCACACCCTTCCAGTCTCCTATTGATCACTTCTGAGTCTCCACATTACTTCATAATCTTTTGTGTTCAACTCTTAAAGTAAAAGAGCAGTCTGCCTGCTTTTGGCTGAATTAAATCAACAAGAGCAGTGTTGTGATTTAAGGCAGCCATCTTGTATGATTCAAGTCCATTTTTAAAAGCTGCATTAGCTTTCTGTGCAATATATAATAATATGGTACTAAGTACATTGAAGGCTAAAATGCTGAGCTGATTGAAGTGATTCAGTACAAGTGCACTGGCCCACATTCCTGATGTCAATTGTAACCAAACGAATGGAGAAAGCTAACGTTTCTACCCACCATTAATCTATTAATTCTGCCCTTTTGAATTAACCTGGAAGCGTTCACGTTCACTGCGGATCGTAAGTGCTGTAATGTTGACTTTTTACGACAAAATATTTTCTGACCTTTGTCTTTGGCCACTGGCATCCCTCTTTATTTCACGTGACCAGGCCCCTGATTTTACATTCCCTCACTGAGGAGGCTTTGTACACTGCAACTTAGGTTGTTGTGCAGGAACTCGATCATTAAAGAGCTCTTGCAGCTGATTGTGACTGCTTCCATTCTTGTCTGCCTTCCAGCTAGCACTTTCCACTAATCCAATCGCCCTTGTTCCCCTGGAATATATTTCATGCTTTGTGCTTAGGTACGCTCCAGTGCTGTGATTGGCCCTACTTCAAGAACCAGATCTGTCAGAGTCAGGGCAGTAGGAACTGCATACGGTGAGAATACTGTTCAGAGTCATATCTAGCGATGGCACAGTCTAGCTGATGAGTCTGAGCTTGCATGTCTCCAGGAATATTTATGCCATGGTCAGTTCTGAAAGAAGCTGTTAACAATAGTTTGTGGTAGCAGCATGTTCAGAATGGTTTCTGGCATGTGGTCTGTGTCTCTATCGTGGAGAATAGACACGATTCGTTTTTGGCAATCAAAGCGTTGTGCTGTCTCCGTATTTGTTTGTCTGGAGAATGGACACCAAAGCTCTGGCCTCTACATCTACAAGAATCTCCATTCCTACTTCAAATTCATTCTGTCACCTCTGGAGGTGAACTGGCGTGAGCAGGATTAGGTTAACGAGGCCAAGAATGACGACTAATTGACCCTGAAGGAAATATTGCAGGGTGGTTTCTGTCCACTTGCTATCCACACCCATTGAAGCAAATGGACTGCAGAGGGTTACTAATCTGTGCCTGTCTGTCCCAACGTGACAGAGCAATGGGTTATCATGTTCTCCAACCACAACTGGAGATGGCCCGCAGCCCCGTATATCCCACTCCCTCATCCAAGTTCTTGATATGAATCATAAATAGATGAGGACTTGGCACTAATCTTTCTGGCACCCCAACTATAGATTGAATGACTGGACAAAGATTTGACAGAGTATAATGTAGGAAGATGTGAAGTTGTTCATTTTGGCAGGAAGACTGAAAAAAAGGAGAGTATTAAAGGACAGGGACTGCAGAATTCTGAAATGTTGAGAGATTTTGATGTTTTAGTGCATTAGTCAGAAAATGCTGGAAATCGGGAACTCTGATGGTATGTTACCCTTTATTACAAGAAGAACTGGACATAAAAGTAACAATGTTATGCTTCAGTTTTGCACATTGGTGAGACTACACCTCATACTGCGTGCAGTTTTTGTCTCCATATTTCTGGAAGGATGTAAATATATTGGAGGCAGGTCAGAGATGGTTTCCTGAATTGGTGTCTTGAATGAGTGGATTCTGCTATGAGCAAAAAGCAGACAGGCTGGACTTGTTTTCACTAGAGTTCAGAATCGTGAGGGGAGATTTGACTGACATGTTAGATCTTAGGCGACAGTGAGGAGATCAGAGTCAAGATTAGAGTGGTGCTGGAAAAGCACAGCAGGTCGGGCAGCATCTGAGGAGAAGGAAAATCGACATTTTCAGGCAAAAGCCCTCCATCAGGAATATGAAGGGCTTTTGCCCGAAACGTTGATTTCCCTGCTCCTTGGATGCTGCCTGACCTGCTGTTCTTTTCCTGCACCATTCTAATCTTGACATGTTAGATTCTGAATATTCCTGACAAAATGGATGTGGAATGGATGTTTCCTCTTGTGAATGAGTCCTGACTAGGGGACAATGTTTTAGAATTAGGTGATGCTCCATTAGAACAGAACTGAGGGAAATCTTTCTCTCAGAATTGTGAAACTTTGGAACTCTGCATAAGTAGGTAGTGGAGATAGCAGCACTGAACATGTTTTAAGTTTGGCAGAGATACTTAGGCAAGTTTAGGTTGAATGGGGATAGAGGAGGTTATGGAATTGGTAACACAGATCAGCCAAAATTCTACTGAATGGCAGATCAGGCTTAAAGGGCCAATTGGTCTACTTCTGCTCCTAATGTGTATGTGTACATGATGTCTGAGTTGAAACGATGCTGATAGACTCTATTGTGGTTTACAAGGTCTGAGGCACTTCATAGGATCACTGACTTGGAATTGTTCCTAAATTAACCGTTATTCTCTCTTTGAACTGTGGCCATTTTTCCAGAGGAAACTTTGTTCAAAATAAATAGAATGATTTGATAATAGTTGAGTTAAAGTATCCTTGGTTGAGCCTAGCCTACCGTCAGTAACTGAGGTGATGGTGAGCCTACTATTTTTGCCTTGTGATATTTACTGCTGAGGAAATAGGGTTAAGACTGCAGCTGGACAGGAGCACATTACAGTATCCTCTGACCCAATTTTCAACATAGATTCATAGAAATCCCTACAATGTGGAAGCAGCCCATTCAGCCTATTGAGTCCACATTGAAAGTCCGAAGGGCATCCCACCCGGACTCACTACCCTACCCTTTGGTGGTGTGTTGATGCTACCTGTATTGCTTTCCAGAAGACACAAATTTGGATATTATTAATAAAGTTTTTTTAACCATGTCATAAAATGGTAATTACTTGGAAAGTAAGCGATAATCGGTTGAGGTAAAGGAACCTTCCCATGTGGACAGGATGTGACGAGTGTTCTCAAGCATCTAAATTGGTGTTTTAAGTTTCTATATCACTAACTTAGATGCATATTTGAGTTTGTAAATTACATTTAGATTGGAGGAATGATGGTGCACTTTGAGCAGCATGTTACAAAGGATTCTAGGTAGTTTAAGTGATTGGACAGAACAGTGACATGTGCAATTAAATGAGTGGAAAGCAAGGTGATTCAGAATATTTTCTGAACATTAGGTCAGGAACTAGAGGTGCCGAGGATTTGAGTGACCTTGGGCAGAACTGCAAAAAGTATTCCAAGTCTAACGTGATGTTGGTCTTGTATAATTCACAGGATTGAAATACAAAGGCAAGGACAGGGTAATTCTGTTATACAACACTCTGGTGAATTCCCATCCATAGCACTCTGTTGACTTTCAGACCCTTTCCTCAGCAAAGATATACTGAACTTGTAGGGTGTACAGCATGGATTAACCAGTGTGTAATCAGGGCTTAAAGGTGACAGTGGCACAGTGGCACGGTGACACAATGCTGCTGCTTGTTGCGCCGGGGACCTCGGTTCAATTCCAACCTTGGGTGACTGTGTCCAATTGGAATTTGCTCATTCTCTCCATGTCTGGGTGCTCTGATTTCCTCAGGGCCTACTGATGTGCAAGCTGGATGGATAGACCATGCTAAATTGCCCCACGGTGTCTAGGTGGATTAGCCATGGGAAATGCAGGGTTACAGGAATGGGGTGAGTCTGATTGAGTTGCTCTTTGGTGGATCCGTATGGATTTGATGGGCCAAATGGCCTCCTTCCTCACCTCAGAGGTTCTGTGATTCTGTTATGGGGATAGATTGTTCAATCCTAGTTTGTATACACTTGAGTTTAAAAGGCTGGGGGTTGAACAAGTGTGAGATCTTTACAATAAAGGAATTCAATAGAGTTGGAAAATGCTATTTCTTCTGGTGAAGAATCCACAAGTACGTGCAATCATAAAAATTAAAGCTAGGATATGAAGGTATGAAATCCAGAAGTATTTTATCCACATGTGAGTAGAGGAAATTTGGACCACTCCCCCACACAGTCTCTGGCTGCTGGAATACTTGAATTTTTTTTTAAAACCCTGATGGATTTAATTTGCAGGAAGGTATGCATGGATTATGGATCTTAAGAGGGTGAGTGGATTTGACAGGGAAACTGGTCCATAATCAGATAGGGTTGAATGGCTTTCCCTGCTTGGTTCCTATGCTCAATTTGATTTCATTGGGATGAAACTTGGACAGGTTTCTACAACAGATGAACAATTCACTCTGCCAGGTTACTGCCTAAGCAACTGTGACAAACCCCCCCCCCCCCCCCACACCGCCGTTAGCGCTATGTCAACGCAGGACAAGTGCTGACAAATCAGCTTAACTTGATTCATGTTTTAATCCGGTTTCCCATCAATCTAACTTCTCAAATATTCTTGGATTCTCGTTCCATTTTGAGTGGGAGTGTAAGGTTCTGCCCAAAGTAATTGGCTTTAAACTGAACCTTTACAATTCTGATTTGGGGATTAGATTAGATTACTTACAGTGTGAAAACAGGCTCTTCAGCCCAACAAGTCCACACTGACCCTCTGAGTGTAAGGGCAGAACCTTACACTCCCACTCAAAATGGAAAAGCAAATTTTAGCAGGACTTATACACTGATTGATAAGGTCCTAGGGAGTGTGGCTGAACAATAGAGCTGTGGAGTGCAGGTTCATAACTTCTTCACTGTGGAGTCACAGGTAGATAGGATAGTCAAGGAGGTGTTTGGTATGCTTTGTGGTATTGAGTACAGGAGTTGGGGAGTCACGTTGTGGCTCTGCAGGACATTGGTTAGGTCATCTTTGGAATATTGCTTGCGATTCTGGTCTGCTTCCTATCGGAAAGATGTTGTGAAACTTGAAAGGATTCAGAAAAGATTTACAAGAATGTTGCCAGGGTTGGAGGTTGAATAGGCTGGGGCTGTTTTCCCTAGAGCGTCGGAGGCTGAGCTTGGAGAGATTTGTAAAATCATGAGGGGCATGGGTAGGATAAATAGACAAAGTCTTTTCCCTAGGGTGGTGGAGTCCAGAACGAAAGAGCATAGATTTAGGGTGCCAAGGAGAAAGATATAAAAGAGACCTAAGGGGTAACTTTTTCACACACCTGGTGGTACGTGCATGGAATGAGCTGGTCGAGGCTGGTACAATTGCAATATTTAAAAGGCACCTGGGTGAGTATATGAATAGGAAGGGTTTGGAGGGATATGGGCCAGGTGCTGGCAGGTGGGACTCGATTGGGTTGGGATATCTGGTCTGCATGGACAGGTTGGACCGAAGGGTTTGTTTCTGTGCTGTACATCTCTGACTCTATCTAGAGCTGAGGTGTTGGTTGTCATGGTTATGGGTATGTTCGCTGAGATGGGAATTTGATTTACAGATGTTCTGTCTTTTGTCTCAGTGGCATCTTCAGTGGTTTGGAGCCTCCTGTGAAGCGCTACTGTACTGTCTTCCAGAATTTATTTGGTCCCATTTCTGCTTCTGTTTGCCGGCTCCGGTTATTTGTTGTAGTGGCCGGGATATTGGGTCCAAGTACATGTGCTTGTTGGTGGAGTCTGTGGCATGAAGCATGACACTCAGCCCCAGACTCCATCACCAAGCACATGGACCTAGACCCAATATACCAGCCACTACAATGAACAGCAGGAAGCCGTGGGAATGAAACAAAATAAATTCCAGAAGATGCAGTACAGCAGTGTTTCACAGGAGGCTCCAAAGCACTGAAGATGTCACCTAGACAGGGGACGAAACATCTGCAAATCAACTTCCCAGCTCAGCGAACGTACCCACAACCACGATGACCATTTAAAACATTGCTAACCACTCTGGCAGCTGACTCGACAAAAGCAGAGAGGCTGTTTGGAGGTGGATGTTTTCTGTGTGAATGGGGCAAAGCAGTCTTTTATGCAAAGGCCAGAGTCAGTCAGGCAGCATCTCTTGTGGAAAATGAAAGTGCTGAAATTCAATGGCTTGTGAGCGAAGGTCACCTAGAGCTGGGTGATTCTGATGAATTGATGATCTCCGTGCTGAGTTGCTGCTGCACAGCGATTTGTTTAAAAACCAAAGGGAAAAGTAATCCAGGCCACTGGGGGTAACTCAGGAGAAAAGCTCAGAAAGTAGACAAAAGCACAAGAGAAGACAAGAAAGCCATTTGTTTCATCAAAATTCATCCAATCCAACGTTTCCCATTACAGCATCCAGCAATGTTTTGAACTTCCCTGATATTTTTGTCTCTCCTGCCTCAGCTGACAAATTATTCTTGGCGGATAATTCCCTTTGAAGCGAGAAGTTCTTCAGCATCTGTTTAAGTGTTGTTTAAGATCGATTTAATATTCAATTGGGAAAATGCCTGGAAAGAGCAAAGTAACGAGTCTGACAAAATATGAAAGAAGCAAGTTAAGGATTTTCTTGAGAATTTCACAACCTCAGGGTATCTCAAAGTGCTTCACAGCTGCCTCTGAAGTGTCATTCCTCCTGCAATGTATTAAATGAGGCAGCCAATTTGTACACAGCATGCTCCCACAAAGTCATATTAAAATGATCTAATAATTTGTTTTTGTCCTGTTGGTTCATAAGGGATCAGTACACCAAGGATACAACCTCCCTCCTTCAGTGTAATGCCACAGGATATCGTATTTGCTTCTAAAAGCTTCCACATCACCTGACGTTAAACTGTCATTGGCAGTTTTATTTTTTTTAATAAGAATATACTATTTCTTTTGTGCCACATCTAGCATGAATTGAAAGACTGGAGCCACCATTTCTATTCAAGCTACTCTCTATAACCTGGACTAAGGGACTTACCTGCTGGAAGTATTGTGGCCTTTCTAGTGTCTGCTCTTTATCTATTTTTACCTCCTCCACTATCTCAGAAACCACCACTTTTACCGTATGTTTAACAAAATCCTCTACTTTGTTGTCACAGCAAAGGGCTTATTTAGTGGCTCAACTAAGCTTTACTGTTCTGCCAGTAGATCTCCATTTTGATCCTGAATTAGCCCCATGGTTGCTCTGACAGTCCTTTTTCATTATTTTCCAGCTTACAATGTGTCTCATGCCCACTGTGTTCAAGGCTTATCCCTTCTCGCAACTGGTGAAAGAGTTCCTGAGTAACCAAGTTTTTGGGACATTTTACTTAGTTGTCCTCAGTGTACTTCATCTGTAAGATGTGCTGAGGAACAAATGTGATGCAGTGTAGTTTTCTTTTTTACTGCTATTTATGCACCATTTACAGTCTTGTCACAATTCACAGGCTGAAGAAACATCAGCTAATATAGTTTGGGCACATGAGGGATTTATGTTCGGTGTGCTACATAAATGCAAGATGTTAACATTGCATGTGGTAATAAAGTGATTCCAGTGCTTTAAGTGTGCAGAGTTGAAAGTCAAGTCTCTTTTAACAGACGCATGAAATGTTAATATTAATTGTAAAAAAGTGCACCAAAAATAGCCCAGATTGTCCTGTTAGCAATCGTGAGAAAGCATTGACATGTGAAAACAAGGACCACCCATGTAACTACGGTCAGTTGAGATTCCCTTCTGCCAATTTTCATATTTTCCCTGAGGGTTCTAACTTTTTATTGAGGATTGGTTCTTTGGATTTTACCCAGTGGCTGTTATTTATGCATCAGCTCTGACGTTGAGTATTGGCAAGTTACCAGAGGGAAGCATTGTCGCCAAGCCCAACCCTATTCTCACTCAGCATTCATATATAGATGGAAGAAATTTTTAAAAGCCTGATGTTGGCATGACTCTTATTTTCCTTCAAGGAAGGCAGTTTATGACCTCTCGATATTTTGCAAGTTCAAAGTCATATTTGATTTGGTCATTTATGTTCTGGCATCTGTGACATTTTTGCAATGAACGTGAACCTCTTTCTAAAGACAAAGAACATGGAACTTTTCAACAATGTCTGTGTTCAGTTAGCTCTCAATGCTTCATAGTGTTTGAACAAAACCTTTATAAATGTATTTGTGAACATCAAGGAAAAGCCTTGCGTCATTTTAAGACAAAGTCTTACACTGCAACATGTTCAATACCAGTTGAATGGTCATGAATATCCAGGGTAGTTTGTCTGCAGAATTATACCCTAAAGCCAACAAATGGCATCCAATTTCAGATGCACCAATGAGTTGGATTTGATCAACAGTGCACAGATATTTATGCAATAACAATCATCTGTAATTAAGTTCGGCATTATTTGAAAAGGGAAAAACATAAAATACCTCTCAGGCTCTCAATAGATTTTGTTCTAATGGTCAAGGGATACAAGGGTTCGGGAGGGCAGACAGGATAGTGGAGCTGAGACCACAATCAGCTATGATTTTTATTAACTGGTGGAGCAGGCTCAAAGGGCCAAGTGGCCAATTCCTGTTCCTAAATGCCTCCAGTTAAGCAAGGCTGACTTTAGTTGGATGAGGCAGAAACCATTCTCCGTATTCTGGGGAAATCTGTTAAGGGGTAAAATGACACGGAAACATGGAGAGTAGGAGCAGGCCATTTGGCCCTTTTCCCCCCGCTCCACTATTAAATATGATTGTGGCTGATCATCTAACTCTTATTTCTGCTTTCATTTCATATTCTTTGATCCATTTTGCCCTAAGAACTATATTTTGCTCCTTTTTGAAAGTATTCAATGTTTTGGCCTTGACCACTCTCTGTGGAAGAGAATTCTACATGCTCACCACAGTGTGGATGAAGAAATTTCTCCTCATCTCAGTCGTAAATGGGCTACCCTGTATCCTGAGACTGAGACCCCTAGCTCTGGACTCTCGGTCACCAGGAATGTCCTACCTGCGTTTACCCTGTCTAGTCCTATTAGAACTTTATAGGTTCTGTGAGATCCTCCCTCATTCCTTTAAACTCCATCGAGTACAATCCAAACTGATCCAGTCTCTCTTCATACATCAGGCCTGCTATCTCTGGAATCATTCGTGAAGAAGGGCTCATACCTGAAACATCGATTCTCCTGCTCCTTGGATGCTGCTTGACCTGCGCTTTTCCAGCAACACATTTTCATTTCTGGAATCAGTCTGGTAAACGTTTATTGCACTATCGCTGTAGCCAGAACATCCTATCTCGGATAAGGAGACCACAGTATCTTCCTGGTTTGGTATCACCAAGGCCCTGTATGATGCAACAAGACATCACTGCTCCTGTACTCCAATTCTCTTGCTATGAAGACCATCATAGCATTTGCTGCCTTCACAACCCCCGGACCTGTATGTTTACTTTTAGCGACTGGATACAAGGACATCCAGCTCTTGTTGTGCCTCCCCTTTTCCCATTGCATCACGATTCAGATAATCTGCCTTCCTGTTGTTATTATCAAAGTGAATAAACTCTCATTCTTCCACACTTTATTGCATCTGCCATGCAATTGTCCATTCACTCAATGTGACCAAATCACACTGCAGCATCTCTACATCCTCCTCAAAGTTCACCCTCCCACCCAGCTTTGTGTTGTCCGCAAACCTGGAGATATTACATCTCGTTCCCTTATCTAAATCATTAATATATATTATGAATATCTGGGGCACAAGATCTAATCCCTGTGATACCCCACTATGTAGTATCTTCACTCAGAAAATGACCTGTTTATTCTTACACTTGTTTCATTTCTGTCAGTCTAGTGGCATGGTGACTCACGGTGGTCGGGGACTGGGTTTGATTCCAGCCTCAATGTGTATGGAATTTGCAGTATCTCCTCGTGTCTACTTGGGTTTCCTCCCGAATCCAAAGATGAGCAGGTTAGATGGATTGACCATGGGAAATGCAGGGTTACAGGGATTGGGTGTGGGGGGGGGGGGCGATCTGGTTGGGTTGCTCTTCGGAACGTTAGTGTGGTCTCGATGGGCCAAGAGGCCAGCTTCCACATTGTAGGGATTCTATGTTTCTAACCTCTATCCACGTCCGTAGAGTACCCCCATTCCATGCTCTTTATTTTACACTCTAATCTCTTCTGTAGGATCTTATCAAATGTCTTTTGAAAGTCCAAGTACATTACATCTGTACAAGTTTTTATAAAATTCCAATAAGTTTATCAAGCATGATTTTCCTTTCATAAATTTCTGACTCTGTCCAATCTTGTCACTGTTTTCCAAATTATTAAATCTTTTACTGAAGATGTCTGGCGAAAGATGTATGTATGCAGATACAGTAAATCAGGAAAACATAAAGAATATTATGTTTTATTGCTAGGGGAATTGAGTGCAAGAGAAGGGAGTTTATGCTTCAGACATCCAGGCTTTGATGAGACTGCATCTGGAGTACTGCAGACAGCATTGGTCACTGTACGCACTTTTATTAATGTGTTGAAAGCAGTTCAGAGAAGGTGTACTAGACTAACAATGGGTATGAGCAGATTGTCTTATTAGCAAAGACTAGACAGGCTAGGTTTGTATTCTCTAGAGTTCAGAAAAGTCGTGGGTAACTTAATTGAAACGTATAGTATCCTGAGAGGAGTCGACTGGATGAATGTTGAAAGGATATTTCCTCTTATGGGATAATCCAGAAGGAGGGGTCATGGTTTAAAAATGAGAGGTTACCCATTTAAGACAGATGAGGTACTTTTTTCCCCTGAGTGTAGATATTCTTTTGGAATTCCCTCCTTCACAGGCCATAGATGCAGAATTTTAAAATATTTTAAGGCCGAGAGAGGTAGATTATTGATTACTAAGGAGATATGCAGGTTAAAATCAGATTGTGATTTGGTGTTGGACTGGGGTGGACAAAGTGAAAAATCACACAACACTGGATTATTGTCCAACAGGTTTATTTGGAGGCACGAGCTTGTGAAGCACTGCTTCTTCAACAACCACCTCACAAAGAAGCAGCGGTCTGAAAGCTAGTGCCTCCAAATAAATTTGTGGAGGTGTTACCCAATGTTGTGTGATTTTTAACAAAAATTTGAACAGCTTTGATCTTTCTGAATGATGGAGTAAGTCTGAAGGGCTGAGTGGCCAACTGTTGTTTCTTGGTTATATGTGGATAAATTGGAAGTGTTCAAATCTAATAAGATGCAGAACTATTTTATGGCTGTAAGGGGCAATTATATAGCCATGAATGGCTAATGAGTGAGATAACATGTAACAAATATAAAACATTTAAGAAGTCAAATCCAGCAGAATGAGAAAAATGAACAAAAGTATCAGAGGTGACAAAGCAATATGAGAATCAAAATGTACTGGCAAGAATATCAAAGTCAACACATGTTTACAATTCATTTAGGATGAAAAGGGTAATTAATAGCAATTTGTTTTAAAAGGAGGTGACTAAATATTTATATGGACTTCCTGAGGCACTTGTCACATTTCCTTCACATACATTTTTAGCTAAAGTTTGAATTCATGAAATTGAAGTCAAATTATTGACCTCATTAGGAAATTGGTTTAGTGACAGGAGACTTGGGGATAATGAGCTGGCATTCCGACTGACAGCATGTGACTGGTGTTGGAACAATTCGCCATATTTATCCACAACTTTGCCAAATATCCATGGTATGCAATGATAATGGAAGTAGAAATAGATAGTGAATTGATAAATTTCAATGTAAGGAAATGCAAAATCAAATGGATCTAAAAAAAGGAGTAAATCAAGTATTTTTATTAAGGGAGGAAAGCTAGAAACAATGGAGTTCCATAGAGAATTGGATTTCAGCTACAATTTCAGATGCTGTTTTCTGCATTATATCATCATATTTTAATCAATAAGCAGTGGAATGCCAAACAGAATGCAAGGAAGTAGAAGATGTGCTACAAATATACAAGGCCTGGGTTGCAGCGTGCCCTGAGGTACTGAAAGTGGTTCTGGGCACTTTAGGTAAGATGTACTGGCCTTGGAGGGAGTGCAGGGTTGGTTGACTGGAATGTTACCTGGAGTTAAATTTCAAGGAAAGTTGACATGAACTATGGGGGTTGTATTGCTGTAATTTAGAAGGATACAGGAAGAATTGATCCAAGTTTTAAATTTATGAAGTAAGCAAAGCAGGTAAGTAAACAAAAAATTAAAAAATGAAGTCTCAAGAATGCGGAAGTCTTGGGACCAAGGAGGAAAGTTTAAACGCAGACATATTAGGAATGACATTACGAAATATTTCCACACTCAGTATGTTAAAAGTATGGAATTCCCATTAACTAATTGTTACATTTAAAACTGAAAATAATTGGTTCACATTGGTCAAAGCTGTTAAGGAATATGAAGTAATAAACTAATCTAAAAATCACACAACAACAGGTTTAATTGGAAGCACACTAGCTTTCTGAGCGACGCTCCTTCGTCAGGTGCTAGTGGAGGGCTCAATCCTAACACAGAATTTATAGCAAAAATTTACAGTGTGATGTAACTGAAATTATACATTGAAAAATTGAATGTCTGTTAAGCCTGTTAGAATACAGTGATAGTTTCGCTTCTTTCATGTGTAAATCACAAAACCTTTTTTTAAAAACGTTGCATTCTCGGGTTAGCTGTTAACAATGGTGATAGCTAGACAACATGGTGAAGGTGTTGCCCCCCTGTATTCTCTGTCTATGCCATGATGTTTAGATTGATTCTAATCTAAAAAGTGAGATAACGGAGTTAAACATAAATTCATGCAGTTTTTGAGCAAAGTACAATGTAACTCTGCAAGTACAAATTCACCCCACAAAATGTGTGCATGTGGGTCTTTGTGTGTGTGTGTGTGTGTGTGTGTGTGTGTGTGTGTGTAGTGAGTGCAGAGTGTCTTAAGTCTGTGAGAGGGTGTGTGTGGGTGTCTGTATGTATGTCTGTGTGTACATGAGCGTGTGTGTGGGGGTAGGAGTATCTTTGTGTGTGTGTATAGTGCAATGGTGGTCACCTGTAATGTGACATGAACCCAAGGTCCCAGTTGAGGCCCTCCCTATGGGTACCAAACTTAGCTATCAGCCTCTGCTCGGCCACTTTTCTCTGCTGCCTGTCCTGAAGTCCACCTTGGAGGATGGTCACCCAAAGGTCTGAGGCTGAATGTCCTGGACCACTGACGTGTTCCCCAACTGGGAGGGAACCCTCCTGTCTGTTGATTGTTATGCAGTGCCCATTCATCCGTTGTCATAGCCTTTGCTCGGTTTCCTCAATGTACCATGCCTCCAGGCATCCTTGCCTGCAACGTATAAGATAGAACAACCCTGTACTCTGTCTGTGTTCCTGAGGAGGTCATTATGGTACCTTGTTGTGGCACGTCAGAACTGGCGGTCAGTGAGTTGAGCATCGTACCCTGTTCTTGTGAGGGCATCCTTGAGTACTTCCAGGTGTCCGTCACGTTCATCCTCATCTGAGCAGATCCAGTGTATGCGTAGGGCTTGTCCATAGGGGATGGCTGTTTTAATATGTTTTGGGTGGAAGCTGGAGAAGTGTAGCATTGTGAGGTTGTCTGTGGGTTTGCAGTAGATGTGGTGCTATGGTGTCCATCCTTGATGGAGGCACATGTGTCCAAGAATGAGACAGATATTCGAGAGTAGTCCATGGTGAGTTTGATGGTGGGATGAAACTTGTTGATGTCACTGTGTAGTTTTATCAGTGACTCCTCGCCATGGGTCCAGAGGAAGAAAATGTCGTCAATGTACCTGGTGTATAATGTTGGTTGGAGATTCTGCATAGAGAAGAAATCTTGTTCAAACCTGTGCCTAAAAATGTTGGCATATTGGGGCGCACATTTGGTCCCCATGGCTGTTCCGTGTGTCTGGATAAAGAATTGGTTGTCAAAGATGAAGACGTTGTGATCAAGGATAAAGCAGATGAGTTGTGGATGGTGTTTGGAGATTGGCAGTTGTTGGTGTTGAGTACTGAGGCTGTTGCCGTGATGCTGTCCATCATTGTGGGAGATGCTGGTGTAGAGTGCAGAAATGTCCATTGTGACGAGGAATGTTCCCGGTTCGACTAGTCTGTGGGTGCTGAGTTTCTGTAAGAAATTCGTAGTGTCACGACAGAGGCTGGAGATCCCCTGTATAATAGGTTTCAAGATGTCTTCCATGTAGCCGGAGAGATTCTCACATAAGGTCCCATTGCCCGACACGATGGGACATCCCGGTATGTTGGCTTTGTGTACCTTTGGAAGGCAGTAGAAGTTGCCTACATGAGAAGTACGTGGGATGAGGGCGCATAGGGAACTCTGAAGGACTGGATCCAAAGTTCTGATCAGTGTGTTTAATTCTCGGGTGTGTCCCTCTTACAGTCCCAATTTAAACAACTTTTGATTGCATATCAGCTGCGATCTCATTTTCACAGCAGTACAGGCTAGATAGGCTGAATGGCCGGTTCCCATTCTGATAGTGAATTAAAGTACAACTTTAATATTTTGCTCGATCTATGTAATGATTTAGGACTTGGTAACTTTTAATTCTGTAATGTTCATTAATCAGTTTCACAATGTAAACCTTAGTAAAGAATGAAACCAGCTGTTAAACATTATGTTTGACAACAAAAAAATGTTGTGTATGTGGCAAATAGCACGTACAAACTAAAAGGATGTAAGAACTGGGAGCAGGAATAGGTCATTTAGCCCTTCAAACCAACTCCAGTATTCAAATCGATCGTGACTGATCTCATCTTAGCCTCCGCTCCACTTTCCTACCTGCTCTCCGTAACTCTTGGATTCATTAGACCATAAACTAAAGTTGGCTGTTCACCTCCTTGAGTCTGCTCCACCATTCAGTAGGATCATGACTGATTTGACATTCCTAACGCCCAATTTCTTGCCTTCTCCCCGTAACCCTTCCCCTTCCTCCCTACTGTCTTAACTGGGCAACCTCTTTTAGACAGTGACACCTAATTCTGAATCTTCCCACAAATGGAAACATCCACTTTGTCAAGACCTCTCCGGATCTAGAGTTTCGATCAAGTCGTCCCTACTCTTTGAAATCTTCCCTCGTAAGCTAACTATCCCATTCCAAATGTTAGTTTAGTGAGTCTTCTCTGAATTGCTTCCAAGACATTTATATCCTTTATTAAGGAGACTGATACACCACACCATACTCCAGAAATGGCCTCACCAGTATAGCTGAAGCATAACCTCCTTACATTTGCATTCACTTCCCCTTGTTTTAAGCAATCGTATTTTATTAGCTTTTCTGATTATTTACTGTTGCTGTAAATTAACCTTTTGTAATTCATGCATGAGGACACCCAGATATCTCTGGATCCCATAGTTCTAAAATCTCTCAACATTGACATAACATACTTTTTGGTTCTTCCTGTCAATGTGGTCAGTTTTACATTTTCTCACAATTTACTCCATTTGCCAAATCTTTGATCACTCACTTAATATATCACAATCATAGAATCCTGACGGTGTGGAAACAGACCATTTGGCCCAACCCACGTTCACACCAACCCTCCGAAGAGCATCCTACCCACACCCACTCCCCCACCCTATTACTCTACATTTCCCCTGACTAACGCACGTAGCCTACGCATCCCAGAACACTATGGCTAATTTAGCACGTCCAATTCACCTAACCTGTACAACTTTGGACTGGTAGGAAACCAGAGCACCTGGAGGGAACCCACTCAAACACTGGTAGAATGTGCAAAGTCCACACACGCAGTCGCCTGAGGCTGGAATTGAACCTGGGTCCCTGGCACTGTGAGGCAGCAGTGCTAACCACCATGCCACCCCATTGATATTCCTTTGTAGCCTCCTTATGTCACTTCACAAGTTACTTTCCTACTTACCTTTGTACCATCAGCAAATTTACCAACTGTACCTTGATCTCTTTATATAAGTCACTTGTATCAATTGTAAATATTTGAGGCCTGAGTACCAGTCCCTGTGGCACACCATTCATTACATCCTTGTCAATAAAATAATCTATTTACATTTAATATTTCTTATCAGTCAATTTTCTATCCAAGCCAATATGTTACTACCTGTACTGAGCTTCTATTTTCAGCAAAAATTTTGATGTGACATTTTATTAAGTGCTCTCAGTGTTGGTGTATGAGATGCATTAGAGCCAACTTCTATTTTATCTTACAATCAAAAATGGACCATGCCAATAAGGAAGGGAGATTCTAGATCAGTGGTGCTGGAAGAGCACAGCAGTTCAGGCAGCATCCAAAGTGCAGCGAAATCGACGTTTCGGGCAAAAACCCATCATCAGGAATAAAGGCAGTGAGCCTGAAGTGTGGAGAGATAAGCCACTGCCTAGTGATCTTGTCACTATACTTGTAATCTAGAGAAATGGAGATGAGAACCTTTTATTTGTCATTTCTATCACATGCAACTGATATAGTAAAAATGAGACCGTATTCCTCCAGGACTGAGCATGCTACATGGGCAGCACAAACTACACAATCATACACGACATAAGAAGTTCAAAACACAAGTTACAGTGTAATAGAAGAATAATAAATAATATATATCCTTTAGATAGCAGCAAATAGAAGTCGTGCGAAGAATTTCAGATGGGAAAGAGTTTGCTCATATTGTGTTCAGGAGCCGAATGTCTTGGGGGAAGAAACTGTTGCACAGTCTGGCCTTGACAGACCAAATGCTCCAGTATCTTCTGCCAGATGACAGGAGGCAGAAGAGTTTGAGTGAGGGGTGTGTGGGGTCTTCCACAAAGCTCTTAGCCTTTCGGCTGCAGTGTGTGGAGTAAATGCCTGTAGTGGAGAGAAGGGAGACCCCAGTGATCTTCTCAGCTGTCCTCGCTCTCCGTTGTAGGGTCTTACGATCCAAGACGGTACAATTCCCGAACCAAGCGGTGAGGCAGCAGCTCAGGATAGTCTCAGTGAACCCTTTCTGAATATGGAGAGGATGGGGGGAAATGGGAGGTTAGCTTTCCTCAGCCTGCGCAGAACGTAGAAGCGCTGCTGGGCTTTCTTGGCTGAGGAGCTGGTGTTGATGGTCCAAGTGAGATTCTGTTTTCAAGAATAAAGCAATGGTCAAAGTGAGGCTGATGTACTGAGGATACAAATTTAAATCTTCTTGCAACGATGTGTTTTATTTAATACTGACTGGAGGACAGATTTTAAAGCTGAAAAAATTCCAAATTTTGTAGAAATAGCTAGAGTAGGTTCTTCAGAAGAGTTCATTGCAATTCTCTGTGGGCTCAAGGCTTTCTAGGCATCATTTGACTGGTTCTAGCTGCTTTGCTTTGCATTGGACATGTTGGGACTGTTTTATTTTACTGGTGACTGGCTCATTTTGTCTGGCTGAGTTGGAGGAAAACCTGCTTAAGAACAAGATGAATTGGCTTGTCCTTAACTACTCTGATGATCTCTCCCATGCCTGAAATGAAATTCCTCTTGTGCAGTTCAGGGTGAAACCTATTTATTCTTTTTGAAAGTGTGTTTGAAAACCATCTCCGAGGTTTTGCTTCTACTGGGCAAGCTGTATGCGCAAGACATCTGAGTCAACTGTGCATGATTTGACCACACAAGCCTGAACAAGAGATGCCAGAATAGCTCCTCACTTTGACCATTGTGTTATTCTGGAAAGCAAAATGATCGTTTTTGTTTCAAAAAGCCAACCTTTGCAAATAAATCTGTCTTTTTTTTTCCCCCGAAGAGGAATGTGTCTGTTAGCTTATTAAGGTTTTTGCGACACTGAACGGGATAAGATTAGATTAGATTCCCGACAGTATGGAAACATGCCCTTCGGCCCAACAAGTCCACACTGACCTTCTAAGAGTAACCCACCCAGACCCATTTCCCTCTGACTAATGCACCTAACACTATGGGCAATTTAGCATGACCAATTCACCTGACCTGCACATCTTTGGACTGTGTTAGGGAACCGGAACACCTGGAGGAAACTGATGCAGACACAGGGAGAATGCGCAAACTCCTAGCATTTGTATTTCTGTATTACTGAATATGTGTACGTGAACTTACTCAGTAAAGTTAAAAGATTTTGTTTTGTTTTGATAGTAATTCAATTATGTTTCTTAAGAAACACAGTGGATTTTTCCAACCTGATTTTCAGATATTTAGTGAGCTAACTGAGGTAACTAGTTTAGGTTGTCGCCTGTGGATTAATGGGACAACAGCTACAGTGCAGAGCTTCAGCTTCAGTTGTAACATCTCACTCTGGCAACTGGTAGAGTTTAAATTAAACTAACTTTAAAACCAGCCTCTAACAATGACCATGAAACAATTGTAAGTTGACATAAAAACCCACCTCGTCTATCAATGTCATTCCTGGTTTAACCTACAGTGGCTCTGGGACCATAACAATGTGGTTGTCTCTTAACAGCTCTCTAAATGGCTGAGCAAGTCACTCAATTCAAGAATGATTAATAGGCAACAAATATTGGCTTTGTCACTGATACCACATTCCATGAAATCATTCCATAACACAGCACTTTTTGTTTTGAAAGTGTGGGGAAACATACCTAATGTCACTCTAAATCTTATTTGATTGTGCATTACATAGATTATTTGGAAGTTGATTTTATTCTATCTGTCCACTGTTGTAATCAGCTTGATATAGATCTAGGACAAATGGCTGAGGTAGTTTCTTTACTCAGTAGTAGGAGCATGGAACGCACTGCCTGCAACGGTAGTAAATTCACCAACTTTAAGGGCGTTTAAACGGTCATTGGATGGATATATGGATGAAAATGAAATAGTGTAGGTCAGATGGGCTTCAGATTGGTTCCACGGGTCAACACAACATCAAGGGCTAAAGGGCCTGCGCTGCAATGTAATATTCTATATACTTCAAATAAGAATTGTATTATCATGCTATAAGTCCATATAGCTAGTTAAAGTTTGCTATGGTAAGTGTAGCATCAGAAGAAATGAAGATGTGACTCAGTTATGACTGCCATGATTGCAGGACATCTCACATTGATGTACAGCATTGCTATATGGAGTGCAATCACTGCTATATTTCAGGAAATTTGCCAACTAATATGTACATGTGGCTCCCGTGAACAGCTGAGAGATAAATGATCTGTTAACCTGGTGTTCAGTGATAACAGCTGAGGAATGAACACTGGGCCAGGACACCAAGAGGACTCCCTTATTCTGCTCTGAAATTGAGCTGCCAAATCTTTTGCATCTACCTTGAGAGCAGATGGGGTCTTGCTTTCAGGTCTTTTCTGACAGATGGCATCTCTGACACGTAAGTCAGATTTGGGAATTTGAAGAGGAAAAATGTTCATTTGCTCAATTTTAGAAAAGGTTGTCTACAGATATTTGAAGTGACTATCATCTGTACAAATGCAGAAACCCTCATAATATTTAAGAAGCATTTAGATGTGCACTTGCAATGCCAAGATATATAACGCAATGGAAAAAAAAACAAAGAACTGTGGATGCTGGGAATCAGAAACAAAAATAGAAATCTCTGGGAAAACTCAGCAGGTCTGGCAGTATCTGTGGAGAGAAATCAGAGTTAACGTTTTGGATTCAGTGACCCATCTTCAGAATGGAAACTATGAGAAGTGTTAGAAAATGGGATTAGAACAGTTAGGTGTTTTTTTCATTGGTATGAGCCTGTTGGGCCAAAGGACCGTTTCCTGTGCTGTAGATCTGACTCTTGCACCTCCGTATGGCAACATCAATAGCCGATTGGAAAGAAATTGCTACTCTCTGTAGCCTTGACAACGAATTAGAGCTGCAGCAGGGCTTGTGACTGGTCCCTAGTGATTTGCACTGTTTTACCAGAACAGAAGTTCTGTGTTCACAGGCAGCATTCACAGACCTCTTGGCCAAGTGCCAGTCTCAAGTCTGAAAGCTTTAGAGAAACTGGATCAGATTTTCTCCCCTCAATGGGAGGATGATGGACTGAGTCAAGAGACTGAGCTCAGAATTCTATTTTTCCATTCTGCAACCACTTAAATTTTGTTGAGACATAATCTGAGAAGCAGAATCCCAGTTGCCAGCAAATGAATAGCTTTGTCTATGCAGTGTACATGTGAGGGAATGGTGCAAAAAATATTTTATGCAACTCCAGGGCTGTCGTTCCTTCCACTGAGAGTTTAAACTTAATGGGTACTTATTGTCAAATTTCACTAGTGTCCTGGTTCATAGTAATTCTGTCATGAAAAAAATTCCACTGTGAATATGTTTGTAAGTGTGTGTGAGGGGAACTAAGCTTGTAGAATGAGATCACTGTGTAGTTTAACTGTGCTCTGTGAAATTATCAGTATGTAATTAACCCATTGCAACTGTATGTTCTTTGTCATTGGTCTTTGGAATGTTGATGGAGAGGCATCAGTTTGTTTAAAAATGGTTTTACTACTATTTTCTCTCCTGAAGGAAATCTCCTTCCCCTACAGACTCCCACCCCCACAACCTTCCTTTGATTACGGTCCCCCAGAGGCCTGATTGTCTGATGTAAGGCCTGAGGGATTGGCTCACAGAGATTAACATTCCCCAACAGGAGCCTTAAATTCAATGGCAGGCTTGTAATTTTTTTTGGGTCTACGATCCAGCGGTTTCCTGTGAGGCGAGTTGTTTAGAGTCAAGACACAGCCAACGGCAGGAGAACGACACACCTGCAGTCGACTGCATTCCTGTGGAGTAGATGCACCTTTGAGAGTTTTGAAACCAGCTGGGGATACAGACAATGAACATCTAACACAGCAAACCAAAGAATCTGCAGTGTTGTTACAGTGTAAGAGGACACCACTGCCTTTGCTGATAAGCTTATTGGAGTCTCTAAACGAAGATTTATTGGACTGGCAAACTGCTGTCTCAGGTTTCTTTTCCTTTGTTTGGTTTTCCTTTGCTTATGTATTCTCTCTCTCCTCCTTTCTTTTTCTCCTCTCTCTACCTTCTCCCTTTTCCTTTCTCTCTCCTTCCCTCCCTTTTCTTTCTGAACATAATGTTCTCAACAATTGATTTCCTCTCTCTCTCTCTCTCTCTCTCTTCTCCACCCCTCCTTTTCTGTCCAACCTCCTTTCCATTTGTTTTTCTACATTGCTCCTGTGTTTGATTAGTTTGAGTGTTAGCTATCTACCTTCATGGCCTTATTTTATTTTTTTTCCCTTTGATAAGTTCAGTATTATCTGTTTATTTCCTGTTGTATATTTCTCTCTTACCTGTCATCTTTCAATAGCAGTATTTTTCTCTCTGACTTTACTCTTGTTCTGTTGCTTTGGTTCTAGTTGCTTTTGTTGCTTTCAAGTATATTTACAGCAAAGCATATGTAGACAAAAGTTTTTTTCTGCTATCCTCGTCCCAGTTCTATCCTGTGTTCAGAATTACTATAAACAGTGTGTAATTCCCCCTCACCTGGGTCGATCCATTCCATGCCCTTGAAGGCTGGGTTTTGAGGAATGCAGGAGATGCTGTAAATTGATGTTTGTGCAAAGGGCAGTGCTGTCCTTGGATTGCGCCATTTTTGAGGGGGAATGAGCTAACTTTTGGAAAGAAATAGTCAATTGTCTGCTTTCTCAAACTGATGTAGAAGATTTCACAGTGGTATTTCAAAGCAGAGCAGGGGACTTCTTTCCTTATTGGCATCTAGACCAAGAATTGCCCCTCAATCAACATTGAGACTACTTAGCCATGATCCCATTGCTGTATGTTGGAGATGGCTGTGTGAAAGTTGGATGCCTCATTTCTTATAATCATGATGCTGTTTTGAAAATACTTATTGACTTGAAATGCCTTTGTGGTGCCCAGACATTGTAAAAGGTACTCCATAAATAGTCCATATAGTCTTACAGCATGGAAACAGCCCTAATCTCGTTTAGTCCCATTTGCCAGCACTTGGCCCATATCCCTCTAAACCCTTCCTATTCATATACCCAACCAGATGCCTTTTAAATGTTGTAATGGTATTTGCCTCCAGCACTTCCTCTGGCAGCTCATTCCGTACACTCATCACCCTCTATGCGATAAAGTTGTTTCTTCGGTCCGTTTTTAATCTTTTACCCCCTCACCTTAAACCTGTGCCCTCTTGGTTTGGACTCCCCACACTGGGGAAAGACCTTGGCTATTCACCCTATCCATACCTCTTATGATTTTATAAATTTCTATAGCCTTCTGCGCTCCAGGAAGAAAAATCCCAGCCTACCTAGCCAACCTCTCCTTCTAACTCCAACCTTCCAATCTTGGTAGCATCCTTAATTTTATGTTAAAGCAGTTAATCATGGTGAAGCTGGCAGTCCAGAAACATAATGAAGCAAAATTCTTCCTTCAAGGTCTTGTGATTAACAACTACTTAGCCGCACAAAATTGTTATTCAACACCTCAACACAGCAATTGTCAGCACACGCCATTCACGCAAGACAAACTACAAGGACCTACATCTCATTCTCTGGCTTATTTCAGTGCCTCTGTGAAGCTCAGTGTAAGCTGGAAGAACAGCATCTCATTTTCTGCCTGGAGACCTTGCAGCCTTCTGGACTCCAAATAGAGTTCAATACCTTTAAGGCTTGATCGCTCCAATATCCTTATCCCAATCCCCACATTCCAGCAAATAGTCTGCTATTGCACACCACCCATTGTTAGCCACTAACAGTCTGAATTAATAGCTATTCACCCTCTTAGCCAAATTGTTATCCACTCCTTTGTGTGTCCATTTGCTTTTCTGTCTCTTTAGGGTCTATTCCCCACCTATTGTTTACTCCTTACCCACACCCTGCCACCCCCCACCCTACCTTCTGCATATAAAGTCTGATTTCTCTCTACAGATGCTGCCAGATCTGCTGAGCTTTTGCAGCAATTTCTATTCTTGTCTCTGATTTTCAGCATCTGCAGTTCTTTCAGTTTTTTTTAAACCTACAAGTATGTTCATGTGTCTGAAATTCTACAAACAACGCCTCATGTTCTTCCAACAAAAACAGAAGTTGCTGGAGAAACTCCGTATCTGTGATGAGAAAACCATTAATATTTCATGATTTGGAGGTGCTGGTGTTGGATTGGGTGGAGAAAGTTAAAAATCACAACACCAGATTCTGGTCCAACAGGTTTATTTGGAAGCGCTAGCTTTCTAAGCGCTGCTCCTTCATCAGGTGGTTGTGGAGTATAAGATTGTAAGGCACAGAATTTATAGCAAAAGTTTACAGTGTGGTGTAACTGAAATTATACATTGAAAGAGACCTGGATAGTTTAAGTCTCGCATCTTTTAGAATGGGTCTGTTGGTTTTAGTTCCTTCATATGTAAGTGCCAGACCTTTTTCAAGTTACATTCTCAAATGAACTTTGACAATAGGGGCCATGTTGGCCCAGATGGTGCACTGAAGGTGTGAGGTTCCCTGTGTGAGACTGTCTGTGCCCCAATGTTCAGGCTAATTCTACTTCTGAAAAAGGGATTGACAGAATCTTACGTTGATTCATGCAGTTCTTGAGCAAAATAAAATGTAATTCTGCAAGTACAAATTCACCCCAGAAACATGTAGGGTTGGGGTATGAGTGTCCTGTGAAAGAGTGCGTGCATATGTGAGAGTAATGAGGTATAAGTCTGTAAGAGGATGTTTATGTGGGTGAGAATGTGGAAGTGTATGTGTGAGCATATGAGAGAGAGCTTGTGCATGAGAGGGGGTCTGCATGAGTGTATGATTCTGTAGGAGTCTGTCTGTTAATATTTCAAGTCAACTTCAGAAGAAGGGTCACTGGATTCAAAACATTAACTCTGATGTCTTTCCACAGATGCCGCCCAAATTGCTGAGTTTTTTCGGCAGCTTTTAGATCTCCAGCATCCACAGTTGTTTGTTGTATTTATGATTCACGTTTTTGTTTAAGTATACAGTTAAAACAACCTCTCTGCAATCGGCTGTATCCAAAACTCAGTCAACCACTTCCTGTGACCCCCTGAAAGGCTTTTATTCTTTTTGCTTTCGAAATTAATTTCACAGCAAGTTTGATTTAAAGAATTAAAAATGTTTAGATGATGTGAGTAGGTTGATTGTCCTGTGAGTGAAAGGCAGGTGGGATTTTGAGTGATGTACCTCTTGGCCACTGTTACTTCCTGGAATTTGAGGGTGAAGGAAAGTGGAGGTGCCAATTGTCCTTTGTCCCTTAACTGGAGAAATGGGAAATTAGGGTTGCCTGAATGCTGCTTTTAAGAGTGTCAAACATTTATGGCAGCAGTATCAGACCTTGAGCTGCAAATACATCTTTATTTCCTAAAAAGGCAAAAGGAATTTCAGTTTAGCTTCTCATCCATCATAAAAGCAAGCATGCATTCATAAAAATTCTTTCATAACCACAGAATGGTCCAAAGCACTTCACAATCAGAGAAGTTCATTGGAAGTGCAGTCGCTGTTGTAATGTGGCAGTTCTGTTTTAGTTATTATAGTCAATGGATGATTATTGGCTAGGACCCTGGAAAGAACTTGCCCTCTTTTCTTAGAAATGGTGTCACTGTGTATTTAATGTGCTCCTGTGAAGCCAACGTCTCATCCCAAAGAGGGGCATGTCTCTCAATCCATTCTGGAGTTTTGACTTAAATGTAGGTTCTCAAGTCCCTAGAGTGGAACTTGAACCTTTGACCTTCTGATTAAGGCAAGAGTGCCACTAACTGAGCCACGATTAATCCATATTGTTTGTCTGTCTCCAACACACTCTCCCTCTTTCCATCCTTGCCCCTCTCTGTGTCTGTCACATGGACACGGACACACAACCATACCCCACTGGTTTCAGTACTGAAAACAATTGTTCATCACCTCGGTATGTTATCTCACAGCAGTGAGCTTGCAATTCTATATTCCTCTCCATTACAAAGACCTCTACAAAGTCAGTTCACCCACTGCTGCCTGTACCTCAGCCAAATTCATCCTTGCTTGAGACTCCTCCAAAATAGCTTATTTCAATATGTCTGTGGATGGCCTCCCATCCTCCACCTTCCTTAAATGTCACCTTATCCAAAACCTCAGCTTCCCTTGTGTTGATTAGATCCATCAGGCTTGTCCTTCCTGATCTGCATTTTATCCTTGCCCTCCAGTACTCTGATTTAAAATGATTATAATAACTATCTGTGCCACCCTCCACTTGTCATTCCTTCCCTCTTGTCACCCTCATTGGTGGCTGTGCACGTAACTACATCGACCCCTATACTTTAGGACTCACTCCCTTCAACTATTCCACTAATCTTTTGTTTTAAGACTCTCTCTTTAAAGTGCATCCATGATCAAGCTAACCGTCTTCTTCTGAATATCTTCCTGACATGAATCTATTGCTTGTCATTGAATTGTAGAGTTCCTATGTTACTAGTGCTAAGTAAATGGGTCTTTGTTTTTAAAACAGTTTGTGCTTCCTTGTGAGGTAAAAGCACATACTGGCCATGATAAAGGATGGGAGAAAATGAGGACTGCAGATGCTGGAGATCAGAGTCGAGTGTGTGGTGCTGGAAAAACACAGCAAGTCAGGCAGCATCCGAGAAGCAGGACAATCGACATTCCGGGCATAAGCCCTTCATCAGAAATGAGGCTTGTGGGCTGGGGTGGGGGGAGCTGAGAGGTAAATGGGAGGGGGGGGTGGGGTTGGGGGGAAAGGTAGCTGAGAAAGCGACAGGTAGATGAAGGTGAGGAAGAAGGTGATTGGTCAGAGAGGAGGATGGAGCAGATAAATGGGAAGGTCAGGAGGATGGTTCTGAGTTGGATGCCTGGGACTGAGATAATATGGGGAGAGGGGAAATAAGGAAATTGATGAAATCTACATTTATTCCATGTGGTTACAGGATCACAAGACAATATGAGGCATTCTTCCTCCAGGTGTGAGGTGGTAAGGGTTGCCCCCCCCCCCATTTATCTTTCAGTCCCCTGGCCCACAAGCCTCATTCCTGATGAAGGGCTTATGCCTGAAATGACGATTCTCTTGCTCCTTGGATGCTGCCTGACCTGTTGTGCTATTCCAGCACACCACACACAATAATAAAGGATGGTTTTTATACAGAAGTTGAGGTAGGGAGGGAAGGGGAGGGGAGAGTAAATGACAGGTGGAGAAAAAGCCCAAAATGAGAGAATTACAGTCGAACAGACAGAGGTGGTTAAAGGTCAGTCAACATTGAATGGCTGCCAATAGGGTCTATTAGTGGCTGACCATGTGTGGTGAGTGATAGTAAGGCCTGTATGTGGGGGTTGGGAGAAGAACATGGAAGTAAGTGTCTCATACCTTAAAATTGTTGAACTCGATATTGAGTCCAGAAGGCTGCAGGGTTCCCAAGTGGAAAATGAGGTGCTAATCTTCCAGCTTGCGTTGAGGTTCACTGGAGCACTGCAGCAAGCCTGAGAGAGATGTTGGCCAGGATACAGGGTACAGTCACACTTTCCTCATTCCTGAAGAAGGGCTTATGCCCGAAACGTCGAATCTCCTGTTGCTTGGATGCTGCCTGACCTGCTGCGCTTTTGCAGCAACACATTTTCAGCTCTGATCTCCAGCATCTGCAGTCCTCACTTTCTCCAGGGTACAGGGTGGTGTATTGAAGTGGCAGGAAACTGTAAGCTCAGGGTCTCTTTTTGCGGCAGAATCTAGGTGTTCCATGAAGCCCCCGCCCCCGCCCCCAAGTCTACACTTGGTTTCTACAAAGTAGAGGAGACCACATTGTGAGCAGCGAATGCGTAGACTGGATTGAGTGAAGTGCAGGTGAAGGACTGCTTCACCAAGTATTTGGGCCCTTGGATACTGAGGAGGGAGGAAGTAAACATTGAGGTGTTAGAGGGGAAGTTGCAATGAGGCTGTAGACGGATGTTGAGAGTGCAGGAAGAGCTGTCCTGGAAGAACCGCCTCTGCAGAAGGCTGACCAGGGGGGGAGGGGAATACGTGTCTGGTGGTGGCATCCCACTGGAGGTGGCAGAAATGGCAGCTGTTGATCCTCTGAGTGTGGAAACTGTCGTCTTGTGGAGTACGTAGGATGGGATGGTAGATAAGGTCAAAGGAAACCCTATCATTGGCATGGGAGGGAAGAGAGGCGGTGATGAAGGGCAAGTGTGGGAGATAGGTCAGACTCGGCTGAGGGCCCTGTCAACCACGGCGCTGGGAAATCCTCAGTTTAGGAAGAAGCTGTGGATGCTTCTTTTATCGAACATCATCAGGACAAATGTGATAGAGATCCGGGAGAATAAAGCTACAAATCACACAACACCAGATTATAGTCCAACCAGGTTTAATTGGAAGCACTAGCTTTTGGAGTGCCGCTCCTTCATCAGGTGGTTGTGGAGTGCACAATTGTAAGACACAATTTATAGCAAAGAATACAGAATATATAGGATTTTGTGGTGTGATCTGATGTTGTGTGGTTTTTAACTTTGTACACCCCAGTCCAACAATGGCATCTCCAAATCTGGGAGAATGGAATAGAATCTTTACAGGAAGCAGGGTGTAAGGATGTATAGTCAAGGTAACTGTGGGAGTTGGTGCATTTGTAGTGGATATTAGTGGCCATTTCCCCAGAAGTGAAAGGAGAGATGTTGAGGAAGGGAGGAGAGAAGCCCAAGATGGACTGGGTGGAAATTGGAAGCAAAATTGATTCACTGGGTGAGAAGGGGGAATGCAGCACTGATGTCATTGATGTACCAAAGAAAGAGTTATGGGTGGAAGCAAGAATAAGGCTGGAAGAAGGAATGTTCTACGTACTCCACAAGAAGACAGGTATGTGTGGATACCTAGGCCACCCCTCTGATCTGAAAAAGGTGAGAGGAATTAAGAGTTGGTGTTCAGGGTGAAGATGAGCTCAGCCAGAGAGGAGAGTAGTAGTGGATGGTTCAGGCCTTCTAGGAAGAAGCAGAGGGCCCTGAGATCATCCTGACGGGGAGGATGGATGGTAAAGGGATTGCACTTCCATGATAAAGAGGAGGCAGCTGAAGCCCATGAAGTGGAAATTCTGAAACATAAGTGTCAGAGGAGCCGCAGTTGTCAGCGGGAAAGGATTGGACAAAGGGAGGGAAAAAAACCGAGTTGATTGGGAAGAGATGAGTTCTATTTTTTTTTTTCTTTTTTTTGGTTATATTTTTTTTTTTCTTTTTTAAAAATTAACCCCCACACTACCGCCTAACTGCGGTAGTGCTTATTATTTTTAACCCCAGCACCCATGGTGTGTGTGTGCAGCTGTGAGACACAGTGAGAGACATAAAGTGCACAAATCTTTATTCAATTTCCACCACCAGGAAAAGTAGGAAAACACCCGAGTGGCCTGTGACGAGCAGTGCCCTTCACATCAAAGGGCAATGCTGTGTGATCAAAACAGTGAAGGGGAGGGCAGGGACTAAATCAAAATAGAGTTGGAGGGGGAAATGATGCACTCCACTCCCTGCGGTGCCCACCTCTCCCTGAACAACTCCAGGGTGTTGGTGGACACCGCGTGCTCCTTCTCCAAGGACACCCGGGCCCTAACGTAACCGCGGAAGAGGGGCAGGCAGTCGGCCCTAACGACCCCCTCCACGGCCCGCTGCCTGGACCTGTTTATGGCCAGTTTGGCCAGGCCCAGGAGCAGACCCACGAGGAGGTCTTCAGACCTGCCCTCCCTCCTCCGCACCGGGTGCCCGAAGATCAGGAGCGTGGGACTGAAGTGCAACCAAAAGCAGAGGAGAAGGTTTTTCAGAAAATCAAAAAGGGAGTGCAAACGCCCACACCCAACATACACATGGTCCACGGACTCCACAGCGCCACAGAACAAGCAGTTGGGCTGGGAGTCCGTGAACCACCGCAATCTGCGGTTGCAGGGGACTGCTGCGTGCAGCACCCTCCACCCCAGATCCCCGAGAGAAAGGGGGAGGACTCCTGCGTAGAGAGCCCTCCACTGGGGATCCCCACCGCCCGGTGGCAAATGGGCACGCCAGGGCGTGTCCGGGCGGTGGATGAGGGAGAAGAGGTGGACGGTGTGCAGCAGCAGTCGATATAGGACACACCTTTTAACGTCCTTGAACGGGACAAAGTTAAAATTTCGGAGGCGGCTCAGGTTGTGGGGCACAGGCTCCCGCGGGAAGTACGGGACCCTGGGGCCAATGTGAAATTCCGTCCGGGCAGGGGTGAGCGCGGACGGGATCCCACCGCACACCTGAGCGTCCTCCAACTGGTGCACTACGTCGGGTCCGAGCACCGCCGTTTTAAGGCGTCGGATGCCGGTGGCCACGTACCGGACGTCTACCGCTGCCCTGCTCGCTATGTCTTGCGGCAACGTCCAGCCCAGGCCCCCGGCACCCAGCACGTCCCCGACCCTGGTCACCCTCGCCGCCACGGCCCTCAAAAGAGATGAGTTCTATGGAGCAAGAACAAGCAGAAACAATGGTCTGAGGGCTTTGTGGATTTTGGAATGAAGTAGTAGTGAGTTGTGTGGTCTTGAGAGACTGCGACCGTGGAGGCAGTAGACGGGAGATCACCAAATGAAATCAAGATCTTACTTTTCTCTTGGAGCTCACAAAGCGAGAACATTGACAAGTTATAGCTTGATAAAGCACAGAACTTCGTAACATTTCATGGTGTAAGACATTGTTTGTGGTGATAAGCCATTATAGGTTGGTTTATAATGACTTCAGTACATGCAATGATGAAAAGTGACTTACGTTATTGTCCAAATCTTTAACAACCTATAATGCTTTGAAGTCGAATAAAAGCCATCATTTTTCTCCCCTTCCACAAAGGGTTCAGAAAAGATTTACAAGGATGTTGCCAGGGTTGGAGGATCTGAACTACAGGGAGAGGCTGAACAGGCTGGGGCTGTTTTCCCTGGAGCGTTGGAGGCTGAGGGTGACCATATAGAGGTTTACAAAATTGAGGGTCATGGACAGGATAAATAGACAAAGTCTTTTGCCTGTGATCAGGAGTCCAGAACTAGAAGACATAGGTTTAGGGTGAGAGGGGAAAGATATAAAAGAAACCTAAGGGGCATTTTTTCACGCAGAGGATGGTACATGTATGGAATGAGCTGCCAGAGGAAGTGGTGGAGGCTGGTACAATTGCAACATTTAAGAGGCATTTGGATGGGTATATGAATAGGAAGGGTTTGGAGGGATATGGGCCAGGTGCTGGCAGGTGGGACTAGATTGGGTTGGGATATCTGGTCAGCGTGGACAGGTTGGACTGCAGGGTCTGTTTCCATGCTGTAAACTATATGACTCTATGATGTCTCACAGTGGAATAAGGTTTCATCAACAGTAGAAGCTATCTAGTATCATTGCCAATAATTGCAGTCTTTGTAAGTGAGTCTAACTGTTGGATCTCAGAATGCAGTTATGTAATGACAGTGATGAAAATGAATGAATCATGAATGAAATTTATATTCCAGGTGGAGTGAGGGCCTGCAGGGAAAAATCTTGCAGAAGATCTTGAGTTGTTCACTTAAGTTGTTAGTGAAAGTTGCATGAAATAAAGTTTATGTAACTTCTTTAATTAAACTTCCTAATGTGTTTGACAGAAGCAGTATAAACAAAGTATGACACCAAGCCATATAAGGGGAATTAAGTTGGATATGCAAAAACATTGTTCAAAGTAGTAGGTCTTCTATAAAGGAGCATTCAATATAAATCAGTAGAAAGGTGAAAAGAGGGTATTCCAGAGCTTGAGTTGAGTCAGCTGAAGGTGCAGCCATTAAAGACAGAAAAATTACAATGCACAGGCAGTTGGAAATGAAGGAATGCAACTTTTTCTGGAGTAGACATTTTAAATGTATACCATAGATCTACCTTGACAGTGCGAAGGAGAGTGATTTTACAAAACAACTCTTGTCTTTTGCAATATCCTTCAATGCTTTGCAACCAATCGCCAATTGGTGATGTCAATAAAAGGATAAATATTGGCCAATCCACTGGGGGAGTTAAGTTAATCCGACATCAGCCATTGGGGATAATTAGAATCTATTTTAAGGAAGTGCTAACAGAGTCTTTGGGAATTCATAATATACTTAGGAAGCGTCAACACCATTTTAAGAGATGCAATTGCATTTGAGAGCTATTGGAACTTTTTGAGGGAGTAACTGACCTACTAGATGAAAGCAAACCAGTTGTTATGTTTAGAGGTTTTGGAAGGCAGTGATGAGCGGTTATATATAATTGGGCTCATTTGATTTGGTGGTAATATAATGAGGATCGGTGAATGAACAAAAAAAAAGCAGGTCATTTTGAGGATGACAGAGAGTCATTTAATTCTACAGGGATCAGTGCATACCAGTAGATATTTAAAATCTAGATTATTAATATGCATGTTTCAATCTTGCAATTCTTTTTCCTCTCCTGCCACAGTACAGAAATGTGTACATGAAATCACATCTCCCTTGCTCACTCAGCACATCACTTTTTAAATCTATGTGCTATTGTTCTTTTCTTTGAGTGGGAGCAGCTTCTCCATGTAGAAATATGGATACATAGAAAATAGCTACAGGAGTACGCCATTTGACACTTCGAGTTTGCAACACCATTCAAATATGATCATGGCTAATCATACAATCTCAGGATTCCATTCCCACTTTCTCCCCATACCCCTTAATCCCTGTAGCTGCAAGGGCCATGTCCAGCTCCCTCTTGGATATATCTCATGAACTGGCCCCAGTGGCTTTCTGTGGGAGAATATTCTACAGGTTCACAACTCTCTGAGCGAAGAAATTCTTTCTCATCCCAGTCCCGAATGGCTTGCCTCTTATTCTTCGACTGTGATCCCTAGTTCTGGACTTACCCAACATCAGGAACATTCTTCCTACATATACCCTGTCCAATTCCACTCATCTAATACTGGATGCTGGATAAGTAGTTTGATAATGTACAACAGTGATACAGTTCAGAAAAGTGATGAAATAGAAGACCTAAATGCCCTGAGGAAATGTGAATCTGTGTCTTCTACTGCTGAAGGGCAGCATGTAGATGAGCAATAGGAAAGGATCAAGGTTAGGTCCTTGCCGAACAATGGGAGTCATGGTATAGGAGTGTGAAGAGAAGGCATTGCTGCTAGATTGAAGAAGTTGGCACGGTTCCCCTTGGAGAGAAGGTGGCTGAGAGGAGATTTGATAAGAAGTTTTCAAAATTACAAGCAGGCTGTATAGAGTTTGTACTTGGCAAATGCGATACAATGTAAGTTTTATAAGTTTCTATGAGATCTCTCCCTCAGTCTTCTAAATTCCAGTGAGTACAAGCCCAATCGATCCAGTCTTTGCTCACATGTCACTTCTGCATTACGGGAATCAGTTTGGTCTCTCTCAGTAGCAAGAATGCTGTTCCTCAGACTAGGTGTGGCCTTACCCAGGCCCTGTATAACTGCAGCAAGACATCCTTCCTCTGATATTCAAACCCTCTCGCTATGAAGGCCAGCATGCCATTAGCTTTCCTCACTGCCTGCTGCACCTACATACCAACCTGCAGCGACTGTTCCACCATGACACCCAGGTCTCATTGCACCTCACCTTTTCCTAAATTGCCCACTCAGATAATAAACTGCCTTCCTGTTTTTGCGACTACAGTAGATAACCTCTTATTTGCCTACATTGTATCGCATTTGCCAAGTACAGACTCTATACAGCCTGCTTGTAATTTTGAAAACTTCTTATCAAATCTCCTCTCAGCCACCTTCTCTCCAAGGGGAACCGTGCCAACTTCTTCAATCTAGCAGCAATGCCTTCTCTTCACACTCCTATACCATGACTCCCATTGTTCGGCAAGGACCTAACCTTGATCCTTTCCTATTGCTCATCTACATGCTGCCCTTCAGCAGTAGAAGACACAGATTCACATTTCCTCAGGGCATTTAGGTCTTCTATTTCATCACTTTTCTGAACTGTGTCACTGTTGTACATTATCAAATTGCTTATCCAGCATTCAGTATTAGATGAGCAGAGATGTCCATCAAAAAACTATCAGGAAATCTAAATGCAATGCTTTCTGTTCTCCTGTATAGATTCCTTACAACAACTAGAACCAGAATGTTCACAACCTTTTGCCATATTTGCTCCCAATCACCTCTCTAAACCTTCACAAAAGTTACCTGTTTCTCCCTCCATAACAGTCTTGATTCCACCCTCTCTCAGCTCATCTGTTTGAAAACTCTCACCCCACTCCTTCCTTACCTGATAATTATTCCAACAACACATGACTGTCTTCCCAATGTGTACTCTCTGTGAACGAGAATTAGATTAGATTACTTAGTGTGGAAACAGGCCCTTCGGCCCAACAAGTCCACACCAACCCGCCGAAGCGCAACCCACCCATACCCCTACATTTACCCCTTACCTAACACCTACGGGCAATTTAGCATGGCCAATTCACCTGACCCGCACATCTTTGGACTGTGGGAGGAAACCAGAGCACCCGGAGGAAACCCACGCAGACACGGGGAGAACGTGCAAACTCCACACAGTCAGTCGCCTGAGTCGGGAATTGAACCCGGGTCTCGGGCGCTGTGAGGCAGCAGTGCTAACCACTGTGCCACCGTGTCGCCCATAACTCTCGGTCCAAAGTTGTCCAAAACTCTCTGCTCTCATGTCCTTGCTTGTATCAAGTCCCTTTCACTCATCATCCTATTGCATAATGATCTTTAAGCAATGACTTGATTTTAAATTGCTCATCCATAATTTTCAAGCCCCCTCTATAATCTCCTTCACCCCATTAACCGTCCAAGATTTCTTTGTCTAATGGTCTCTTTTGCATGCCTGCTTTTCATTGCTTCATCTCTTGGTCACACTCCAAATTGCCTCTATCCTAAGCTCTGAAATTCTCTCACTAAACCATTTTTCCCCCTCTATTTCCTCATCCTTCCTTCCTTAACTTCTCAAACTTTATTTTGGATTTTGGCCATCTGTCCTCACGTATCCTCATGTGGGTTGTTATCAAGATTTGCTTAATGACACACTGTGATATTCACTGGGACATTTTAACACTCTATTGGTGTTATGTAAATATTGTTGCAGTGGATTAGGCTACCAAGTGTGATGTATCCAAGTTTTCTGACCGTGCAAAGTTAGATGGGAAAATAAGCTTGGACAAAGAAGCTGTTTGGAGGCTGAAAAGAAATATCAGTCTGGAACATAATTGGACAAGAAGAGAAGTGGGACTTGAGCCTTCTGATTCACTGGCAAAAATACTACTACAGAGCTACACTGAACACTATAATAACAATAAGCGTGTTACGTCACACTGAGTAGATCATATTCATTTGCAGTAACTCAAACTGAGTTTTTATTACATGCTTGTGTGAGATTGATTTGAGGATCAAATTCCCTGCACGTCAATTTTACTGTTGAAATTGTCAATTACTGGTATTTTTCTTTACTTTTTAAAAAAAATTCCATCTTTCCTTCTAAAATGGCAGGATACACAGAAAAGTCCAAGGATCAAGATGTTATCAGGTTGGAGGATAGCTGCCATTTAGGAGTAGGGTGTGTTGGCCTTGTAGGTCAGTTCAGGGCCTGGATTTTGACAGCCTTTATCAAAGGGAGGGAGCTAGACTTGGTTGAACCAGGATGGATCACCCAGGGGCTTATTGAATCTGTGTGGCCACGTACTTTTGCGATATAAGAGAATGTCCTTTATTTATCAGCACAGAGGAATCAGAGCCCTAATTTACCTGAAGTTAGATGGCAGTTTTAAGGTTTGATGATATGGTAGAGAGTTGGGAACATTGATTTACAACAAGAGGACAGTTAGAAGTTCCACTGCCATTTCCTGAGAGACATGCACAGTTCTGGAGATGATTTTTAAGCCCCACCCTCTCATCCCTTCATTCCCTCACCTCCAAATTCCTTACCTCACAAGTTTTATACCCTACTTACACAATTTGGTCGTGTGTCAAGACAGGAATGCCAGGCCCAATGATCATGAAGTATGTGTGACAGTAGGAAGGGTGAGAAACAGAATATGCGTCCTCAGTTCAAGACCTTGAATGTCAATAGAAAAGTCAATATTAGAGTATACTGTTTCAAAGGATACAGTATACCCCACTAGTGGTAAATTGTCGTTGCTGCAGTAATATGTTATTGATAGGGGTCAGTTGGCTGGATGTATGATTGTAATGCAGAGTGATGCCATTAATGTGGGTTCAATTCCCACATCAAAAGAGATTCCTACTCTCCATCTCAATCTCCTCTCCCCACCAGAGGTATGGTGATCCTCCAGGTTAGACCATAAGACCATAAGACATAGGAGTGGAAGTAAGGCAATTCGGCCCATTGAATCCACCCTGCCATTCAATCATGACTGATGGACATTTCAACTCCACTTACCCACATTCTTCCCGTAGCCCTTAATTTCTTGTGACGTCAAGAATTTATCAATCTCTGCCTTGAAAGCGTCCCGGCCTCCACTGCACCCTGAGGCAATGAATTCCACAGGCCCACCACACTCTGGCTGAAGAAATGTCTCCACATTTCTGTTCTGAATTTACCCCCTCTAATTCTCAGGCTGTGTCCACGGGTCCTAGTCTCCTCGCCTAATGGAAACAATTTCCTAGCATCCACCCTTTCCAAGCCATGTATTATCTTGTAAATTTCTATTAGATCTCCCCTTAATCTTCTAAATTCCAATGAATACAATCCCAGGATCCTCGGCCATTCCTCGTATGTTAGACCTACCATTCCAGGGATCATCCGTGTGAATCTCCGCTGGACACGCTCCAGTGCCAGTATGTCCTTCCTGAGGTGTGGGGACCAAAACCAGACACAGTACTCGAAATGGGGCCTAACCAGAGCTTTATACAGTCTCAGTAGCACAACGGTACTTTTACATTCCAACCCTCTTGAGATAAACGACAACATTGCATTCGTTTTCTTAACCACGGACTCAACCTGCATGTTTACCTTTACAGAATCCTCGACCAGCATTCCCAGATCCCTTTGTACTTTGGCTTTACGAATTTTCTCACCGTTTAGAAAGTAGTCTACGCTTTTATTCTTTTTTCCAAAGTGCAAGACTTCGCATTTGCTCACGTTGAATTCCATCAGCCATTTTCTGGACCACACTCCCAAACTGTCTAGATCCTTCTGTAGCCTCCCCACTTCCTCAGTACTACCTGCCTGTCCACCTAACTTTGCATCATCGGCAAACTTCACTAGAATGCCCCCAGTCCCTTCATCCAGATCATTAATATATAATGTGAACAGCTGCGGTCCCAACACTAAACCCTGCGGGACACCGCTTGTCACTGGCTGCCATTTGGTGACCATCACTAGTTGTCTGCCTTGAGAGCCCAGAGAGAGCTCTGTGGTCTGGGAGAACGATGGCTAACCCTGTTGTTAATAGAAAAAGCAATGGAAAAGAGAGTGCATGCCAATTAACTAAAATAGAAACTGTGTGTTACAATAAATAGTCTCTTGTTTAATCCAACACACTGGATGTAATATTTTACATTTGGGCTTGTCACTGATAGTAAAGTAATGTTTTTAAACATCAGTAAAAGCTCATGACACGCTGGGAGTTTAAACACTACTAATAAATTTCCACTCTTAAAATAACAACTGAACAGTTTTGGAACAGAAGTTCACATCAAATATCTCAATTGCTTTCTGTTAGTTCCCTGTTACTGTAATTCTGCATAGCAGTTTTTAAAAGTTTAATACTTTTGGCTTCAGAGTATCGTAAGTACTTTTCTAAAATGTGTGTGCTTTCCTGCTTGGAGCTTATTTGTCCTTGGGGTAGTGACGGTGTCTAACATTACAATATGCTGAGATCACAGAAATGCAACATAAACATCCTTCGAAAGGTCATGGTGGAATCTTTAGGGTTTGGAACTTTCAGCAGAACTGACTTAAGCAGCATTGAAAATTTAACAATTTCTCCCACTTCTGCTTTTAGTACAGTTTTACATTATCCACCTGTGTCTTGATGTTTTCTAGTTTGGTGTTTTCCGATCAGTATTTTCCCCACTTTGATTGGTTGAAGCTTTTTGATGCTAGCTTTAAATCTGTTAGGACTGTATTTTTGAAGTGACATTTTTTTAATGTAAATGTAGTATCTGAAACAATGCAAAATTATTTTTAAAATATGGATGTCGGAGACATAAAAAGAACACAGAAACCAACTGAACACCGAGATCTGAGAGAATCCAAAAGTGAGGGAGGACAATTTGACATTGTGTGTTTAAATCCTTTGCTGGAACCATTACTGGGAGGAAAAATCCTTTATATGATTGAGCAAAGGAGACAATGGTCACAATATGCAAACATTTAGAATATAATAAAATCAGTTGAAGGATTTAGTTATCTGTAAGGAAAACCTTCAGATTTTATCTGTCTGTCTGACTTCCTGCCAATTCTCCTCCTCTCATTCCTCACTTTGCCTCTGTTTGGAGCTGGCTGACTGACTGACTTATTTTCTTTTTGCAGCCTTTGTGATGACATTTGTATATCATGTTTCCCCCTTTTCTCTCTCTTTTTGTTAAACTTAGTGCAGCTTATGAAATACACTTTGCTGTTTCTTTGCTTGTGTCACGCATATTGTCTTTTTGACCTGTCTAGGAAAAAAGGTGCAGATCCGAAATTGTTGAGCTTGTGTTGTGTGGATCATTGTAAAATGCTGAATAGCAAGATGAAGTGCGGTTTCTTGAGCTCTTACTGTGCTTCATTGGAAAGCTGCAGGAGGCTGAAGGCTGGAAGGTCAGGGTGTGTGGATGGCAGAAATAAGATGTCCGGCAACTGGAAGTTTGGGGTCCTTCCAATGGACTCAGCAAAGTTGTGCTAAACAGTGTTTAGTTAGCTTGCTGTCGAGCAGATAGCATTGTTTGCGGATTGGACTCGATGGGCCGAATTGCCTTACTTCCACTCCTATGTCTTATGGTCTTAACAGCAAATGCAGTATACCAAATAGGGCTGGTTTTAGCAATAAAGACAAAGGTGTGACTTATCAGCACGCACTCAGGTGACTTCAGGCATCTGTGATAGGTACTTTTAACTCAGAAATCCTAAATTTACTGTTAAAAGTCTTCTGTTCATCCACAATGGTGTAATCCATATTGGTAGCATTCAGCAATGAACTGACTGTACTGATGTAAACTTGTTGTACTGGCTTAGTTCTCCACGAAAGCTAGCAGAAAATTAAGATTCAAGTAATTAGAATTGAGTGAGTTTTTAAATGGAATAATAAATAATCAATACTTCCAAATAATCTCTCTGGCCCTCTAAATGTAATTTCTCAAATGTGGAGTCTCATTCCTTTAGAAGTTAATAATTAATATCTTCTGTCAGTCTCTTTTTTTTTTTCTCTTTCTGTTCATCCTGTCTGTATTTTCCCCGCCTTTAGTTTGTTTTTTTTTTGCATCATCTAAATTTATTTTTCTTCCTTTTATAAATCCTGGTTTAGATTCTGGATGTCTTAGTGAAGGTTCTTCATTCTGGTTGAAGAGCCACCTGTTTCTTGATCTGCTCACAACACTGATGTTTTGACCTCCTGAAATGGTCACCATGCTGGATCAGATCCTAAAATAGAGCAAAATTTGCCTTGTAACAATTGCAGAAATCTGTGGGCAGTTGAATGGAGGTGGACACTAGTCTTGATTCCATTGTAAAAAGTTGCACCACTGCCACATTTTTTCTTTCAAATTTCCTGTTTGTTTTAGCGTAGGAAAGTCAAGTCTTCATGAACAAACCTGATGTTATCACTTTTCATCAAAATACGTTTGTATTTGAAGGAAATGACCAAGAAATAGATGATACATGTATACTGAAAAACTGTAGAGTGCTGATATATTCTAAACTACATCCTACTGACTGCAGAAGGCTGCTGCTGCTAAAGAGCAAATTAAACTGCGTTTTGGAACAATTGTATTTATTGGACAGTATAAGGTATTAAGTGGGCTACTTCCAGTTAAAGATATTTGCTGATATATACATGTTAATGTATTGAAGGAGTGATTGATTCCAGATACAAGGACAGGAATATTTAAATTCAAGAAAATTAGTAAGTAACCTTTTATTTACATCACCTCCTTCACAACTTCAAGTTGCCCTGAAGTAGTTTTACAGTCAATTTGTTTCCAATAAACTCCCAAAAATAGTGATTCCGACTCGCCCATACTGACCAGATATCCTAAATTAAGCTAGTCCCAATTGCCAGCATTTTGCCCATATCCCGCCAAACCTTTCCAATTTATATAACCATCCAGATGCTTTCTTAATGTTGTAATTGTACCAGCCTTCACCAATTCCTCTGTCAATTAATTCCATTTACAAACCATCCTCTGTGGGGAAAATGTTGTCCCTTATGTCCCTTTTTAAATCTTTTCCCCCAACACGTGTCAATCATCTTGAACCAAAATCTTATTCACTCTATTCATGCCCCTCATGATTTTATAAACCTCTATGAGGTCACTCCTCAGCTCCAGGGAAAATGGCCCCATCCTATTCAGCCTCTCCTTAGAGCTCAAACCGTCCAACCCTGGCAATATCCTTGTAAATCTTTTCAAGTTTCACAACCATCTTTCCTATAGCAGGGAGACCAGAATTGAATGTAGTATTCCAAATGTGGCCTAACCAATGTCCTGTACCTTGCAACATGACATCCCAACTCCTATACTTGATGTATTGAGCAATAAAGGCAAATGTATAAATGCCGCCTTCACCACCCTGTCTACGTGAGACTGCACATTCAAGGGGCTGTTCTTGCTTTTTTATGTAAGATAAATATTAGCCAGGGCACTGAGCAGAATTCCTCTGCTCTTCAAAATAATGCAGCATTATCCTTTCTTTCCACCTGAGAACAGGTGCAGGCTCAAAAGATAGAACCTCAGGTGCAGCACTCCTTTGGGATTGTACTGGAATTTCAACTATTAATTAGTAACCCATCATTGGAGTAACAACTTGTATGCAGCATCCTGATTGGAGATAAGTGCATTTAAATAAGCCAGAGCTAACATTGTCCTTATCAGTGCACAATTCATATCAGTGAACTTGATATTGTTTTATTACCAATTCCATCTTTACTGCGAAATCAAAGCTGGAAATCAGATACAAAATTGTTCTGGAGAAGGGCCTGAAATATTAACTCTGTTTTCTCTCCACAGATGCTGTCAGATCTGCTGAATTTCTTTAGCAATTTCTGTTTTGTACCATCTTTACTGATTTGTTTGAAGGTGTAACGAAGACGAGAGCAAACCAGAACACAATAAACTGGAGTAACAGCTGTCATTTTGTTACATTTATTTCTGGACCAACCAAACATTTGTCGCCAAGAAACTTTTCAAAACTACTGGAAACAAAGAAAGTATTGCATAAATGCAGTTTGATATTTTTTAAAGAGATCAGTGTGTTCTTCTGGAACAGTGACCCAATCCAGTGTATTTCAGAAAGCAGGCAACAGTATACACAAAGATGTTTATATTGTGGAGTTTAATGGTAAATCGTGTAAATGTGGAAGGTCTCAGCTTGACTTTTAGCTTAGAAAAGCCAAAAATGAAAATTTTTAGAGATTTTTGGAATCAACTGGACTAGGGTCAGAAGCAAGTTGGAGTTTTTCAGAGCGGTTCAGGGAATGTTATCTTTATAAGCCAGAATTTAGTTTGTATTGTTTGCAAACTGAGAGTTTGGTAAGAAATCTGCAAGACGTTAGAAGCTGATTAAATTTAAGTTCAGTTTTTTTCGAGTTTCAATGCAAAAACACCCCATCGTTCACGGGAAAGAAACTGAGAAGAATCAGTTAAGTAGAATTTCAAGATTTCATACCAAGGGTAATCATTCTAAATTTGAATTTCTATAAATTGGTATTGGAAAATAACTTGCAAACTTTGTTTATGCTAGATATTTTTCTATCCTATACATTTAGCTTTATTATTTAATTTGTGTAATAATGTATGCTTACCTTTATTGGTCAGTGCATTGAGTATAGACCTTGGGAGATCATGTGACAGGACATCGGGTAGCCCAATTTTGGAATACTTTGTGCACCTCTGGTCTCCCTGCTGTCGGAAGGATGGTATGAAAAGATTTCAGAGAAGACTTACAAGGATATTGCCAGTGTTGGACAATTTAAGCTACAGGGAGAGGCTGAATAGGTTGGGGCTATTTTCCTTGTGGCATCTGAGGCTGACGGGTGTCCTAATGGAGATCTCTAAAATCACAAGGGGGCGTGGATAGGCTAAATAGAAAAAGTCTTTTCCCCAGGATGTGCGGGATTCCAAAACTAGAGGGCATAAGTTTAAGGTGAGAGGGGTAGGATAAAAAAGGGACTTAATGGATAACGTTTTCACACAGGGTGGTGCGTGTATGCAATGAGCTGCCAGATGAAGTGGTGGAGGTTAGTACAATTACAACATTACAATGTAATTGCACCATTACATTGGATAGGTATATGAATGTGAAGGGTTTAGACAGATATGGGTCAAATGCTGGCAAGTGGGACTAGATTAATTTTGGATATCTTGTTGGTATGGATGAGTTGGTCTGAAGAGTCTGTTTCTATGCTATACAACTCTCTGACTCTAAACATCTGTAATGATGTTAAAGAAAACCCACAGCCTCGTGTGAATGAATGTGTTTCCATGATTGACTACCACAGTAAACAAAGATCATATTTTAATTTTCTATCAAGTCAGGTTGCATTCTAACTTGTCTGACTTGTCCAGTAGTACCATTAGCTGGAATCGCAACAGTAGCCTTGTATGGTCACAGGATGCCCTGAATTGCTCAATCATCTATTATGTACTTTGGAAATACAGCCAGCATTGTTATGTGAAGAATTCTAAAGTTTCTAAAAAAAAAGGTATCCTTGCCCCTCCCTATCCTGAATCTTCTCCTGAAAAGCATGGTCTGCTGGACTCAGTTTCTTTGAATCCAGCCATTTGCTCCACTACTAATGCAGCTACTTCATTCAGGAGTGACCTCCCTGAAACATTTTGCTCTCCTTTTCAAAGCTTGCACTTAAATCCCACCTCTGCCCACTCATCTCATCTTTTTTCTTTTGAGTAATATACAGTATTTTTCTCTCTCAGCTTTCTTGAACTGTTCCTCTTTAAAAGGCAATCATTATAAAATAATTTGACCTTCCATTAGAACAGAATCTCCCAATGCTCTGTTAAGGTTAGATGTGCCTAGTGGCAACAATTTTCCCATGAGTAAGTGCAGTTCTTTCCTGTGACCTTAATTTGAGTGGATCAAGAAGGCTGCAAACTTTTGACATCCAACACTTTGCTCACATGATGAGAATATTTGAGTTTTATGGACTAGGCCAGACCATTCATAACATTCTTAAGCAGGCAGTCTAGACCATCAGTTTGCAATTTGTTTCAGTAAGTGTACAATGAAAATTATCAGGATTATGTTAGGTTGACTCCTAGGTTTAAAAGGGGCAAACATTTATTCACAAAATTACACAATGAAACATGAAGAACAGCATAAGGAACTCCTACAGAACTCTGTCAATTCAAACTAGACTTAAGTATGCTGTTCCGAATATACACAACATTCCCAATAAGCAAACCCCATATAAGACACAGTACAAAAAAGGGGCAGATGCTTACAGGTTGAAGTTAGAAGGAAAAAAGAGAGAGTTTCCACACAGCTCACTGTTGAACTCCCAACCGGTTCTGGACTGAACTAAACTGCTCAGCTCAGCTAGAGCGCTGACCACTCCTTTTCTTTATACAGGTCACTTCTAAAACATGACCACTTTAGTTTGAAATCTCATCTATTTACCTATCAATAAAAAGGGCTCTCAATACCCATTAACCTCTTTGCTAAGTCAGTCTGACCAGAGCTTGGCCTGGTTTATTGCCCCTCTGAAAAAAATGAACGATAGAGTATTCTTGAGCCAAGGAACAGCTTTTAGAAACAAAAGGACTAATTTTATGACATGAGAAAGATACAATATTTCAATTTCCCTGTGCTATCTATCCTCCTCTCTTCAGTGAGATATGGACATCACTGGCAAGGCCAGCATTAGTTGCTCGTGTCTACTTGCCCTTGAATTAAGTGACTTGCTTATTCCATTTCAGAGAGTAGTTAAGAGTCAACCACATTTCATTTGCAGACAAGCCAGGTATGAACAGCAGTTTTCTTTGAAGGATATCGGATGATTGGGGCATTATTGCAAAACAAACTGCATTGTTGTCTTGAGCACTGTCTGTTTATTGGTTGTTTCAAGCAAACTTGCATGTGTGATTTGAAGTAACAATTCGTTTTCCTCCTGCAACCTCTGTCTCCATTTTAGAGCAAAAGATTGGATTTTCATATTATAAAAATAAATTATATTTCTAACCACATGATGTGTGATAGCACGTTTCCCCAAAGATAGTCAGAGTTCATGGGGGGAAAAAAACCTCTGAGCAAAAATATAAATTAGGAAATTAAAGCCATGAAAGGATTGACCAGTCAGAGATGTTAACTGGATTTCCCTTGGGCTAGATTTTGCCCTTCATATAGTTTAATTCATCCACTGTGCTGAGCTAGATGCTGTTAGATGCCTTGGAGTGGGATGTGAATTGTGCCTTTTAAACTTTCAATTTCCAATTTCCAACCCCCACCCCATCACCAGACACACATGCCCTGTTTTTAAAATCCTGCTCCTTTCATCCTTCCCTCAACTAACACAGGATGATCAAAACTAAAGCAATAAGTTCACAGGGCTGTGATGTTATCATGAGTTTGGAATGGGCAGAAAACTAGAACATTGAGGCTAAAAGTCCAAGATGTGCAGATTGAAGGTAGGACTACAAATGGTCAGAAGCCTAGGACTGGTGACTGAAACAAATAAGAGGATATACAAATGGTCATACCACAATGTCCAATAGCTATAAATCTCACACTAACACAGCATGCATGACATAGCAGTTTCTGCCCATTCCAGTTTTCTACATACCGTTTACTGCACGTGGGCTCATGTCAAATGTCAGGGTGTTGGACGAGGTCCAGCTTGTAAGTTGAGATTTAAACCCATCAAAAAATGTATGTATATTAGGATTGCACTTTTTAAAGTCATAAAACGTCATGAGGTACCTCACAAGATAGTTATAAATTTGATACTGAACCACATAAAGCTACTGATAACCAAAAGCTTGATCAATGGGTGTAGATTCTAAGAAATACCTTTAAAGGAAGGAATATTAGGTAAAGAGGCAGAGATGTTGAGGCAAGGTATCTGAAGTTAGGGTCTAATTATCTGAAAGTGTGACCACCATTAGTGGAACTATTAAAACCAGGTATGATGAAGAGGCCAGAATTGGAGAACTCTAGCTATATCCAAGGGATGTAGGGCTCGAGAGAAAAGTACAGACAGAATGAAGAAAGGTTGGGAAAATGGTTTGTTTTTGTTGCCCTTCCCCATGGGGAAAAAAAGACATTAGATAAAGCTAATGGAAATTTCAAGTATAAGTTAATACTCTTAAATAATAGGTTGCTTTTGCTGATCAATAATTCAGTAGCAAGGGGCATAACATGAAGGATCACAGTAGAAAAATGAATAGGGAAGTGGAATGAGCTATTTATGCTTTAAAGTGGTTATTAAGGCAGACACTAACATTAATTAGAAAAGACCCGCATGAGAATTTGAAAAGAACAAAATTAGAAATATACAGGGGAATTGGATTAGAGAAAATAGCTGCAGCTGGAGAGTTCTTAACTCAGAGGTGACAGAATCAATTATTCTCCTTCTGACCTGTAAATTCCATAATTCTGTGGGAAAACATAATTGTACTCATAAATAGGATTTTAAAAACAGTCGTTTTATTGTCTAATTTTCAGTGATCAAAGTTTGCTTGGCAGCCAATCACTGAGTTTAAGAACATGAGAAACGGTAACAAGAGAAGACTGTGTACTTTGTGCCTGCCCCACCATTTTATATAACCATGGCTGGTCTTGGGCTTCAGTCCCACTTCCCTATCTGTTCCCTGTATCCCTTAATTCCCTGAGATACCAAATATTTTTTGATCCCAGTGTTAAACATTTTTGGTGATGGAGTATTCACAGCCCTCTTTGGGCAGGGAATTTCAAAAATTCACATCCTTCTGAGTGAAGATGTTTCTCCTCATCTGAATCCTAAATGATCAGTCCCTTGCACTAAATTCTCCAGCCACGGAAGACAACCTCTCAAGTTTAATCTGCAGAGCCCTGCCATAATCTTGCCTTTTTCATTAACATCACAATTCATTCTTCTAACTTGCAGAGGGATAGAGCTGATTTACTCAGCATTCCCACTAATTTTCTTTACAGCTGCATGGGCCTCCAAGGTCTGTGTGTGGTAATGACTTCCAGAACTTGGATTGGCACCTTATTGAATTCCTTTTGGAATTCCCAAATTTATAAACAAGGAGTAGGCCATTTGGTTTCTCAAGCCTGCTGTGCCATTCAATAGGAACGTGCCTGATCTGATTGTAAAGTCAAAAGGACAAAAGTCAAATCAACATTTCCACGTACACTGAGAACCCTTTATGTTAGGGAGGATTGGGACAAGATTAATTTGGGATATCTGGTCAGCATGGATGAGTTGGACAAGAGGGTCTGTTTCCATGCTGTACATCTCTATGAGGCTACTAAGCAAGAAATGCCATTCTGCCTTTTAAAAAAAAAAAAATCCACCAACTTTTCATGAAGAGAATTACTTATGATCTGATGGAACATTTCACTCAATCTCTCTTAAATTGGTGGTCTTTTAATTTGTAAACATTAACCCTGATTTTTTTGGAAAGGAAGTTTCCACTTACATCACTTGTTTCAATCAAATTGCCTATCATTCTTTTAAACTCCAGCAGATATACAAAACAGAAACAGGTCCATCAGCCCACCAAGACTGCAGCCTGACACATGACTTCTTTCGAAACTAAAAACCTTGTGCCTCTATGCAGCCTGTATCGCTGTATACCCTGCCTATTCATGTATCTGTCAAGATGCCTCTTAAGTGTTGCTATTGTATCTGCCACCCCTTTGTTTAAAAACCCTTGTGTATTCTCCTTTAAACTTTACCTTTTTACCTTAAACCAATGTCCCTAGTAATTGACATTGCTACGCTGGGTAAAGACTCTGCTTATCCATTCTTAGATTACATTACTTACAGTGTGGAAACAGGCCCTTCGGCCCAACAAGTCCAACCGACCCGCCGAAGCGCAACCCGCCCATACCCCTACATTTACCCCTAACCTACACTATAGGCAATTTAGCATGGCCAATTCACCTGACCTGCACATCTTTGGACTGTGGGAGGAAACCAGAGCACCCGGAGGAAACCCACGCAGACACTGGGAGAACATGCAAACTCCACACAGTCAGTCACCTGAGTCAGGAATTGAACCCGGGTCTCGGGCGCTGTGAGTTAGCAATGCTGCCCACATTGTATTCATGTGTCACATAATTTTGTAAGTTTCTATCAGGTTGCCCCCCAGCCTCTGGTCAAGTGAAAACAAACCAAGTTTTTCCAATCTGTCCTCGGAGCTAATACCCTCAAAACTAGGAAATGTCCTGATAAATCAATTCTGTATCCTCACCAACGTCTCCCCATCCTTCTGGTAGAGTGGTAACCAGGACTGTATACAGTATTTCAAATTAAGCCTTACTATAGTTCTATACAACTGCAACATAACTTGCCAGTTTTTACACTTCATGCTCTGACCAATGAAGGCAAGCTTGCCATATATTTTCTTGACCACTTTATCCACTTACGTTGCCATTTTTGGGGAACTGTGGACCTGTACAATTCAATCCTCTTTTATTTAATGCTTCTAAGAATTCTGCAATTTAGTGTATATTTCACTTCTTCATTAGACCTTCCAAAACGCATCACCTCGCATTTGTCCAGATTAAATTCTATCTGCTGTCTCTCTACCAGGTCTTTAGCCTATCTGTAAACCTAGCCTGTACAGCTTCCTCTTTTACTAACCTACTAGTTACATCAGAAAAATCAAACTGTCGAACAGGATTTCTACTTCTTAAAACAATGTTGACTTGTTCTAACCATACTATACTTAAATGTGTTGTTAGGATTTAATAATAGATTCTAGCATATTCCTGTTGGCTAATGTCATTAACTGGGCTGTAGTTACGTACAAACATGTGAAAAAGGGCAGGTATTGGTCATTCCATTAGTGAGCTAACTTTGCCATTCAATAAGATTGTGGCTGATCTAATATGACCTCAAATTCCTGCCCATCCCTCATAACCTTTCACCCCCTGCTTAAGAAGAATTTATTTATCTCCGTCCAAAAATATACAATGATTCTGTTTCCACCACCTTTTCAGGAAGAATTCCAAAACATGACCCTCAAAGAGATGCTGTTGTCTAATCTGTTTAAAAAACACCCCTGATTCTTTTTAAAAAATGACCCCTAAGAGATCTTGAAAGACTACCTATTCTCTGAGATTATCTTTACTACTTCTCCATTCTGCCCATCTTTTTGAAAGAGAATCTCTACAGAACAGAGACTGGCCATTCTGCCCAACAAATCCAGACTAAGCTTCTGAAGAGTAACTCACCCAGACCTATTCCCCTACCCTATATTTACTCCTGACTAATGCACCTAACCTATACATCTCTGAACACTATGGGCAACTTAGCACAGTCAATTAACCTAACCTGCTCATCTTTGGACTGTGGGAGGAAACTGGAGCACCTGGAGGAAACCAACACAGACAGCGGGGTCTGCTGTGCTATTCAGTCATGGCTGATGTGTTCCTCCATCCCATTCTCCTGCCTTTTCCCCATAAACCCTTGACTCCCTTACTGATCAAGAACCTATGGATCTCTCTCTTAAATACACTCAATGGCTTTGCCTCCATAACCTCTTATGGTAATGAGTTCCACAGATTAGCCACCCTCTACCTGAAGAAATTCTTCTTCATCTCAGTGAAGGGGCAACCCTTTGGAACTCTGAGGCTGTGCCCTTCCATTTTCCTACTAAATATCATCTCCACATCCACCCTATCTAGTCCTTTCAGTATTCTATAAGTTTCAGTAAGGTCCTCCCCATATCTTCTTAAACTCCTTTGAGTACAGACCCAAAGTCCTCAGCGGCTCCTTATTTGACAAGCCATTCATCCCCGGGATCACGCTTGTAAACTTCCACTGGATCCTGTCCAAGGCCAGCATGCCCTTCTTCAGATAAGAAACCCAAAATTACTCACGATATTTCAAATGTAGTCTGACCAGAACCTTGTACAGCCTCAGTGGCACATCCCTGCTTTTATAGTCTAGCCCTCTCAAAATGAATGCTAACATTGCATTTGCCTTCCTAACCACCAACTGAACTTGAATGTTAACCTTAATATAATCCTGAACTAGGACTCCCAAGTGCTTCAGATTTCCAAAGCCTTTCCCATTTAGAAAGTAGTTTTATTTCTATTAAAGTGCATAGCATTCATGGCAGCACGGTGGCTCAGTGGTTAGCACTGTTACCTCTCAATGCCAGGGACCCAGGTTCGATTCCAGCCTCGGGCGACTGTCTGTGTGGAGTTTGCACATTCTCCGTGTTTGCGTGGGTTTCCTCCGGGTGCTCCGGTTTCCTCCCACACTCCAAAGATTTGCAAGTCACGTGAATTGGCCATGCTAAATTTCCCACAGTGTTAGGTGCATTAGTCAGAGGGAAATGGAGGTTACTCTTCAGCGGGTCGGTGTGGAGTTGTTGGGCCGATGGGCCTGTTTCCACACTGTAGGGAATCTAATCTAATCTAATGTACATAACCACTCACTTTCCCACATTGTATTCCATCTCTTTGCCTGCTCTCCTAGCCTGTTCAAATCCTTCTACAGCCTCCTCACTTCACCAACACTACGTGTTCTTCTACCTATCTTTGTGTCTTCTGAAAACTTAGCAACAATGCCCTCAGTTCCTTCATCCCGATTGTTAATGTATAACATGAATGGTTGTGGTCCCAAAACTGACCCATGTGGAAAAGACCCCTATATCCCTACTCTCTGCCTTCTGCCAGTCAACCAATCCTCTGTCTATGACAGTATCTTGCCCCTATTATTTTATTGAACAGCCTCCTGAGTGGCACCTTGTTACAGCCCTATGGAACTCTAAATAGACAATGTCCACTGGCTCTCCTTAGAGACATTCGTCCCTGCCCTTACCAAATTTGCTGGTGCATTCTTATGCTTATGTGGCTTGTCTCTTCCTTTCACATTTTGATCACTATTACCTGTAGTGCTAACCTGTACTATTTCCTTGTTTATCTCTGTAGCTTCCCTCGTGTATACCTTGCAATGCCTCTGTCTGTCCATACAGACACTTCTCACAATTATAATTCTCAATTTAAATTGATTTGAGTCTGAATCAAATGGGTGGGTCATAATTTGGCAGAGCTCAGATTGCACCTATTTCAGCAACAGCCTTGATTTCTTGTTCTTGCTGAGTAAACAGATTAATCACAAAATAGCAGATTTATTGAAACATGGCCTCAGTTTATAATTAACCCAAATAAAGGGGGATATCCTTTATGGAAACAACAAAATGAATGCTTTGTCTAAATTGTTTAGATACCAAGGACACTATCCTAAGTGCAGTGATAGTTCAGCCAAGCCTTTGCTTGTTTTACACAGAATTACAGTCCTGCCTTGTTAATTAAAAGGGCAAGTTCAGTTCAACTCTTTATCTGTCCTTCAAGAATTTGGCATTGCCACTTCTAGATCTGTTTATGAATCAGTGACAGACAGCTTCCCCATTAAATTTTATAAAAACTTAGTGTGGTATGTGCATTACGTCTGTGTTTGCTCTGTAGTAATTGGCAGGTCATACACTGTACCAAAGGATTTTGTAGTTTCTCTTATTACTTCAGTCTCCCGTGACACTGCTTCATTTTTCAATAGATGATCCATGAAAATCTCTTCCTTCAACTTGTTCGTGCAAACCAAATTTCATCTGTTGAAACAGCATTTTACTGAGCTACTAACCACTGCATCTAAATAAAACAACCCACTTCGGCATTATCTACTAAAGGATGTAGACTTGGCTTTGGAGATATGAATGTTGCATTTTGTATTGCATCAAAGTTTGGCCAGAGCCAAGCATGTTAATTTGTAACTATTCCCAGTACAAGAAAGTACAATCTGCTCGCCCATCTGATTCTACAGGGCCAGAGCTTTCAATTCAGTTTTCCATAAGTCAAATAAGGAAATGCTTCCGCCCAATAACTTTTGGTTTCTGTGATTGTTAGGTAGTTTAGTTCCAGAGGAACATTCAGGAGGATCTGTGGTGTGTTCTCAAATGGTTTGCCACAGATTGTAACAACAATAGCCTTATTTAAAAAAGTGAGTGGAGGTCATGTATCACTGAGCCCCTTGAAAGTACTACGCCAAATCAAGTATAATCATCCATAGTAACTGAACAAAATGTTTTCCAAGGGACTTTTAACTACTAATGCGTTGCTAAATGACAAACCAGTGGATACACTGCTTTCTAATGGTAGTTCTGCTGGTTTATGAGACTTAAAAACATGTAATGATGGCTGTAGGCATGGCCACAAATAATAGGATGAAGATAGTGTAATTGGAGCTGTTGAGGAATGTAGGCCTGCAGCAGGTCACAGAGCTAGATGAGTCAGACCATGACACATTTGAACACCAGAATGAGAATTTTAAAATTTGAGATTTTCATGGACCAGAGCCAATGAGGTCAGTGAACATCAAGGAAATGGATAAACTGGTTGGCGCTTAAGACCATAAGATGGAGGAGCAGATATAGTCCATTAAGCCAATCGTGTCCACTATTCTACTCAACTCTATTTTGCTGCCTTTCTTTTTCTCATGATTCCCTTGAGTATACTTAGCAATCCAACCTCAATAGCTCTCTGCGGTAAATAATTCCATAGATTAACTACCCGCTGAGAAAAGAAATTCCTCCTCAATTTTGTCTTAAATGTGTGGTCCCTAATTCTGAGATTACACCCATTGGTTCCTTGACTCTCCTACGAGGGGAAACAACCTTTTCTCACCTGCCCTGCCAAGTAACCTAAGAATCTTGTACATTGCAATAAGGTCATCTCCAACCAGTTCAGGCCCAACTTATGGAAGCAGTCCCTGTCAGACAGTCCCTCCATAATGGTATCAAGCTGGTGAATCTCCTCTGGTCTGCCTTCTATGTTAGTATATCTTTCCTTTGACAAGGGACCCAAACTGTATTTCAGTTGTGTTGCATTGTACAGTTTTAGTAAAACTTCTTACTTTTAGATTCCATTCTTTTTTGAGGTAAAGGCCAACATTCCATTTGCTTTTACTATTATCCGCTGAACTTGGGATGCCAGCTTTCTTTTGTGATTCATGGACCAGGAATCCCAATATGGCTCAGAGTTTTGTATGAGCTCAAGTTTATGGAGGCTACAAGATTGGAGACTGCCAAGGAAAGCATTGGATCATTTACTGGTAATTTTAGGGACTGAAAAGGCATTAAAGATTGTTTCACCAGCAGATTATTTGCACGGTGAAGGTGGGACGTGGAACTAGAAGATTTTGGTGTTTCGTGATGATTGTTAAGATTATAATTTTTTTTTAAAATAAGACTGAGTTTCAAGGAGTGTTTGTTTTTGTTCAGAATAATGCTTGGACATAGAAAGTAAATTTATGCATGCAGTTATTTTGGCGATCAAAGTATAACAATTTACCAAGAGTGACTGTGGCAGCTAAATCCATTACATTATAGTAATCTATAAGAGGGAAGTAGTGTTTGCAAAATAAACATTTGAAAAGGTTTGAAATTAATTTCAAAGAATCGCCTATCTGACTAAAACTGTGTGTCTTTGAATGATGGAAATATTTTGCTGAAAATCTCCACAGTCAATCAAGCAGAAAGTGGAGCCAGGAAGTTGGGGAGGGATGACTTATGCTTTCTGCAATTTCCTTTAATTGCAATGAGTGTGTAAGATGAGTAATTTACAGAAGATGCAGCTGAATAATTGCAGTGAAATTTAAATATAAGCTAAAGATTAAAGACTACAAAAGACCTGCATCTTTCAAGAATGTTCCAGTTACATTTCAGAATGGATTTTTCAAAAGTCCGTATAGAAATTTCAATAAAGATCTTTAGGTAGGTCAGTGTTGAACAGCAATTTGAAAAGGGTAGTAGTTAAGTTTGTACATCGGTTAAAAAAACAATCTTATCAAATTTCCATTGGTGGTAAGACTTAGATGTCAATGTACTATAATTACCAATGTATTAATAGAAGTAGTTTTAATGTGAATGTGTATATCCACATTCTGCAGCATTGGACAAAGATAATGGTCTTCCTCTTCCAAAATATTATGATGCTGAATTTGAACAAGGAATGTCAACTACTTTCTGAATAATATACTTCTGCAATTTGTGATAGGAAAAGTACTGGCAAAATTTACTGCAAAACTGGATATCTTTGGCTCCAAAGCCAGGATGAATTGGTTTGGTTCAGAAAGTGGTCCAAATCTGCCCACAAATATGAAGTGTAACCTTGTCACCCCTGAAATTCTTTGAAGTGGCTGCTAGACCATCTGAAACTTCTGTTCCCTTTAAGTCAGCCAAGCTGTTGTTATAGTCACCAGAGCAAATCAAGGATTTAGGAAGGGTGGGCCTCCACTAGACATGCTTCATTTGGAAATAAATTTGCTGATGATATATTTTCCCTCTCATTGAGGGAGTACTTCTGAAAGGAATTACTAATGATTCTTTTAGCCTTCAATCTTTGTCCCATTCTATTGGCAGATCCTCATGTTGAGGGTAATTTCTTTAGTGGATGGGAATGAGATGTCACTTGGCCATGGTTTTGTAATTGGTTTATGAGCCTATCCTGGTTGAACAGGCTCTTCCACTATGATGAAATCAGTCATCCTTAGAAGTAATGGTGGATTGTTGGCTTGACCAGCTGCCAACAATTTTAAGAACCAACCCAACCACCCCTCCCCTCCATTTTTCTCACTGTTCCCTCTCTGTGACTGTTCTATTGATTGGAAGATCATGACACTATTTTTGATTATGAAATTGGCATTTTGCTTGCATTTGGGTGTCGGTTTCCCATTTGCATTGACAACAGAGCAGTTCTCCATAGAGGCTTTGGAATATTTCCTTTGGCTTTCCATGTGAGATCGATCCCTGGCTCAGCTCTGAGGAGAGCATTTCATTCAGTTGGGCATTCTACCGATATGTCCTGTTCCTCTCCACTAATATGAGGTCATTATAGTCTCTATACTTAACATAAGGACACTTACGTTTGTTCTGGTGGCTTCCCACATGATTCATCTAAGATAACCATTGATATTGATATCCTTGGACCTTGAAATGGCATCTCCACGTTATTCAAGTTTTACAATGAAGAAGCATGGGGAGAACCGTTGCCCAATAGACTTTGAGTTTAGTGTTGGGTCTGATGTAACAATTCTTAAACTCAAGGATATAGTTTATCATAGGCTGAACTAACACATTGGATTTGGTGATGTACCTCTTCACTCATGTAGAATTGATAGCCTCCAAGAGATGGGGAGCAAGTGATGATTTACAACATTTCATCATGAGGCTCATTTGAAGGCATTATTTTTGATACAGTTAAGCATTTACCCAAGAGTGTTTCAGTTCTGTATTGTTTGATATACATCATTCTCTTTATTTTTGTTTTAAAGATCCTAATTCAAAATTAGTTCTTTAAGACATTTGACTTGTTGAAAATGATCTGTATAAATATTTCAGCCTCACAATGAGCACAAACTGCTTTCAATGAGCTCATGTGTGAAGAATGTAACTTGGGCAAGGTACCAGGAGCATGCAAAGATGAACAGCATAAGAGTCTTCAATCTGAAAAGAGGTGACTCTTACAGAAGGTTATAACATAATTAATGGCAGGCAGAAAGTCAACCCAGGACACAGTTGAAATACATGTCTCAGTAGCACAGCACAATAATCAGTGTTGTGAAAGGTATGCTCCAAATGCAGAAAGAGGTATTGCTTTATGCACAGTGGGATCAGCAGCTGAAATGGATTGTATGAAATGGCCAGGTTTTGGAAGATGTTAATCACGTAAGCCAAAGTCCATCTGCAAACCTACCTTGTGAAGATAACATCCTTGCTCAAGTGATGTTTTTGGAGGAATTATTACATCCACTATAATTAGTGTCAGTTTCCGTATTATATGCCATTTTAAAAAAAAAAGACAAGGCAGTTTGGATCAAATTTACACTGGGGAATCCTCAATGCAGCTATTTAAAGCTGAAGGGCTGTGTTATGATCTGAATATGTTCCCCCCCCCCCCCCCCCCCCCTCCACCGGCCAGTGCTCAACACAATAGTCGTGCTTCCCTAGGCAGGCACTTGCTTCCTGCCAGCTAAATTCTGAACACCGTATGAAAGATATCATGCACGGGGCATTTTTGCACTGGAAAGGCTGTGGATTTGACCTGTACTGAAATTGATATAAAATTGTTATTTATAAACAGATAGAATCAATTAATGTCGCAGACCAAAAAAAACTGCAGAATATGGAATTCAAATTGGACAAGCAGGAGGGTGGAAGAACACAGCAAGCCAGGCGGCATCAGGAGGTGGAGAAGGAATAAGGGTGAGGGTAGGGGAGCTGCAGATAAAGGTGGAGGGGGGGAGCAGAATGCTTATGGGTTGGAAGAATGGTGAGGTAGTGATAGGCAGATGCATGTGGTGGGTACGACCTGGTTGGTAGCTGGAGGGAAGGATCTGTAGGAGGGAAGGAGGGAAGGGGCTGGAAAGGGAGTCTGGGGAACAAGTGGAAAGGTTATGTGAAATTGGGGAACCCAATGTAAAGTCTTCCGGGCTGTAGGCTGCCCAGGCAGAAGATGAGGTGTTGTTTCTCCAACTTGCGCTCTGATTCATTGTGGCAATGGAGGAGACCAAGGATGGTCATATCAGAGAAGGAGTGGGAAGGGAAATTGAAATGGATAGTGACTGGGAGGTCAGGCTCGCCCTTACGGACCCAGCTTTGATGTTCAGCAAGACATACCCTTAGGTTACATTTGGTCTCCCCGATGTAGAGAAGACCATATTGGGAGCACTGGATACAGTAAACTGGGTTGGAGGAGAGGCAGGTAAACCTCTCTTACCTTAAGGACTGTTTGAGGCCCTGGATAGAGGTGAGGGAGGTGGTGTGCTGGCAGGTTTTGTATCTTTTACGGTTGGGGGAGGGGAAGGGTAGGTGGGGAGGATGTCGCTAAGCAAGGAGTGGCGAAGGGAATGATCCTTGCGGAAGGCAGAGTGGGGTGGGGAGGAGAAGATGCTTTTGTTGGTAGGATCTAGTTGTAGTTGCCGGAAGTGTTTAAGAATGATGCGTTGGATATGGAGACTGTTGGGGTGGAAAGTGATTGGATTAGATTCCCCACACTATGGAAACAGCCTCTTTGGCCCAACAAGTCCACACTGACCCTCTGAAGGGTAACCCACCCAGACCCATTCCCCAACTCGATATTTATCAGTGACTAACACAATGGGCAATTTATCATGGCCACTTCATCTGACCTGCACATCTTTGGATTGTGGAAGGAAACTAGAGTCCCCAGACGAAACGCATGTAGACGTTGGGAGAATGTGCAAACTTCACAGGAATTGAACCCAGGTCCTTGGTGCTGTGAGACAGCAGTGCTAATCACTGAGCCACTGTGCCACCCTAAAGTAATGTTTAGGGGAACCCTGCCTTTATTATGTTTGGAGGGGGAAGGTTTAGTGTAGTGGAGTGGGGAATTTGGAGGAGGTGTGGTGGAGGGCGGTCTGGATGACAGAGGTGTGGAAAGCACATTGTTTAAAATAGGTAGACATCTGGATGCTTGGGAGTGGAACGTCACCTCATCAGAGGAGATATGACTGAGATGGAGGAATTGGGAAAGTGGGATGGAGTGTTTGCAGGATACAGGGTGGGAGAAGGTGTAGTCCAGGTAGTTATGGGACTCTATAGGTTTGTAGTAAATGTTGGTCCATAAATTGTCGCAGGAGATGGAAAAGGAGAAGTCAAGGAAGAGGATTGAGGTATCTGAGATAGACCAAGTGAATTTAAGGGCAGGATGGAAGTTTTTGGCAATGATAATAAACTGTTGAAGTTCAGCCTGGGTGCAGGAGGCAGCCCTGATGCAGTCATCGATGTAACGGCAGACGAGTTAGGGAATAGTACCTGTGTATGCACTGAAGAGGGACTTATTGATGTGGCCAACAAAGAGGCAGGCGTGGCTAGGGCCCATACAAGTGTCCATGGCCACTCACTGGATTTGGAGGAAATGGGGAGAGTTATTAAGGGTGAGGATTAATTCAGCGAGATGGAGATTGGTGGTCTTCTCTATATCGGTAAGACCAAACGTCATTTTGTGTCTAAGTGTGTAAATTGATTGTAGCATTTTGTACATTAGGACAGGAACTACATTTCAAAAGATTCTTGGTTGATTGGAAAGCATCTTGCAACCATAAGGGATCATAAGAGTCCAGATAAATCCAAGTAATTTCCTTTTTCACTTGGGGGAATGGAGACTATCTATGGTTTTTAGGATGAACATAACTATGCACAGCGAGAATAATTAGACCAGGATTGAGGGAGGATTATGTTTAAAACTAGAAGGTGAAGGGAGAGCAGAGAAGGCAAGAGATGAGCTCAAGGCTGGATAAGGGTAAAGGTGCAGAGAGTTCAAAAGCTACTAGCAGAGTGAGGGGGTTGGAGCAGGGCCACTGATTGGAGAAAGACATCAGGTAGAGTTGGGTCTGCGACTTTTGGTTAATGAGGAGAGAATGAGACTGCAATTAGGGAGATGAGAGGTAGAGAGTAAATTTGAGGATGTTGGAGCTGGGGTAGAGAGCAAAGGAAGGCTTTGCATTGTTGTAATTGACATATGCTGCAAATGTGTTGCTGGTCAAAGCACAGCAGGTTAGGCAGCATCTCAGGAATAGAGAATTCGACGTTTCGAGCATAAGCCCTTCATCAGGAATAAGAGAGAGAGAGCCAAGCCGGCTGAGATAAAAGGTAGGGAGGAGGGACTAGGGGGAGGGGCGATGGAGGTGGGATAGGTGGAAGGAGGTCAAGGTGAGGGTGATAGGCCGGAGTGGGGTGGGGGCGGAGAGGTCAGGAAGAGGATTGCAGGTTAGGAGGGCGGTGCTGAGTTGAGGGAACCGACTGAGACAAGGTGGGGGGAGGGGAAATGAGGAAGCTGGAGAAATCTGAATTCATACCTTGTGGTTGGAGGGTTCCCAGGCGGAAGATGAGGCGCTCCTCCTCCAGCCGTCGTGTAGTTGTGTTCTGCCGGTGGAGGAGTCCAAGGACCTGCATGTCCTCGGTGGAGTGGGAGGGGGAGTTAAAGTGTTGAGCCACGGGGTGATTGGGTTGGTTGGTTCGGGCGGCCCAGAGGTGTTCTCTGAAGCGTTCCGCAAGTAAGCGGCCTGTCTCACCAATATAGAGGAGGCCACATCGGGTGCAGCGGATGCAATAGATGATGTGTGTGGAGGTACAGGTGAACTTGTGGCGGATATGGAAGGATCCCTTGGGGCCTTGGAGGGAAGTGAGTGTGGAGGTGTGGGCGCAAGTTTTACATTTCCTGCGGTTGCAGGGGAAGGTGCCGGGGGTGGAGGTTGGGTTGGTGGGGGGTGTGGATCTGACAAGGGAGTCACGAAGGGAGTGGTCCTTGCGGAACGCTGATAGGGGAGGGGAGGGAAATATATCCTTGGTGGTGGGGTCCGTTTGGAGGTGGCGGAAATGGCGGCGGATAATACGTTGTATGCGCAGGTTGGTGGGGTGGTAGGTGAGAACCAGTGGGGTTCTGTCTTGGTGGCGGTTGGAGGAGCGGGGCTCAAGGGCGGAGGAGCGGGAAGTGGAGGAGATGCGGTGGAGGGCATCGTCGATCACGTCTGGGGGGAATCTGCGGTCCTTGAAGAAGGAGGCCATCTGGGTTGTGCGGTGTTGGAATTGGTCCTCCTGGGAGCAGATGCGGCGGAGACGAAGGAATTGGGAATATGGGATGGCGTTTTTACAGGGGGCAGGGTGGGAGGAGGTGTAGTCCAGGTAGCTGTGGGAGTCAGTCGGTTTATAATAGATGTCTGTGTTGAGTCGGTCGCCCGAGATAGAAATGGAAAGGTCTAGGAAGGGGAGGGAGGAGTCTGAGACAGTCCAGGTGAATTTCAGGTCGGGATGGAAGGTGTTAGTAAAGTTGATGAACTGTTCAACCTCCTCGTGGGAGCACGAGGCAGCGCCGATACAGTCATCGATGTAGCGGAGGAAAAGGTGGGGGGTGGTGCCAGTGTAGTTGCGGAAGATGGACTGTTCCACATATCCTACAAAGAGGCAGGCATAGCTGGGGCCCATGCGGGTGCCCATGGCAACTCCTTTAGTTTGGAGGAAGTGGGAGGATTGAAAAGAGAAGTTATTCAGGGTGAGGACCAGTTCAGTCAGTCGAAGGAGGGTGTCAGTGGAAGGGTACTGGTTAGTGCGGCGGGAAAGGAAGAAGCGGAGGGCTTTGAGTCCTTCGTGATGGGGGATGGAGGTGTACAGGGACTGGATGTCCATAGTGAAAATAAGGCGTTGGGGACCGGGGAAGCGAAAATCCTGGAGGAGGTGGAGGGCGTGGGTGGTGTCCCGAACGTAGGTGGGGAGTTCTTGGACTAAAGGGGACAGGACCGTGTCGAGGTATTGGGAGATGAGTTCGGTGGGGCAGGAGCAGGCTGAGACAATGGGTCGGCCGGGGCAGGCAGGTTTGTGGATTTTGGGCAGGAGGTAGAAACGGGCGGTGCGGGGTAATTGACATATGGAAGCTTGAGGGAAGGGCAAGTGAGGAAGGGATTTGTAGTGCTGTTTATGCTTTCTAAATTGAGAGACAGCAGTTATGGGACAACCGAGCAAGATCTAGCTGGTGAGAGGGGACAAATAATCTGGACTGAGAGGAGAAATAGGAATTGCAGTCATTTTTAGTATCATATTGTTTTCAAATTTAAAAGATAATTAATCTTTTAATTTTGAGGGCTGTTGTTACTGCTATTTATCTTGAGTGATGTCAAGTAATTGTGGATATCTAATTTCACACCATTACTTCATTTAACACATCAATGAAACTCAATCAGCCTTTTACAATGTAGCATTTATGATTTACAGAGTGCATGTGGAATGTAACAAAATGTTTTCCTTAGTTAGGGGTTTATTCTTGGCTGGCAGAGTTGAATTAGATCATTGCCTGCTATGTTCACGCTGTTAGCTTTAGTGAAGTTATTTTAGTATGTAATTTAATTTAATATTTAATAATCTTTTGGATCTTCTGTCGCTTTTTTCGTCTCTTAAAGCCAGTAACTTGTGTCTGGCTGTGGTTTCATAAGTGCTGGAATTTCAGACCTGTCTGTCTTCATGTCTGAACCTAAACAGCAGCATTTTCGATTGGGTGGGTTGGAGCAGGCATCACAGCTGAGCTGTATGTGCCCGTTCCAGACCTCCACGTTTGTGAACTTCCACCAAAGATCACTCGAGTGGAAATCCTGGCAGAATTTATTTTTCTTCTTAAAGTCCCACCATATTGTGGCATAGCCCTGGGATGACATCAAGTAACTTGGGTGGCTTATTGTCATGGTGAAGGTAATCTTTTCAATCATGACTGTCTGCTAAATACTGTGTAATAAAATGTTGGCACAAACTTTAAACTTCTCTCTTTCTTTCCTCTCTTGCCCCTGCATTGTCTGGTACTCCTTGCATGCCCCATCCCTCTACCTCTCTGCCTCCATCGGTCTCTCACCCACACTTCTCTCACTCTACACATCCTCCCTCTCTGTCTTGCTCTGCTTTTCTTTCTCACTTTACACCTTCCTCCTCTCTCTCCCTCTCCTCTGTCTCACTCCACTACTCTCCACCTCCCTCCTCTTTCTTTCCCTCTCACGATTTCCCTTCACTATCTATCTCGCTCTACATCTCCCTCCTTTCATGCTCTCACTCTACATCTCTCCTCCTTTTGCTTTTGCTCTACACTACCCTCCTCTCTAGCTCTTGCTCCATACCTCTCTCCTTGCTTGCTCTCACACTCCACCTCCCTCCTCTCTGTCTCAGTCCACAGTTCCTTCTGCTCACTCTCTCAGTCACGCTACACCTCCCTCCTATCTCTTTCTCAAACACGTGAATCCCCGCAGAACAACAGTAGACCACTCAGCCCTTTGAGCCTGTCCTCCCATTAAATAACATCCTGTGTGGTTTGATTTAGACTTCAACTCTACATTCATTCATACTCCCCATATTCTTTCATTTCTTGGTCATCAAGAATCAAAGTACCTTTACATTAGAAATGTTTAAATATTCTACATCCACTGCTTTTTGAGGACAGGAACTCTAAAGGCTCTCAACTCTGAGAGAAAAAAATGTTTCCTCATCTCTGTTTTAAATGGGTGACATCTTATTTTTAAACAATGACTCCTTGTTCTCGATTCTCCCAACTCTCACTCCCTTGCACCTCTCCACCAAATCCTCGACTGTGTCACCTACACCCCCTCGCTCGACACCTTCCCTCCCCCAACTTGCTTGAAACCTCCTCCTCCCCCTCCCTTTCCACCATTCACATCCTCTCCCTCTTTCCCTCATAGTTTCAGATAAACTGTTGGAAGGCATATTTCATACCTGGACCAACACGAGAAGGACAGAGATTTAATGATGCATACTAGCTACACTAAACTCTCAAAGACCTGTCATTCATGCAAATGATCTTCCTTCTCTCTTTTTTTTTCCCCCTGTGCAGGTGCTGTGTAATGGTCCAGGAACATGTGTGCCCCTTTGTGTATCTGCTCTGCTGCTCGGAATCCTTGGAATGAAGAAAGTGTTGATTATCTACGTAGAGAGCATCTGCCGAGTTGAAACCTTATCTCTTTCAGGGAAGATACTCTACAATTTGTCAGATTACTTTTTTGTTCAGTGGTCAGCGCTACTGAAGAAATATCCCAAAGCAATCTACCTTGGACGACTAGTTTGAACATCCGTGGGGGCTGGGACAAAGATTGTGTGGAGAGCATTTGTGCCCAGATGTCAGGAAGCAGCAGTGATGCAGAATAAATATACATTCCAGATATTGTTTGTTGGGTTTAATCTCTGTCAGGGGAGCATGTACACTGAAAGGAAAAGTTCTAGATAAGCTTACGGTGTTGGGGATAATCTACTGAATATAAATTTATGGTCTTGCGACTGCTGCTAGGTCAGAGAATGAAGTATTAGCCATGTACAGTATGAGGGAATCAAATCCCAAATAAATAATCTTAAGGTTATTATAACTGTTGGCTGCCTCACATATTTGGACTCATTTTGTTTCACTATTTTGCCAGTGAACTAATTTTTAACAATAGAAGAAAGCCATTAGCCCCCAATTTAATTGATTACCCTTTTCTTATGTTTAGTTCTGTTCTTGAATGGTACTGTACACTAAAAATAAGTGTATTTACTTTACATTATACTGAATCCCTACAAATATTTTGCACATCAGAGGTTAGAGTAGCAGTGCTATTGATTCCCAGCCAGAATTCATTTGAACTCTCCTTATTTGAAGAACATTTTTAACTTCTTAAGTTGTCAAGTGTTCATGTTATGAGCCACTTTTCATGATTGTAGTCTTTCTTCCTACAATGTTTTCCAAATTCTAAAATTAAAATCAACGGTAGTGGAAATGTTGGCATACATACATCAATTTTATTTGAAGTATTTTAATGACATTTAGAATTGTTTACTCTGCCATTATTTCTTAATCTTCATTAGTTTCCTCTTATGGATTCTGGCCATTCCTGTATTTCCTTCCTTCCTTTCCTACTCCTTTGTTTCCTCTTGAGCTTTAGATTGTCATTTACAATACTTTTGATCCTCATTTCTGCCACTGCACCTGTTAAAAGACGTTTGGTTAATTCCCAATTATTGAACACTAGTTTGACAATGTGGAGACAAGTCCCTGCAATGGCAAATAGTTGAAGTTCTGGTGTCAAAAGAGTGAAAGGATTCTGTTAATATAATATGCTTTGTCACCAATGAACTACTTTTCAAATGTAGTCATTGCTGTAGTCTATAAAGCAAGGAATCAGTCCTGGGTGATCGAAAATTTGATTGTCTCTGATTCAGACTGCAGCTTAGTAATCTGGGAGAAATAATAGGAAGCAACTTCAAGGAGAGAATTTTTTTTTTAAAAATATGAAATATAAAGCAAAGTCTAGTGCTAAAGTTAATTCCAATTCCGTAGCATTAGGATGTGAGAGTTAATACTTGGGACTGTGTAAATGGTACCTGTTATAAGGATGATGTAAGAGAACTGATGAATGGAAGACTTAGAGGAAGAATGCTCAGGTTTCAACAGTGTAAAACCTATTCATGTGAACTGTATACAGTTCCTACAATTTATAATAAAGTAGTTGTTGCTTGAACATACCAACAACTCATTCATTCCAAAGCTAGACTAACCAACATACTACGGTTCTCTTGGTTAAAAAATTTGTCTAAGATTTGGCAGCAAGTCATATACCAAAATGTCAATGTGTAGAAATGCAACAATAATTCCAATGCAGGCCAGTCTCTTTTATATTGCTGTCTAGTTAATGTAATGGCTTTTTAAATGAATTGATGTGTAGATTCCTACCCTGACCTCAATGTGTCATGTTTACTTTCTGTAAAATATACATTGTATTTATTTGCATTCTGAATTGATTTTACCACAGATGAGAATATAAGGATGGGTTCTTTGTGCTGGAACATTGCAAAAGCAATTTGTCTCATGAATCCTGATTTATGCCCACTGCATCTGCAATCTACCCTCCACAGAGGCCATTGTTTCGATAGACATGCCACCAAGGACAAACCCCCTGCAATGACTCTTCAGTCTTCACGGAAGAGACATTTGCCTATTTATTATATGCCCATTAACCAGATTTGGAAAGCACCAAGAATGGGTCCATGTACTAGCTAACACAGGAGGCCCCCATCATTACAGAGCGAGGGGGAGCTTCTTGGACTCTGAAAAGAAGGGATGTGATAACAACTATAAGGCTTATGGGAATCACGAATTAATCTACCTGTGAAGCTTGTTTATTATGAGTTCTCTTTAACAGGAAATAGCCTATCCAACTCGAATTGATCACCTAGATCCTTTAGGGGCCCATTTGTAACTCAGTAGGCATGTCCCTATCCCTGGACCAGGAGGCCCAGGTTCAAGTCCCACGTACTTCACAGGTGTTAACAAAGCCTCAGCAGGATGATTAGAAAAACGGATTTTAAAAAACCACTATAAAGCAGTGCACAGGATGTGCCTGCAGATCTGTCTGTCCTGGGCTGAGACCAGTTTGTGTGTGCCATGAGTTGCAGCTCTATTTTGGTGTTCAACAATAAATAATATTCCTTCCTAGGCAGGCTTCCTGAGTTATTACATCTTGTGTCACATTTGGTGGCATCTGAAAGTCTGGAGTTGAGTCGCATACCAGGATATCTTAGCAAGAGAAGGTCCATTTGTAACATTGCATAAACATTGAGTATGAGGTTACAAATTTTCCCACTATGCCAGGTGGAAAAGCTTACTTCGAAGGCAAGGTGACCATTTGACATGAAGAAAAAAAACAGATAATGAGAAGAAGAAATATTGAGAAAGATGGAGAAAAAGCATTTGATTGATGTTGAAATAATAGCTCCATTGTGAAGTAGCAACAGTAATAATGGCTTCAATAAATTGTTTGTGCTTCCATGGTGAATGATTGGAATTTATACCTTAAAAATTGTATGACTGACCAACGTGAAGAAGGGAAAAACTGCAAGGGAGCACCTGTTGAAAAGTTAGTTGTGTTGAAAATAATTATGTAGTTTGTATTAATGTTTCAGAACAAATTCTCTGATCAGCAAACTTTCTGTAAAAGTGCAACGCTTGGCTGTGAGATTCTATTGAGTGCATCAACGCCTACTTAAAAATAGCAGAGGGTACTGAAATATGAACGCATTAGGTAATCGTGAGAACTTTGCTGATTGGAAAATATGACATCTTGTACTCTGTCATGCCTACAAAGCAGTGTTCCGTGAAGTAGCATCCGTTTGCCTTCTCAAGCCCATACACAAATTTTGCATTGGCAGCACTGACTAAATGTCGTTAAGCATTTCCAAAATAAAATGTTCATGGACAGCAGCTAACTCCTCTTTACAATGGGATGTGCAGTTCCTGGACACGTCCATTCCCCATCAGGGTGATCTCGGGACTATCCACTTCTTCCTGGAACAATGGCCTGAACCACACTCCATCCACCACCAACCACCTCCACCTGGCTGAACTCATCCTCACTCTGAGCAACTTTTCCTTTAACTCCTCTCACTTTCTTCACATCAAAGCCAATGGTGCTGCATGGGTCCCATTTATGCCTGTCTCTTTGTGGGGCATGTGGAACATTCTTTGTTCCAGCCCTAATTGGGCCCCTTCCCACGATTCTTTGTTCACTACATTAATGACCTCATTGGAGCTTCCCTCTCTTGTCTGGAATTGGACAAATTTATCAATTTCACTTCCAAGTTTCACCTGGTCCACCTCTGACTCCTCCTTTCTTCAACATCTGTGATTCCATTTCTGGGGAAAGATTAATCACTGATATCCACTACAAGTGCTTCTTGTAAGGACTCCATCCCATTCTCACAGTTACTTTGTCTCAGTCACATCTGCCCTGATGATGTCACCTTCTGCGGGGGAGGGACGCCGATAATGTCCACCTTTTTAGATATAGAAAAGTACAGCACAGAATAGGCCCCTTGGCCCACGATGGTGTGCTGTGGGTTAATCCAAATGTAAAATAAAATAACTTAAACTAAGCAACCCTTGGGGTGGGAGGCATGGTGGCTCAGTGGTTAGCATTGCTACCTCACAGCACCAGGGTTCTAGGTTCAATTCCAGCCTCGGGCGACTGTGTGGAGTTTGCACATTCTCCCCGTGTCTGCTTGGGTTTCCTCCGGGTGCTCCAGTTTCCTCCCACAGTCCAAAGATGTGCAGGTCAGGTGAATTGGCCATACTAAATTGCCCATAAGTGTTAGGTGCATTAGTCAGAGGGAAATGGGTCTGGGTGGGTTACTTTTCGAAGGGTTAGTGTGGACTTGTTGGGCTGAAGAGCCTGTTTCCACACTGTAGGGAGTCTTATCTAATAACTCACTGCTATCCATGTGCATGTCCAGCAGTCGCTTAAATGCCCCTAATGAGTCTGCTTCCACCACTACTGCTGGCAACACGTTCCATGCATTCACAACTCTCTGCGTAAATAACCTTCCTCTGACATCCCCTCTATACCTTTCTCCTAATATCTATATATCTTCTTCACAACCTACAATTCCCTGCAGCCATAGTTGACTCATCTGTTGCAGTGTCCGGACTACTTTTAAACCAGCTGAGTTTGGAACCGAACAGGATAAACAGTGCAGACCACAGATTCAAAAACACCAGCAACGGTTCTCCTTCGGGATCCTCAAAAGCTATTCCTGATTTTCCTGCTCCTTAGATGTTGCCTGACCTGCTGTGCTTTTCCAGCACCACTCTAACCCAGACTCTGGTTTCCAGCATCTGCAGTCCTCGCTTTTACCCAGTGTTCTAGTGAGCCTTAGTGCAAGCTTAAAGAACAACATCTTATTTTCCACTTGGGAACCCTGCAGCCTCGAGGATTCAGTATCAAGTTCCATAACTTTAGAGCCTGTTTCCAATCTTCCATGTTTTTCTACCCATTCTTACACCCTGTTCCTGTCATGACCTGAGTTGCTTTCAGTACTGCCAACACATTCTCTCCCTTTTTCAGTTTTCATTATCACTTATTCAGCTTCTTTCTGTCTGGCCTAGTACCAATAGTCCCCTTATTTACACACCCCTTTCCTATCCCGCTGTCTCTCTCTGGGCTCCATCTATCCGCTCACCACCCCGTACCCTGCAACCTCATGTAAATACCACATTTTCCGAGCTGCTTTCAGTTCTAATGAAGATGCACCAGACTCTGAATGTTAACCATGCTTTCTTCCCACAGGTGCTGTCAGCCCTGCTGAGCCTTGTCAGCAACTTCTGTTTTTGTTCCAAACAATAGTCACCTACCATGCAGCTTGCTTATATGGTTTTTGGGTGTTTTTTAAAATTAAATAATGTTTTGCTTTTGTTGAGGGTAATGTTCTATGATGTATCTAGGATTATTAAGCTAAATAAGAATACAAATTGGAAATTGGTATGACTATTTTCAGATCATTGCTTTATTTTAAAATAGTTAGAACTTCGTTAAGGACAAATTGGACACTGGTAAATCCAGAAAAATCAGTAAAAATGTTTTGAATACTACCTAATCTAAAGAAAATAGGAAGGCCAGTGAATGTAAATGCACAATTGTTTAGCATAGAATTAAACAACACTGAAATATTCAGCATATTGTATCCACAGTAGTTCTTTGATACAGCAATTCAATTAGTCCTACTTTCTTGTAACCTTGCACATTTTCCTCTTCAAGTCCATATCAAGTTCACTTCTGAAATTTTCTATTGAATTTGCTTCCATTACTCTAACAGGCATTGCATTCTCGATCATAAGCACTCATTGTGTAGAAAATGTTCTCTTGCCTTCTTGTTGGTTTTATTGACAATTATGCTGTATCAAAGATTCATCCTGGAAAAAATGACTGAAGCTCTGTTTAAAAAAAAAGTTATAGACTACCTAGAATATTATGCCTCAACACAATGTCTTAATCTTGTTTTTCAGGAAATTTCAAGGGTTACAATCTTAGAAATGTTTAAACGCTTTATGAATAGTTCCTTTATGCTGAATTTCAATTCAGTGGGCGATGAATGTCAGGACTGGACTGCTCAGAGAGAATCAAGGGTTAGAATAACAATAATATTGAAACTGAATAGGATGGATAGTTGAGGAGAAAACCTATTAAGGGTAGAAGGGAGTGATCACATATCATGTTTGGTTATAAACAAATTTGTTGTTATATTCTTGCAACCTGTAAATTCCTAGTCTTGTGACCAACATTCATTTGTTACAGCCTTTTTCCTGAGTGAAGCTGCTTTGGAGCCTATATATAAAGTGTCTGTGTGGGAATCATGCAGTCTGAAGGTCAGCCACTGTTACTCATTGTGGCCATTCTTTCTCTGAAGGAGGATCTTCACATCAGAATCATTTGGCCTTTCTCCTACTCCTGAATACCTCTTGAAGTAGGTGGTTCTTGAAATGTAGTACGTTCCAATGGCGGTGATTTATAAGAAGAAAAACTATCTACTTTTTGAACTATTAATATGCTTTGTAATTATTTTATCTAAGTTGATCTAGCTTAACATATGAAAAACTCTTCTTTAGAGAAGCAGAAACTGCACTAGTGGAGATATTCCCATTTCCAAAACTCTTTAAATCTTTCACTTCAAGAACTTCAGTCGTAAGAGACTCCACTGGAGTTATAAAATTGTATTTACCTATAGAAGCCATTTGGCTCATCATGTGCTGATTTTGGTACAGCAAATCAGAATTAATCACATAATCCTGTAATTTAAATGAACTACGGTACTGCAGTTACTGGTGATCCAAAATAAAAATAGAAATTGCTGGAACACCAAAGAAGAGACTTATCAGACTCAAAAATATTAACTTTGTTTCTCTCTCCATAGGTGCTGCTGGGCCTGTTGAGTTTCTCCAGCATTTCTGCTTTTGTGTAATCCTATTATCTTACCTGATTCTACTACTGTATTTGTCTTTTCTCCCTTTGAAGGAGATGGTGGACTTTGTCTCTACCAGTGATGTAGGAAAGCAATTCAGGCTATTTGCTGCACTAAAGCCATTTGTGCAGTATTTTACTCTGTTAATGGACAAACAGGCTAATTAAAAAACAGGAATGAACTTGTATTTAAATCACACCTAAGTACTTTAAAGACCATATATAGTATTATGTTCCAGATAATCCCAATATTAGTGGGATTATTAATATTGGTATTTTGGAAATAAAGACTGCTTTATATATTTAACTATGTAAATCTTAATTTATAAATTGTGGCCTCCAGTTCAAGTTCAACTTAATCTTTTTAGGCTGAAGTTGTGCAATTAAATATTTGGACTGCCTCAATGCAACTCCAGTGGGATAGTATTTAGGACTGGCTGAGAATTGACCTAGATCTATCTACAACACTAGACAATAATCAAAGGAATTCATATCATTGCAAATAACACAGTACTTCTGGATGTCGGATAATTCTGCAAAAGCTTACAAGCGGGCCCAAAGTGCCATATAAAATTCAAACTAAGTAGAGCAGGTCAAGCATACATTTCAGTCATTCTTTATTATAGTATCAGCAACCACTGGAAATACAAGCTGTTCGTGTAATTGCCAACATATACACCATATGTATAAGATTAATGTTCAAATCTAATTTTCACAGCTTTTGTACTTTGTCAATGAAATAGTACTATAGCACACTCCAATACTTATGGACAATGTAGTTTCCTTTATCACTAATTTTCAGCCTGGGTTTTTCTTTGTTTTCCAAGCAATGAGACGTTCTTATTAACAAGACTACTGTGCACAGTGTCTCGATGCATGATAATGAAATAGCCAGCAACAGTATTCCTGAAGACTGCCTGCTGTTGAAACAGTGTGTTAATGTTGGCAGCATTGCAAAATACCTACATAAATTCCAAAGTTACTGAAGCTGTGCATTTTCACAGTGATTAAATACAGCTGGGCAAAAGGAATTATTGACTTTGATATAGCTATATTCCAGACTAAGGTAAAAGAATAATATTAAGGATTAGGAAAGACACTGGTGTAGGTTTGAAATATCTCGGAGGAAGACCTGATAACAAATAACTTTAACAATTGCATCAATTCTGAGATCTTTATGATATTTACTGAGTTCTTGGAAGAAACCCAAAAAATGTCTGCTGTAAGTTTTCATGTAAATATTTGAATAACTTTTTAATTACACTAATTATTTGGATAGCATAAAAACAGAATACTTTGTGAAGTTCAGCTATTGGAATATTTTGCCCTGTGTCACACTCTAAACTTCGTAGGCATACTTCGTATTTTTACTTTGTGTATTCAAACTTTGGTTTTCTTCTTCACTAAGTGAGATAATCAATACTCAATCATTTTTTGTTCATCTATATTAATTTGCAACAAGATATATGAACTTCCTAGCTTAGAATCCGTTTGCAATTCAGCGGCATAAAGAATATATCATAGAATCCGTACTGTGGGGAAGCAGGCCATTTGGCCCATCACCTCCATACTGACCCCCCAAAAGCATCCCACCCCATCCTTATAACCTTGCATTTCCCATGGCTAATCTACCTAATCTACACATTTATCGATTATGGGAGGAAACTGGGATACCCGGAAGAAACCCATGCAGACACAGAGAGAACATGCAAACTCCACACAGACAGTCGTTCGAGGTTGTGAGGCAGCAGCCAACCACTAAGCCACCGTGCTGTCCCATATCTGACTGTCCTCTGGTTTCTTAAAATTAACCTTTTCAACAATAGGAAAAGTTTTATTTTCATCAACATACTCAAATTCTTCTTCAAAATTCTGATAGATTTCATTTTGAAATTAAATATTATTGTCTTTTACTTCAAAATAAATTGTGCCTGCAATGATTTCTTATATTGTTGTACTTACCTTTCTTCAACCTGTGACACCATTGCAAAATCAATTCACAAATTTGAACTTCTGACTTTGATTGTTATGCAGTGATTCCATCAAAATAAAACAGCATACGTGTTTCATCGTTAGTAGATGATCCCACATTGAGCATCAAGCTTTCCTCCCTTTTCTACTTCCTGGAGGAACCATTCTCTTAGGGATAGCCTTGTTCATTGTTTTATCACTCTGACTTCTGGTTGCCCTTCAAAATCTACATGTTAGAAAAATTACAACACATAAGAAGGAAAATCTGTGCTGATGTTCACAAATTTTCTTATACTTATCCAAATCCACCTTCTTTCTGTATTTATTCCATCATATTTAATAGTTTGGAGTCCCAAATAATTTGAGACAATGATTTTGGCACATGTCTCTGTAATCAATACCATACTGTAGCATGCTTTATTTTAGGCTTTTGCTTGTTCATCTTTCCAGTAGCATAACTGTCTTAGTGAACATTTCTGTTTTGTCTGCAACTGAGATGTTCACCTCCCCTATGGTTTACCATTCCAACAACTATGCTGATTTCTCCTTAAAACATGTCTTTAGCTCGCACTGTGTTCCACATGATCTCAACATATCTTTCAAGAGCAGTGACTAATATTCCTCTTCTTCCTTCAGTGCAAGCTTCTCAGCCAGATGTTGATTTTTTGCAATTGATTTTTTTTTTGCAAACTTTCTCCCCATTGCCTTCAACTGTGTTTGCTTTCACCTTGGAGATATTTTGTCTATCTCTCCAGTCAGTGTCTGTCTTGCTGTCTTACTGATTTATTTTCAATTAGTTTATTTTAATGTCTCTGGCTCACTCGGATGATCTTTCTGTATCATTAGTTTTGTACTTTCCAGCTCTGCAAAACATGTTTTCAATTACTGTATAACACCCATATGTCATAAAAGTTTTGAGCTATAAACTAAATTCCTTGTAAATTATGATCTAATGTTTTGTGGCTGATGGTGCTGTGTGCTGACCTTGAAAAACGTTGCCCACAAAGATCTTGCAATCCTGAAATATGAATTTTCTCTTTCCTAATAACAAGTTGGACCTGTAACAAGTCAAGGGTTGTCCAACCAATCACGTCGAAGTATTCTCAAAGACAGCAAATTATGAAACAAAACTGATTATCCTTCACTTTTACTTTTTACAGGGAAACAAGCTAAATGATTGGGATTTAACAAGCAGGATTAAAGTAGAAGCTAAAGTAGCATAAACAATAGCACATTTTCTGAGTTGCAGTGGAAAATTTGATATACCACAAATATCAATTTAGTTTTTTAGGGCCAGAAGGATTTTTGAACAGTAATTATGGTCCTAGAATCCCACTTAAGCATAACTAAATAGGTAAAAAGACAAATTTTCATCCATTAATTTAATTAATTTGATTGCAGTCAGACATAAATGCGTCCAATGGACATATGCAGAATCACTGGCAAGTTTTGAATTTCTGTATTTAGCTGTGCATGTTCAGACTTAAGTTGCTATTAGTTTCAGAGGAATACTGAAGTCAAATATTGTCAGTTTCATTTCTCTAACCACACAAATACAGGTCTATATGTGCTCCCCTGCATCTTTCAATTGGAATTATGTAACACAGAGAGGCCATTCAGTTCATTGTGCCTGTGCCAGCTCCTTGAAAGAACTATTGAGTTAGTCCTGTGCTCTAGCTTTTTCATATTTAGATCTGTGTTTTCTCTTAACTCCACATGGATTGTATATTAGCAGTGTCCTCCAGTTGGGAATACATATGGGATAGTTTGAACTGCAAATTTTACTGTAGGTATTGTGTGCTTCAGTAACTTACTAAGAAATGATACAATTTAATTGACATGAAACCATTATAGAACAATATACAAATAGGCTGTACAGTCCATTGCACCTTTTTTTATTTAGCTCGTTTGAAGAATTTATCCAATTAGCGTTGCTCCTCCCTTTAACTTCCCCTTGAAGTATATACACATCTCCTTTGAAAAATCCTACTGTACCTGCTGGTGTTTGCAATTCATGACAAGTCACCTGTAGTTCTTTTGCTAATTATCTTAAATTACCAACAGTTTTTTTTATTTACTGAATTAAAGCTCCTCATGAATTTAAACTCCTCTGTTAAATGTAATTTAAGTCATTAGTGCCATTTTCTTCCTCGCTTTACAGCCTGACCATATTATCGTAGTCCTACAAATACTGAATGAATGAAAACTGACAAATGAAGGCTTTAATCACTCTAAGAAAATTAGATTAAAATAAATTAATTTAGAAAAATAGGCACCTTATGGGCCAATTTGTAATGTAACATGGCGATAGCCTCTGACAATATTTTGGAATTAGTATAGCTACGGTATGGTTTGATAAATTGAACTGTATAATTTTGACTCTTTTCATATGGAATCCTTTTAAAACAAAATTTGTGCACAAAATGTGGATAACTTATTACAGCATGGAGTTTTACTTAGTGTTATTTGATAAATTGAAGAAAGGAGAATTACCATTTCCCATAAAGGCTTTAAAAAAATCAATCCATTTAAAGTCAATAAAATGTGTGTGACCAGAACATTGGCATGAAAGGAGCAAGCTGTTGGAAAGTGGGGTTTACTTGTAACAACCCATATGATTTCTATTTATTCATATTTTTGTGAACACTGTTTTTAAATCTTTAGTGTGTTCTGAACCCAGCAAGGATTGAAAACACTGTTGTTTCCAATAATGTAAAATAATTAAAATAGCAATTGACACCATATTTAAAATGAGAAGTATTGCATGGAGGCATTTTAATTTAATTTAGGTTATGGTCTTGAGTCAGTATCAATATTCATGATTCAGACAAATGAAAACATGATGTAAATCAAAGATTTTAAAATCATTCTTACTCTAACAAAGAATCAGAAATTATTGGAACACTCAATAAATCTAATATAGATCTTTTACTGCAAAAGTTTATGAAGTAACACACCGATACATCAGGTTCAGATTGATGACTTTTCATCAGATTAATCCTTTCCAACTGGCTATTCTTAAAAGCAGTCCTAATAGTTTAATAGCCACATAGGAATAAACAATCACTTCAATAGTCCAGATTTTCAGCATTCAGCATTTCCTTTTAAGTCCAATCTGACCATTTCACATTTTTTCTCGTTTAGCAGACAGTAATTGTTAAATCAATTCCATCCTCAATACTCCAACATATTTCACCAGATGGAAAAAGGCTCCTTAGTTTGATGTTAATGCCATGAAGAACTTACTCTTTAGTTCACATTTAGTTGATGTTGTTTGATTCCCCTTTCTAGTTAGACACAGGATTCCTCTCTCCTGCCATATTTTCATTTCCCATCAATGTTTTAGAAACTTACATCATGCCTACAACCTGAATTTTATTTTTCCATTGAGTTAAATTTCATTTCCAGAGCCTTATTTTATAGTTCAGTGATCATGCTTTCCATTGCCATGATACCTTTTGTAGCTATGGAAACAATGGGGGCCCCATTTGCTTTGATCTACGTTTCTACTCAGTTTCTTCACAATGGGAAGTGGCAAACATTTTAACTCTCAACACATCTAATACTTTCAGTTGACATAATTAGTAGTTGGGAGTTGAAACATTTATTAGAATTGAACATGTGATTTGTTTAATTATTTCTTTTACTATTTTTAATACATATGCTGGGTTCAGATGAATAGAGAATTTGGGAAGAGTAGGTGAATATCATGGAAGACTAGGTGATAGGAATAAAGAATGATCAGGTTGTGGATGGAATTAAACCTAAGAAAATGAATTTCAAATTTGTATCATGGCAGAGCTGGGAGGCCAAAGTAGGTCATAAAGGATAACAATAAGGAGTGGACAGGGTTTAGTCTCAAGTAGGATAAAGGCAGTAAAGTTTCAGATCAGCAGAAGTTGACTGGTGGGGAATGGGAGGTCAGCCAAGACAGCATTGGAATAGTGGAACTGGAAAGTATGAAGCCATGAATGAAGATTTCCAGAGCAATAGGCTGAAAGGGGTGTTTGATGTTTCCAAGATGGAATTTGGTACTTTTGTGAAGGAGAAGATATAAGATTGCAATTTCAGTTCCGAGCCTAATACAGCTTTAATCTGTTAACAGTTATATGGTAGTTGCTGATTTTGGTGGTGGGTACAGAGTTTGGTTGGAAACAAAGGACAGAGAGGAAATGCTGTGAAATCATCTGGATTTGAAAATCAACGGAGTGTTAATGGAGGCCAACTTAATACAAGGAAGTTAATAGGTGAGAAAAGATGCTGGGTGAATTTAGCACGAGAGAAGTTAATTGTTGTTGGATAATCAAGTTAGGGACATGAAAAAACTTTCTTTAAAGAACTCAGAGAAACAAAATTCTATTCAAAAATGTTGTCATTGGAATTGTAATATATAAGTAAAAAGTGAGGTCTGCAGATGCTGGAGATCAGAGCTGAAAATGTGTTGCTGGTTAAAGCGCAGCAGGTCAGGCGGCGTCCAAGGACCAGGAAATTCGACGTTTCGGGCACAAGCCCTTCATCAGGGTTTCTGATGAAGGGCTTGTGCCCGAAACGTCGAATTTCCTGTTCCTTGGATGCTGCCTGACCTGCTGCGCTTTAACCAGCAACACATTTTCAGCAATTGTAATATATAGACTGTTAACCTTTAAGTCCGTTGACTGATTTAATACCTGGGAACTTTTCTGTTTAAAAAAAACTTTATATCAGCGAGGACACTTAAAAAAAGACTGAAGTCACTTGACCTAAAAAGTGGCCAAATTGCTTAAACCTCTGAAATGGACTAACAGGAAACATGACTGGGCAGTTCCCCTGCAGAGTTTCACACTTGTCATAGGTTTTCTTTCCCCCAGAGGCTTGAACCAACCAAAATCTATTTTGCAACAAAGGAGCTAAAGGCTCCCTTGTCACTTTCTATGGCATCTTGATGGTTATTTTTGATTTTTAAAAACCCTCAAAAACAATTACTTTTACATGCATTATCCTCAGTATGGCCAATAGCCAGCCATCACAAGGCCAAACTCTTTCTTGTGAAAAGCTATGATATAATATTGTTTATCTCTCACAGGATGAGTTACATCAAGAAGCCCTGCAGGATGAAATGTTAACAGGAGCACTTTATCAACAGTTTTTCTTAAGCTTGGATTCTATCTCAGTTACAAAGATAGATAATTTAAAGATCAAAAGTACTTAAAGTGCCATTGCATTCACTCTGGGAAAATGATGGATTGCAGTTTAAGAGACTGGCACCAGAAGAACAATCAGTTTACACTGGCTGTAATATCACTGGAATGCCAAAATCATTAGAGGAACCTTGGAATGTTTAGTTATTTTTTTCCATATTATCTCTAAGCTTTTTTCCAACAACTCATCCCAATCCCATAATTTGTTCTATTTTGTATGCCAATGTGTGTAAATGTTGCAGAAATTAGGATGCATTTTACTACTTTAGTGCATTTTATACCTTACCTAACTGGTTTTACAACAAAATTAACTCCTTAATTGTGTTAACTCAAGGGATCTGTCTGGCTTATTTTTATCATATAGCTTTGCACATGGTCAACCACATAGTAAATTGAGAAATCACACAAACTGAGGAAACAAACCAAAACAAGCAGACAAAACACACCCAGAAACCCTAGCCACTCTCCCCTACATCAAAGACATCTTGGAAATGACTGCCAGACTACTGAGACCTCTTGGCATCGTGGTAGCTCACAAACCCACCAACACACTAAAACAACAACTAATGAACTTAAAAGACCCTATACAGACCACAAGCAAAATGAATGTCATTTACAAAATACTTTGCAAGAACTGTAACAAACACTATATTGGATAAACAGGCAGAAAAGTAGCCACCAGGATAAATGAACACCAACTAGCCACAAAAAGATATGACCCACTATCACTAGTATCCATACATACAGATGAAGAAGGACACCATTTTGACTGGGACAACACATCCATCCTAGGATAAGCCAAACAAAGACGCACAACATCTCCTGGAAGCATTGCATTCCAACTGGAACTCTATTGACAAACACATCGATTTGGACCCCATCTACCACCCTCTGAGAAAATGAGCAGGAAATGACATCACCAACCCAAGGAAACCTAAACTCACAAATAGTAAGTGGGAAATAACACCAGCACTTCACTGGAGGCTGATGATATTACCTAGTATGGCAATGATATATCTGAAAACGAGCCTTACATCTTAGTGAGCAAACTTACATCCAGAAATCACCTTTTTAATAACTCTGCTACAACCAATCTTGAGTGTGAAAAGAGGAATTCATGCATAACAATGTAGAGAAGCTTAAAATGTAGCTACTAAGACACTGTAATGCAAGAGGAATGATATTTGTTAATTATGAGCAGAGCAATTTGAGGAAGGCAACATGGAATTATCAGCAAGAAAATGTTAGTGTCGGATGATAAATTAAGAAAGTCATTGATATAGAATGTATGTAGAAATTGATGGGTTACCCCTGTCAAATTTGATTTTTTTTTAATGTCCATCATCATTCAATTATTCATTCAGGTTGGTTATAGATTCATGGTGAGTAATCAAATAATTTAAGTTTTTAAAATTTTTTTAAACTATTTGGTTCAACAGTACTCTTGCCTCTTAATTAGAGGGTTGTAATTTTACATCTCACCCCAGGAGATGTTTATATAAGCTTGGCTGATTCTCTCGTGACATACGACTTTGTTGCAAGTATTGTCTTTTGTATGAAGATTAAACTAAGACCCTACCCTCCTCAGGCAGAATTGTGGCATTATGTGAATAAAAGCAGACAAACCTTCCTGGTGTTTGTGCTGATGTTTATCACTGAATCAACATTACTGAAATTGAATAACTCATCATTTCTCTTGTTGCTATTTGTGGGAGCATGCTCTGTATATTCTTATTGGTCTTTTCTGCATTCTTCTACATAAGGGTCTGTCTCATGCAGGACTTAATATTGTGTCTTCTCCACAAAAACATTAAAAATAGGAGCAGGAATGGTCAAACAGCACTTTGAGCCCATTCTGCCGTTCATATGATCACGAATATCATTCAGCTCAGTACCCTGTTCACATTTTCTTCCCCCATGCCCATTGATCTCTTTAACCCGAATAACTATGTCTAACTCCTTCTTGAAAATATTCAATGTTTGGACTCAGAAAGTTTTAAAACTTGGAAGGCTGTGTGAGTAGCTCATAGACATTAAAGAACTATTGGTTTTACAAGAAATGACCAAACTATGAAATGGGCTGTTGATGGTTGATATGAAAAACCACACTATTGGCACTGTTGTAATTTAACGAAAGAGGGGGTTTATAGAATTGTGCACAGTTGATGATAATTGTAGTAATGAAAATATGAAGATTACTGTCAGATAAGACTCATGACCTACCCTTCATGAATAAAGACAAAATACCAGATTATAGTCCAACAGGTTTATTTGGAAGTACAGGCTTTCAGAGTGCTGCTCTAGCTACCTGACGAAGGAGAAGTTTAATTGTTGGTTAATAAATGTTTAATTTACATTGAACTCTGTGGGAAGCTAGGGAAGTGATTGCCGGGCCCCTTGCTGAGATATGTGTATCAGTGATAGTCACAGGTGAGGTACCAGAAGACTTGAGGTTGCCTAACATGGTAGCATTATTTAAGAAGGACGGTAAGGGCAAGCCAGGGAACTATAGACCGGTGAGCCTGACGTTGGTAGTGGGCAAATTGTTGGAGGGAATCTTGAGGGACAGGATTTATGCATATTTGGAAAGATAAGGACTGATTAGTGGAGGTGTTGTGGAGGGTTGTTTTTCAGACTGAAGGCCTGTGTCAAGTGGAGTGCCACAAGGATCGGTGCTGGGTCCGCTACTTTCTGTAGCGGATTTGGATATGAACATAGAAGGTATAGGTAGTACGTTTGCAGATGACACCAAAATTGGAGGTGTAGTGGACAGCAAAGAAGGTTACCTATGATTACAATGGGATCTTGATTAGATGGGCCAATGGGCTGAGGAGTGGCAAATGGATATTAATTTAGATAAATGTGAGGTGCTGTATTTTGGGAAAGCAAATCTTGGCAGGACGTATACACTTAATGGTAAGCTCCTAGGGAGTGTTGCTGAACAATGAGACCTTTGACTGCAGGTTCATAGCTCATGAAAGTTTGCTATGCTTTCCTTTATTGGTCAGAGCATTGAGTATAGGAGTTGGGAGGTCATGTTGCGGCTGTACAGATTGTTGGTTAGGCCACTTTCGGAATATTCCATGCAATTCTGGTCCTCCTATTGGAAGGATGTTGTGAAACTTGGAGGGTTCAGAAAAGATTTACAAGGATGTTACCAGAGTTGGAAGATTTGAGCTATAGGGGGAGGCTGAATTGGCTGGGACTGTTTTCCCTGGAGTGTCGAAGGCTGAGGGGTGACCTTATAAAGGTTTACAAAATCATCAGGGGCATGGATAGGATAAAGTGTTTTCCCTGGATTGGGGGGGGGGGAAGAGTCCAGAAGTAGAGGGCATAGGTTTAGGGTGAGAGGGGGAAGATATAAAAGGGACCTAAGGGGCAACCTTTTGACACAGAGGGTGGTGCATGTATGGAATGAACAGCCAGCAGAAGTGGTGGAGGTTGGTATAATTGCAACATTTAAAAGGCATCTGAATGGGTGTATGAATAGGAAGGGTTTAAAGGGATATAGGCTAAGTGCTGGCAAATGGGACTAGATTAGATTGGAATATCTGGTCAGCATGGACGAGTTGGACGGAAGGTCTGTTTCTGGGCTGTGCATCTCTATGTTTCTACATTGGTTGTGATTCATGTTAAAGTATAAGTTACAAAATGTGACATCTTGCATTCAGAGGTCACTCAGTAAACTTGTCTATTTTGGTTTATGGTTTGTCCCCAGGGATTATAACACAATTACCTGAGGATGTTAAAAGCAATACCTAAGGATAAGTTGTTCATAATGATTGTCAAAGGGATGAGAGAGGGGAATGGAGCTTGAGATGAGGAAAGGAACAAGATTGGAGAGATGGTACAGATCTGAGAGGAGGAAATAGAGCTAAGTAGTGAGCATAAGAATGAGAAGATTACTAATACTAAAGGTTGAAAGAGGGTAAAGCAACACTGTAGTCATAGGGAGACATCGAGAAGGTAAGGGAGAGTAGATAAAGGAACGGGAAATACAAGTCAGAATATGGAGGTGTGTTAAGGAGAGTGAGATAAGGAACATGAAAAGAAATATTAAAATGGAAAGGGTGCAGAAAAGATTCACAAGGATGTTACAGGACTGGAAAGTTTGAATTATAAGGAGAGGCTGGATTGGCTGAGAGCAGGAAAATGGGCAGCTCAGCACTGTCCTCATGACCTGTCCTACCTGCCAATTCCTGATGAAGGGCTTATGCCCGAAACGTCGAATTTCCTATTCCTTGGATGCTGCCTGACCTGCTGTGCTTTAACCAGCAACACATTTTCAACTGCAATCTCCTTTCCCCCCATCCGCTCCACCCTCCTGTCTGACCTATCACCTTCGTCCCCACCCCCATCCACCCATTCTTCGTTCCCTTCTCCCAACCTTCTCTCTGACCTATCACCTCCATTGCTACTCCCACCCCCATTCACCTATTGTACTCTTTGCTATCTTCTTCCCCCCACCCCCATTTATCTCTCCACCCTGTGGGCTCCCTACCTCCATTCCTGATGAAGGGCTTTTGCCCAAAAAGTCGATTGTCCTGCTCCCTGACCTGCTGTGCTTTTCCAGCACCACTCTGATCTAGACTCTGGTTTCCAGCATCTGCAGTCCTCAATTTTGCCCAGGATTGGCTGAGACGTTTTTTTTCCCTGGAGTGTAAGATAGTGGGGAGAATGAATGACTTAATAGAGGTTTATGAAATCATGCGGGGCTTAGATAAGACGAACAGCAAAGATCCTTTCCCAATGGTAGGGGAGTTCAAACTAGAGGACATTGTTTTAAGGTGGGTGGGGGAGGAATTTAAAACGGACTTGATGGGCAACTTATTCACGTACAGTGTCGTGTGTGTATATGGAATCAACAGCCGTAAATCCAATACAGTTGCAACATTTAAAATACATTTGGACAGGTCCATGATTAGGATTGGTTTAAAAGGATATGGGTCAAATGCAGGCAGTGCAACATGGTTAGTTTGGGAAATCTTGTTGGCTTGGATGAGTTGCACCAAAAGGTTTGTTTTCATAATGTATGACTATGATTCTGTAACCACTTTCTGTGGCAGAGAATTGCAGACTCAGCACTCTCTGGGGGATGAAATCTCTCCTCATCTCCGTTTTAAATAGCCTACACAGTATTGTTATATATGTTCTGTGATTATTAAAGGCACACTATTTCAAGGTGGTGTTTAATCCTGCTCGTGCAGGCTACAGCAGTAAAATAGCAATATACTTCAGCATTCCATTTTTAGTAAATTCATTCCCCGCATGCCTCACAATAAAACAACACAATGTACTTCTCAATGTAAAGTTTACTTGTGAATGTTAGATACAGTAAACATGTCAACGGGGAAATGATCCTGGGAACTTCCAAAATCTAAAAGGTTCTCCTCCGATTGCCACGTACTGTACAGGGAAAAACAGACAGACCAGTTCATTGGTTTAATTCACAGTAGAATTAAAAACCCACAGAACGAAAGGTCTATCTGGAATAAGATTATTAAACAATAAACTTACTTTCCTCTTGGGAATGTCTTAAACTGTAGGGAACGAGAAAGAGGGAAAAAAACTCTGTAATTCTCCAGAGAAAAGGAGACTGCGTTTTCCTAATTCTCCAAACAGTGGAGGATTACTAGCCTGGGATGTGGGGACCGGGGAGGGTTTGATGTCCGGCTCCTCTTCCTTTCATTATCCCTTGTGCCTTTGGGAAAGGGGACTGGGGGATGGGTTATCCAGTCCCTGGTCTCTCACACAAACAGGCTTCTCTTCTCTCCCATAGGCACCCCTCCTGGTGGGGTAGGGTGGGGGCTTCCAGGCTGAGACAAAGGGTGGGGGAGGCTCATTGGCCGGGCGACTCCTCCAATCGCAAAAGAGCTGGGGGGGGGTGGTGTAGTTTTAGTTTTCGCATTGTGCTGGATGAGAGAGAGCAGTGTGTGGAACGCGGAGTTGCTGCAGGACCAGCAGAGAGAGAGAGAGAAAAAGAGACAGTGCGCGCGCGAGAGAGAGAAGGGGATATTGGAACGTCGGCCCGGGAGCAGGGCGCGCGTGCGTGTGAGCGAGCGAGAGAAAGTGAAGCAGAAGCGACGCTCGAGCAGTAACGGTCGTTTGTCGGTCGGGCCGCAGTTGCAGGAGCCAGCGCGCACGCTCTCTCCCTCTCTCTCTTTCCGCGCCTCGTCCCCTCGCACGAATGGCTCACTTCAACCGGGGTCCCGCGTACGGGCTCACCGCCGAAGTGCGGAACAAGGTAACAGGGGCACGCGACCCCCTTGCTTCGCCGTTGATCGATCGAAACGGTCCCCTCTCCCACCCCCATCGCCGCCGTTTTCTTTTTTTTATTTTCAACCTCGGTGCAGACGCGATCTCTCCTGCAACTTTTTTTTTCGGGGGAAAAAATCCTCCTTCATTCTCCCTTCCCCACAATCGCTTGCAGCGCAACAAAAAAGATAACGGTCGACCGAAGTCTTTGGGCATTTTAAAAAATATATATATTTTCGTTGTTAGTTTAACGAAAAACGGGGGAGGGGGGGCGGGTTAAAGAGCCGCTCGTCGTGTTTCTTTATATTTGTTTGTCCGTGGCGAGTGTTGGAAGTCGGGGTGGTATAGGTTCACAATGCTGGAGGATTGCTGCGGGAAGGAAGGGTCTCTTGCATTTGCAGCTCCATTGTCTGAAGTCGCTGGGGGTCTTTGATGTTTTCGCAGCAAATTCCTCGGGGAGTGCAGAGCAAAAAACCGTCGACGTGACCTTCGTCCGTGTGTTTTTCTCTCATCCCCCCCCCTCTCTAGCATAACCAGAGGGAAGAGGTCGGGAGGGCGAAAGAGCGAAATGTGAACGGAGTAAACGGCAGGGTTGCCGGAGAGTGGGTTGTTCTCAGTATTGAGTTTTGATTTAGTGCTGTTTATTGGTGGGTTGCACTTGCTCTTCTGTTGATCCAAAGGGATTCGGCGACTACTTCAGTCCGAAGCTGTTAAAATGCCGGCACGTCGCTGAAGTTTGTTTCGCACAGTTAATGTTTACAGTTATGGCATACTTAAATGATAATTCGATGCATTAATCTGTAAACTTGAGAATTTACATCGATCACCTAATTGCTTGACGTTTCTGATTTGACTTGGATCATGGATAAATCTGATTATAAAGTCCAAGGAGGCTGTAATATAGGATCACATACAGGCTTTCAGCTAGTGCAGTACTGTACTCATTTTTGCCAGTAATCTATTGATCTTAGCATTTTGCTTATCAGCTGATTTTGAGGAACGGGACAATGGGTAAATCAGTGAGTGATTTCAGAATAAAAATATCAGCCTTGCTATTGTTTTACCTTTTCTTAGATCCGTTCACTTTTTTTTGTTGAGTTACAGCATCGAATAAGTGCGTGGCTCCCAGCAAGTGAGCCATTCCACCATCATATGAAGGAGGTCCATAGTGGCTGTTCCATTGGTCCCATTACGCCTGCAGTCATTTTGTTAATGAGAGCAATGTGATTGGACTTTCTGTTTGTATGTGTGTGTGTGATGTGCACTGGTACTGGGCGATCTATATTGTAAAGGAAACAGTGGATTCTAAAAGTGCCATTAATATCAAGATGTATATCATCCAGAGCAAATTGCCTTATAAGAACTTCACAGAAGTCAAATGGGTTTTGTGTGCAGTCATGTCAACATGCTCAATCTCTCATTTAGCAGGTTCTATCGAATCTTGCAGTCAGAAACAGTGAGGTTATAATTGTGAACAGAGAAATGATAGTCTGACTAAATATAGAGAAAAAAAGCAATAAGTAACATTCCAGGGTCTGGAGAGAGGGAGGAAGCAGAGGAAATCTGTATTGATGGGGAAATTGGAATTAAAAGTCAACCCTCAGTGTGTGATAATTACATATCAGAGTACTTGGAGGTATCCATAGAGATATAGATGTATAGGTGGTCATCTGAAGATGAAGTATAACATGAATAAATGTGAGGTTATCCACTTTGGTAGCAAGAACAAAAAAGCAAATTATTATTTCTCAATACACGGAGTAAGGGGATGATACAATGAGAATAAACATGCAAATAGTTAAGAAGGCAAATTATATTTTGGCCTTCATAGTGTTGAATACAGGTAGGAGGATGTCTTGTTGCAATGTACAGGTGAAACCATACCTTGACTGTTCGGTGTCATGTTGGTCTCACTATCTTAGGAAGGATATTCTGGCTATGAAAAGTGTGTAACAAAGATTTACCAGATTGATTGCTGGGATGGCAGAACTGATGCCTGATAGGATGCTAAATTAGTTGGATAAGTTTGCTGGCAATTTGAAAAATGAGGTAGGATCTCATAGAATTTTGTAGACAGTGTGAATGCAGTCAGGATGTTCCTGATGATCTAGGGAGTCAAGGACCAAGGGAACACAGTCTACAGAAATGTCATTTAGGACTGAGAAGGTACATTTTATAACCCAGAAAGTATTGAGTCTGTAGAATTTTCTTCCACAGAAGGTAGTTGAGGCCAAAACATTGAATGTTTTCACAAAGATTTAGATATAGTTTTTGGGACTCAAAGGGTCAAAAGATGTGGCAAGAAAGCAGGAACAGGGTACTCAGAAGATCTGCCATGATCGGATTGAATGGCAGCACAGGCTGAAAGGGCTGAATGATATACTCATATTTTCTGTTTGTGTTTCTAGTCTGCATTGTTACTATGCAGTTTATCAAATATCTATCCTAAATTTACTACTTTCACTATTCTCCTACCAGCCAGGTGACCTAGTGTGCATAGTATTCCAAGGTCATTTTTAGTCATTCAGATTTTTGTATACCGAGAGATTGTCTAAATACAAAGAGTCCTCGATTTTATGAAGCTTGTACTTAGGAATGCAATCTCATGCAGGGATGTAATTTTAAAGATTGACGTTCGAATGTTTCCTGCACTTACAGTTCCTTGTGTTGTGTTCCGACTTGCATACAAATTGACATGTGAACAGGCTCCGGGACAGAACCTGTTTTCATCCTGAGGACTGCCTGTATATGAAGTGTTTGTTTTTCTGCTCAAACAAACTATTTTTCTGAGGTTGCCCCCTCCACTGGAAAAGTCTCCTTTAAAAAAAAATCAACACATTGCCCATCCTTGCAAAGTATTGCACCATCTCCAACCTCCTTTTCTCCACAGACATTTTGAATATTATTTCCTCCATGCCTTTCTCAGGCATCCAGTCAGTTCTGTCATAGTTATAAATTACATTTTGCATGACTGACATAAATAAATTATTCCTCCTTGCCCTCCTGACCTGTCTACACCATGGTTGAGCACATGAGAACATTACTGCAATGAGTTCTCTTCCCAACCAGTCTTGGTCCCTTTCTAATTCTGAGTTACATGCTGCCCCTCAACATCATGTGAAAGGACCATGTCAAATTCTACATGCAAGGTGACATCACTCAACTCTTTCCATCACCCCCCCCCCCCCCCCCCACTCTCAATCTCTCTATTTTCTAAATTGTTCAAAAGCTTCTTCAGCATGCATTACTGGACCATCAGAAGTTTCTTGCGACAAAATAATGGTGCGACAAAATGGTTATCTTTGTTTCCCAGTGCAGATTGTTTTTAAGCAACTGACTCCATTTAACCCATGGGCATTGTTATGAAGCTGAAGCTGACAGTTTGCAACCTTGGTGGCCAGTTTGACTGTACAGTGAATTTTTGTCTGCATGTATGTAACATCTGTAAGATTGTTCATCTTCAATTCCATAATATGGTCTGATTGTATCTCCCTTCACCTTATCTTCTGAAAGCCTGATCCTTATTTTTGTTACTTGTAGACTTCAAACTGTTCTAAGTGTAGGTCTAGTGAACCTCCCACATTGTTTTGGTTCTGTTCGCCGAGATGGGAATTTGTGTTGCACTCGTTTCGTCCCCCGTCTAGGTGACATCCTCAGTGCTTGGGAGCCTCCTGTGAAGCGCTTCTGTGATGTTTTCTCCGGCATTTATAGTGATTGGTATCTGCCGCTTCGTGGTCATGTCGTTTTGTGGCTAGTTGGTGACCAGCTATCCTTAGTAGCCACACACTCAGATGACAAGCAACATGAGTTCGACTGGGACAACACTACTATTATAGGACAAGCCAAACAGAGAACAGCCAGGGATTTCCTAGAGGCGTGGCACTCATCCACAGGTTCAATCAATAAGCAGATCGACCTGGACCCAATATACCAAGTACTGCAGCTGGAACTGACAACCGGAAGCGGCAGATACCAATCACTATAAATGCTGGAGGAAACATCACAGAAGCGCTTCACAGGAGGCTCCCAAGCACTGACGATATCTCCTAGGCAGGGGACGAAACGTCTGCAACATAAATTCCCTGCTCGGTGAACAGAACCACAACAACGAGCACCCGAGCTACAAATCTTCTCCCAAACTTTGAACCTCCCACATTCTTTCCTGTAAGCTTAAGGTCACCAAAAATTATGCCCCAACTGTCTCAAGTTCCTATTCTCCAATCACACTTGTGTTTGCTGATCTATGTTAGCTGCTGGGGAAGGTTAGGCTACTCCTCACTGTTCAACACCCATGTGCCACATAAGATGAGATTGAAGTGTTGCTGGCTGCCATCTTCCTCAAGATTTTAATGCCCTGTGTCAATCAATGTATGAAGATCTTTATTTTAAAAATATTCAATATAGTCTCAATTTGAGACCAGTACCTGAAATTGCTATGCCAACGTAGTGAATGTAAGCTGAATGTATTCATGGGAATTTTAAGATCCTGTTTTACTAGTGGATGAAAGCTGACACAGAAATAGCAAGTAGGGTAAAAAATTTCTAAGCTTAAGAGAAGTGGTGTAATGGAAATAAATATTTTCTTTGATATAGTGCTTGAAATGATTATCAGATCAAGTTAATAATCTTTTGGGGGGATGGTACGGGAAGAGAAACACCCTTGTCAAAGTAATTCCTACATTTGCTGCTAAACCTTTACACAGGATTAAAACTGTGCCATGTAAGAACAAGAAAGTGAAAAGTGACTGTCCATCTCTGCCTTTGCATGGATCAGTTCTGTTTTAGCGCTCCATCTGGGGGGCTGCTTTTTTTTCACGAAACTGAGAAAGGCTAAAGTGTCAGCCCTGATTTGGATTGTGAAAATAGGGAGTGTGTACTACCCAGCTTCAAATGTCTAGGTGGCTTGCTATTTAGTTAAGAAAGAAGGAAGTTTATTTCCTGCAGCCTCTCAAAATCTTTTTTTTAAATCTCACTGCTCCCATTGCCAGGGGAAAATCTGAAATCTGTTGATTGATTGAACTTCTGACCAAATCGCTCTGATTTTTTTTGTTTATATATCTGGCTCCCGCTAATTAGGGCTTGGTTGGGCTCTCAAGTTTGGTTTTGTTACTGCATTGTTTATGCATTCCTTCTCATTGTATTTTGGTAATTTAAAACATGTGAAGTTCCCAGATTTCAACCCAGTGGAGTAAAATGTATTTTGAACGATAAGGTTTAAGAGACAGTTTCTTTGCAAAGGTCTGCATTTATTTTGTCAAATGTTAGTGATGTAGTAGCATTATTTGCCTGAGTTAACACAGCTGCTGTCTGCAGCCAGTTTAGAAGTGTCTTCCCACATAGCCAGCAATGTGGAAAGATCTGTTGTGAAGCGTAGGTGTCAAAATTGCTTGTAGGCCTTTTTGTAACTTGTGTTTCTTGAGCTATGTTGTGTGAAGAGTGCAGAGAAAATAAGGTGGTTATTATGCCAAAATTACAGTAAACTGCAAACTTCTGTTTAGAATTCATGCCCTGATGAAAGCACTCACTTTCCTGTTTACAGAAACTAGTCTTTTGAGTATGTGTTCTTCATATTGAAAATGTTTTGAGGATTGTAATAATTACACTTATAACCTAACGTAAAAAGACACTGCTTTCTTTTCATTTGAGGAGGAGCCAGTGTTGGACTAGGGTGGACAAAGTTAAAATCACACAACATAAGGTTCCTTCATCACAGCTACCTGATGAAGGAGCAGTGCTCCAAAAGCTAGTGCTTCCAAGTAAACCTGTTGGACGATAACCTGTGAGTTTTACCTTCATTTCATTTGTAATCTCTTTATAGAATGGAGGAGGTAGAACATTGAAGAGTGCTCTCCTACTTATCAATTTGCTGATTATCACCTCGTAAACATTTATCAATTATTAAATTCTACTGAACAATGGTTTCATGCATAATGACAGTTTATTTGCTGATATCCACTATCACCTCCATCCAAGACTAAGTGACCCAATGAACTTTACACCAAAGTAGGAAATTTTTTAAAACTCTTTCGTTATCCAGTATGTTACACCTTAAGTTAAAAATCTTACATGCCAGGTTATAGTCCAACAGTTTGATTTGGTAGCACTAACTTTTGGAGCGCTGCTCCTTCATCGGGAGCAGCAATCCGAAAGCAAGTGCTTTCAAATAAACCCATTGGACTATAACCTGATATTGTGTGATTGTTAACTTTGTGTACTCCAATCCAACACCGGCACCTCCAAATCATTACACCTTAAGGGTACCATGAAGAATACTGAGTAGCATTGAATTGCTGAAAAACAAATTGACCTTGCATCTAGTTGTGTTTTACTGATTCCTAACTCAATCGCTAAAGTAAAATACTAATAAATTTGACTTTCAGATTGATAAGTTTTGAACTAAAAATGTCTTTTTCTGCCCTCACAACTATGTTTTTTGTGTTTGTACTTTAAGGGATGTGATCATCTTGCTGCACTAGTATTTCTGAATTCTAAATCGAAAGACATCCAGTTCAAATCCCACCATGGCAGATGGGGCATTTAAATTCAGTTTACAAATCTGGGATAAAGTAATCGTCTCACTAATAATCAGGAAGCTATAACTGATTTGTTTTTAACAATCCTTAAGGTTCACAAATATCCTTTAGGGAATGAAATCTGCAATCCTTACGTGGTCTAGTCTACCCGTAACCACTGTAAAGCGCTTGACCTTTACCTGCTCTTTTGAAATGGTCTAGTAGATGAGTCAATTCCATCGAGCTACCACAGTTGAATGTTGAAACCTGGCTGAGTATTCATCATTAAGCCACATAAAACTCCCTCCTTAACAATGTTGTTGGTGTACTTGCATCACCAGAAGTGTAGCAGTTTAAGAAGGCAGCTTTTCATCACCGCTCATAGGCAGTTAAGGAAGAGCAACAAATCTGGCTTTGCCAACAATTTCTGACGAATTTAAAAAACCCCGTACCAACAACCAGCAGAGTGAACATCATGTACAAAATACCCTGTAGGAATGCAACAAACATTACTTTGGACAGACGGGCAGGAAAGTAGCTGCCAGGATGCATGAGGACCAACTAGCTACCAAATGACATGACCAACTATCACGAGAATCCATACACACAGACGAAGAGGCACACCAGTTCAACTTGGACAATCCATCCATCCTGGGACAGGCTAAACAAAGACACACACGGGAATTCCTGGAGGCCTGGCATTAAAACAGGAATTACATTAATAAACATATTGATTTGGACCCCATTTACCAACCTCTCAGGAAAAGAACCAGAAATGATTTGCTCATCACAACAGACCAAGACACCCAAGTAGCAAATGGGACAGAACACCATTGCTTCATTTGAGGCTCACTGATGTAACCTAACATGGTGATGAAACGTCTGAGAACAAATCTACCAGCTCAGCGATCAAACTTAAAACATGCTCGTTTAGAGAACTAGTATAGGCATGATGGCTAAATGGTATCCTTCTGCACTTTTGCCCCATGTGTGATTTGTGCCATTTTTTTGTAATTTTGAAGTTTTTAGAATACATATTGTGTAGTTGGTAGGCTAACTCAGTTGGCTGGGTGGATGGTTTGTAATGCAGAGTGGTAGCAAAGAATGAGTTCAATTCCTGTACTGGCTGAGGTTACCATGAAGGACTCTCCTGAACTTTCCATGACAGTGTGGTGACTGTGATTAAATGACCACCAGTTATCTATATCTAATCAGAGAGGAGCTCTATGATCTGGTAGGACTGTGGTGACTTTAACTTTACCTTTTTTGTTAGTGGTGAGTGAGTGCCAGACATTTGTTTCACTTTTCTTGGCCAAAAGGAATGTTAATAATTCCATCAATGGATCAGTGGTTGGATAGAAAAAAACAGATCTTAATGTTCATTACAACAAACAGCTAGACTTGAAGCCATTAATGGTTTTGAAAATGACACCGTCCTTGGTTGGCCTAAGAGGCAGACAAAAACAGCTTGCACCCCTTCCTCTCTAATATTGGGCATTCACTTGTAGTGTGGAGAAATAAGTTTTAGGATAAAATGATCTGATTAGGAAGTTCATGTACAGCATCTATTTAAAATGAAAAATGGATAAAATTGTTTTCATTCCTTCCTGCCTTCCTTTCCTCTTCTACCATCTACACTTGGATGTACTCATCAGAAGTCATCCTTTTTTTTGGGAAGGATGAGACTATTACAAGTGGGACTTACTTGGAGGCTAATGTGCAAACACTGCACTTTGGGCTGGCAACTTTACAAGCAGGACTCATCTTATTTTCTTGGAATTTAATTTCTAAGTTTCAATGAGATCACCTCTCAGTCATCTAAACCTCAGAAAACCAGCCCACTTTGTCCAATCTCTGTCCATAACACAGTTCTGTTAGGTTCTTTCCCCAAGGTTTCACACATGAGTGGCAATTTGCACACACCAACCTCTGCAAACAGTTAAAGTTTATTAAGGCATGTGAAACAGTGGAAAAGGTATGAGCAGGTAGGGAAAGAGTTAGGTTTTGGGTAACGTGAGACAAAGGCTCAGCAAGCATGACTTGGATCAGGTAAGAACTTGCAGTAAACAATGAGATGCTGGAGGCAAAGGGTTGATGAAGTGAAAAAGCATTTCTTTTATCAAGCCATTTAATAAGATGAGAAAGCATTAATTATGTAAAGTCAGTTAACAAGATGAAAAGCATTCATTGTGTGAAGCCAGTTAATAAGGTTAAGAACATTCATTATATAACGCCAGATGACTTAATCTTTACTGTTGATGCTCACTGATTGTAACGTTCATCCAGTCAATATAGATAGTCATAGAGATGTACAGCATGGAAACAGACCCTTTGGTCCAACCCGTCCATGCCAAACAAATATCCCAACCCAATCTAGTCCCACCTGCCAGCACCCAGTCCACGTCCCTCCAAACCCTTCCTAGTCATATACCCATCCAAATGCCTCTTAAATGTTGCAATTGTACTAGCCTCCACCACATCCTTTGGCAGCTCATTCCATATATGTACCACCCTCTGCGTGAAAGTGTTCCCCCTCACCCTAAACCTATGCCTTTTGGTTCTGGACTCCCCGACCCCAAGGAAGAGACTTTGTCTATTTTTCCTATCCATGCCTCTCATAATTTTGTAAACCTCTATAAGGTCACCCCTCAGCCTCTGATGCTCCAGGGAAAACAGCCCCAGCCTGTTCAGCCTCTCCCTGTAGCTCAGATCCTCCAACCCTGGCAACATCCTTGTAAATCTTTTCTGAACCCTTTCAAGTTTCACAACATCTTTCTGATAGGAAGGAGACCAGAATTGCACGCAATATTCCAACAGTGGCTTAACCAATGTCCTGTACAGCCGCAACATGACCTCCCAACTCCTGTACTCAATACTCTGACCAATAAAGGAAAGCATACCAAATGCCTCCTTCACTATCCGATCTACTGCGACTCCACTTTCAAGGAGCTATGAGCCTGCACTCCAAGATCTCTTTATTCACCAACATTCCCTAGGACCTTACCATTAAGTGTATTATTCCTGCTAAGATTTGCTTTCCCAAAATGCAGCACCTCACATTTATCTGAATTAAACTCCATCCGCCACTTCTCAGCCCATTGGCCCATCTGGTCCAGATCCTGTTGTAATCTGAGGTAACCCTCTTCACTGTCCACTACACCACCAATTTTGGTGTCATCTGCAAACTTACCAACTGTACCTCTTTTATGTTCACATTCAAATCATTTATGTAAATGACAAAAAGTAGAGGGCCCAGCACCAATCCTTGTGCACTCCACTGGTCACAGGCCTCCAGTCTGAAAAACAACCCTCAACCACCACCCTCTGTCTTCTACCTTTGAGCCAGTTCTGTATCCAAATGGTTCTCCCTGTATTCCATGAGATCTAACCTTGCGAATCAGTCTCCCATGGGGAACCTTGTCAAGCGCCTTACTGAAGTCCATATAGATCACATCTACTGATCTGCCCTCATCAATCTTCCTTGTTACTTCTTCAAAAAACCCAATCAAGTTTGTGAGACATGATTTCCCATGCACTAAGCCATGTTGACTGTCGCTAATCAGCCCTTGCCTTTCCAAATACATGTACATCGTGTCCCTCAGGATTCCCTCCAACAACTTGCCCACCACTGAGGTCAGGCTCACCGGTCTGTAGTTCCCTGGCTTGTTTTTACTGCCCTTCTTAAACAGTGGCACCACATTTGCCAACCTCCAGTCTTCCGGCACCTCACCTGTGACTCTTGATGATACAAATATCTCAGCAAGAGGCCCAGCAATCACTTCTCTAGCTTCCCACAGAGTTCTGGAGATACACCTGGTCAGGTCCTGGGGATTTATCCACTTTTAACTGTATCAAGACATCCAGCACTTCCTCTGCTGTAATCTGGACATTTTGCAAGATGTCACCATCTATTTCCCTACAGTCTATATCTTCCATATCCTTTTCCACAGTAAATACTGATGCAAACTATTCATTTAGTATCTCCCCCATTTTCTGTGGCTCCACGCATAGGCCACGTTGCTGATCTTTGAGGGACCCTATTCTCTCCCTAGTTACTCTTTTGTCCTTAATATATTTGTAAAAATCCTTTGGATTCTCCTTAATTCTATTTGCCAAAGCTATCTCATGTCCCCGTTTTGCCCTCCTGACTTCCCTCTTAAGTTTGCTCCTACTTTCTTTATACTCTTCTAAGGATTCACTCGATCTATCCTGTCTATACTTGACATATTCTTCCTTTTTCTTGACTAAACCCTCAATTTATTTAGTCATCCAGCATTCCCTATACCTACCAGCCTCCCTTTCACCCTGACAGGAATATACTTTCTCTGGATTCTTGCTATCTCATTTCTGAAGGCTTCCCACTTTCCAGCCGTCTCCTTTACCTGCAAACATCTGCCTCCAATCAGCTTTCGAAAGTTCTTACCTAATACTGTCAAAATTGGCCTTTCTCCCATTTATCACTTCAACTTTTAGATCTGGTCTATCCTTTTCCATTGCTATTTTAAAACACATAGAATTATGGTTGCTGGTCCCAAAGTGCTCTCCCACTGACACCTCAGTCACCTGCCCTGCCTTATTTCCCAAGAGTAGGTCAAGTTTTGCTCCTTCTCTAGTAGGTACATCCACATACTGAATCAGAAAATTGTCTTGTACACACTTAACAAATTCCTCTCTGTCTAAACCTTTAACACTATGGCAGTCCCAGTCGATGTTTGGAAAGTTAAAATCCCTACCATAACTACCCTATTATTCTTACAGATAGCTGAGATCTCCTTACAAGTTTGTTTCTCAATTTCCCTCTGACTATTGTGGGTCTATAATATAATCCCAATAGGGTGATCATCCCTTTCTTATTTCTCAGTTCCACCCAAATAACTTCCCTGGATGTATTTCTGGGAATATCCTCCCTCAGCACAGCTGTAATGCTATCCCTTATCAAAAATGCCCCCTCCTCTCTTGCCTCCCTTTCTATCCTTCCTGTAGCATTTGTATCCTGGAATATTAAGCTGCCAGTCCTGTCCATCCCTGAGCTGAAAATGTGTTGCTGGTTAAAGCACAGCAGGTCAGCAGCATCCAAGGAACAGGAAGTTCGACGTTTCGGACCAGAGCCCTTCATCAGGAGTGAGGAGAGGGTGCCAGGCAGGCTAAGATAAAAGGTAGGGAGGAGGGACTTGGGGGAGGGGCATTGGAGATGTGATAGGTGGAAGGAGGTCAAGGTGAGGGTGATAGGCCGGAGTGGGGTGGGGGCGGAGAGGTCAGGAAGAGGTTTGCAGGTTAGGAGGGCGGTGCTGAGTTCAAGGGAATCGGTCCATCCCTGAGCCATGTTTCCGTAAATGCTATGATATCCCAGTCCCATGTTCCTAACCATGCCCTGAGTTCATCTGCCTGCCTTGTTAGGCCCCTTGCATTGAAAGAAACACAGTTTAATTTATTAGTCCTATCTGTCCCTGCTTGCCCTGACTGTTTGACTCACTTCTGTTCTCGCCTGTACCCATCCCAGATCGATCTCTTTCCTCACTATCTCCCTCCTTCCTAGTTTAAATCCACTCAAGCAGTTCTAGCAAATTTCCCTGCCAGTATATTAGTCCCCTTCCAATTTAGTGCAATCCGTCCTTCTTGTAGAGGTCACTTCTACCCCAAAAGAGATTCCAATGATCCAAAAATGTGAATCCTTCTCCCATACACCAGCTCCTCAGCCATGCATTCATCTGCTCCATCCTCCTATTCCTGCCCTCACTAGCTTGTAGCACTGGGAGTAATCCAGATATTACTACCCTTGAGGACCTCCTTTTTAAGTTTCTGCCTGACTCTCTCTAATCTCCCTTCAGAGTCTCAACTTTTTCCGTTGCAATGTGGACAATGACCTCCTGCTGGCCCCTCTCCCCCGTGAGAACATTCTGCACCCTCTCTGAGACATCCTTGATCCTGGCACAAGGGAAACAACACGCCATTCTGCTTTTTCTCTGCTGGCCACAGAAACGTCTGTTTGTACCTCTGACTACAGAATCCCCTAACACAATTGATCTCGTGGAAGCAGATGTACCCCTCATTGCTTTAGCGACAGTCTCAATACCAGAAACTTGGCTGTGCGTGCTACATTCCCCTGAGAATCCATCACCTCCTACATTTTCCAAAACAGCATATCTGTTTGAAATGCGTATATCCACAAAAGACTCCTGCCCTAGGTGCCGACCTCTCTCACCCTTCCTGGAGTTAACCCATGTATGTGACTGTATCTGAGACGTTTCCCCCCTTTACTGTAATTGCCGTCCATCACACACTGTTGCTGTTTCAAATTCCTCATCGCTTCTATCTGTCTCTCCAATTGATCCACTTGATCTGATAAGATTCGCACCCAAAGGCATTTATGGCAGATATAATCCGCACTGACCCTTAAACTCTCTTTAAACTCCCACATCTGACAAGAAGTACATATCACTGCAAAGGCCATTTTTTGCTCCTTCACAATCTACAGACCCAGAAAATAATACCATCTTACTCCTCTACAAACACTGCCCCAGGTTAAATTAATAATGTTGCCTTATTTGGAAGCTGCTCCATGTAAGTGACTATAATAATTCCTTAAGAATCTGCTGTTCGAGAGAAGACCGAGTACTTATGTCTCTGTGCACATGGGCGATAGTTCTCTCTCCCTCAAGGATGTGGAATAAAGATGGAGGTAAAACCATACTGTGTCTTTGAGTATTTGCTTCGACTGATACGGGGATAAGGAAACAGGATAACACTTGTACAAGCTTGGTGACCCCTTTTGACCCTCCTCACAGGCGTGCAAATTCGAGGCAAAAGAGGCACTGAATAAAGAAAACACATCCCTTTTTATACAGGTCAGTTGGTAATGCTCACAGATACTGTGACCGCTCCCCCACAGTCACATGCCACTCAAGACAACCCTCAGCCACTCCCTCACAGTCATGTTATGCCAGGTACAATGTTAGGATGAGGTCATACTCAGAGATAATGTAAATGTCCTATTCCTGGCAAATCATTATGCAGACGATTTCCTGACTTCCCAAGACAATGTAGGTGTGATATGCCCTAACTTCAGGGGATGGCTATGAAAGCATTTCTGAATGGAAAAGATTGAATGATTAGTTTAATTGAATAATAGTAGGGGAGTAGTAACAAATGATTGTCTAAATGGAGTGGGAGTCATCTGCATTCCTGCATGAATGTCATCCCCACCCACTCCCACAGTGTTCAGTCAGTCCAGTTTATCCCTTTAATATTACATTAATGTCCATTTAATCTTTTAACATTACACTGCCATTCTGGGAACAAATCTGGTGAGCCTATGTCACAATCCATCTATGACAATAATATTTTCCTGAGATGAGACAAAAACAACACGTATTCTAACCAAATTTTTAACAAAACTCCTGTAGAAGTTTGTGCGAAGATTTGTAGCTCGGGTGCTTGTTGTAGTGGTTCTGTTCGCCGAGCTGGAAGTTTTTGTTGCAAATGTTTCGTCCCCTGGCTAGGAGACATCATCAGTGCTGTGGAGCCTCCTGCGAAGCGCTTCTTTGATGTTTCTTCCGGCATTTATAGTGGAGGAAATGCGAATCCTGCGCTAACCGCCTAAGCGCAACATATGAACAACTCTGGTTTCTACACGAATGCCGACCACTATAAATGCCGGAAGAAACATCAAAGAAGCGCTTCGCAGGAGGCTCCACAGCACTGATGATGTCTCCTAGCCAGGGGACGAAACGTTTGCAACAAAATCTTCCAGCTCGGCGAACAGAACCACTACAAACTCCTGTAGAATTAAAGCAAGATTTCACTACTCCTCTATTCAAATAGTCCTGTGATAAATATCACCATTCTGTTCCCATCCTGAAAGCTCCCTGCACTTGAATGGTTATGGATGTAGCAGGCTGTTTTGTCCTGGATGGAGTTAAACCTCTCAAGTATTGTTCAAGTCGGGAATGTTCCATCACACTCCTGACTTATGCCTTCTAGCTGTTGAGTCGGCTTTGGGAGATAAGTTATTCAGTGCAGGGTTCATAGCCATCGACCTACTTTTGTAGCTACGGTATTCATGTCATAGAGTCATAGAGATTTGCAGCACGGAAACAGACCCTTCAGTCGACTCATCCATGCCAGCCAGTTATCCTAACATAATCTAGTACCATTTGCCAGCATTTGGCGTATATCACTCTAAACTCTTCCTATTCATCTACCCATCCAGATGCCTTTTAAACGCTGTAATTGTACCAGCCTCTACCACTTTCTCTGACCACTCATTCCATACACGCGCAACCCCCTGTGTGAAAACATTGCCCCTTGGGTCCCTTTCTAAACTTCCCTCCTGCCTGCCCATTCACAGCAGGCATAGAAGCTAACATCACGTGAGTCTCCAACAAATATCCTATATGCCAGCTTTTTGTTGGCACTTTGAGAGAAACATTCCTGACCATCTCTTACCACCACAACATGAATGTGCCTGTTCTCTCCATGGATGCAGACTGACCAGCTGGTCAACTGCCACCCTTTTCTGTTCTAACATCCATTCTTGTAAACAAGCAATTAATCTTTTCAGGACTTGATGAACTCCCTCAACTAGAGATGTCTAATCAGTATATCTTGTAAAAAAAACTGCAAAATAAGATGCAGAAACAGTTAACCGTGATATTGCCAACAAATCATTACAAAATCTGTACAGTGCAGACGCAGGCCACCTGGCCCATCGAGTCCAAACCAACCCTCCATAAAGTCGTAGAGATGTACAGCACAGCACAGAAACAGATCCTTTGGTCCAACTTGTCCGTGCTGACCAGATATCCTAACCCAATCTAGTCCCACTTGCCAGCACCTGGCCCATATCCCTCCAAACCCTGCCTATGCATATACCCACCCAAATGCCTCTTAAATGTTGCAATTGTACCAGCCTCCACCACATCCTTTGGCAGCTCATTCCATACACTTATAACCCTCTACGTGAAAAAGTTGCCCCTTAGGTCTCTTTTATATCTTTCCCCTCTCACCCTCAACCTATGCCCTCTAGTTCTACACTCCCTGACCCCAGGGAAAATACTTTGTCTAATTACTCTATCCATGCCCCTCATAATTTTGTAAACTTCTATAAGGTCACCCCTCAGCCTCCGCTCCAGTGTAAACAGCCTCAGCCTATTCAACCTTTCCCTGTATCTCAAATCCCCATGTTTAGTTCAATTCAGTTTCTGGTCAGTGGTAATCCTAGGATGTTGATTACAAGGGATTCTGTAATGATCATGCCATTGAATGTCAAGTGATGGTGGTTAGATTCTCTTTTAGAGTCATGGAGATATACAGCATGAAAACAAATCCTTTGATTTAACTCACCCATGCGGACCAGATATCCTAAGTTAATCTAGTCCCATTTGCCAGCATTTAGCCCATATCCCTCGAAACCCTTCCTATTTTTGGACCTATTCAGATGCCTTTTAATATTACCTCAGCCTTCATCACCACCTCTGGCAACTTATTCCATATGCGCACCACCTTTTGTGTGAAAACATTGCCTCTGAGGCCCACACTCGTGATACCAAATTAAACTAATACCTTCTGTCTGCCTTTCGTCCATAACCCTCCATTCTTTGCATATTCATGTGCTCATCTAAAAGTTCTTTAAATTTTGTATCTGTCTTCACCAACACCCCTGGCAGTGTTCTTGACTCCTACCACTCGTGTTCCAAAACAAAACCCGCCCCATGCATCTCTGAACTTTTCCCTCACTCCTTTAAATGCATGCCCCTGAGTATTATATTATTTCAACTTTGGGAAAAAGATTCTGACCGTCAGCCATTTCTCTGCATCTCATTTTATGGACTTCTTCAAGTCTCCCCTCCGCCTCTGCTACTTCAGAGAAAACAACCTGAGTTTTTCTTGCCACCCGTAACACTCATACTCTCTAATTCAGCCAACGTCCTAAGAAACCTCTTCTGCACCCTCTCTAAAGTCTCCACATCCTTCCTGTAATGTGATGACTAGAATTGAACATAATTGTTGAAGTGTGGCCTAACTGAAGTCTTCTAAAGCTCTGATATGACATCCTGACTCTTGCACTAAATTCCCTGACCAATAAAGGCAAGCATGCCATATGCTGTCTTCACCACACTATCTATTTGCATGACCACTTTCAGGGAGATTTGGACTTCAACCTGAAGATCCCTCTGTACATCAATGCTGGTCAGGGTCCAGCCATTAACATTTGATCTTCCAAAGTGCAGCACCTCACACTTAGCTGGATTAAACTCCTATCTGGCATTTTTCTGCCTATATCTGCAACGGATCTATAGCATGCTGTGTATTCTTTGCCAACTTACTACAATATCCACAACTCCATCGATCTTTTATGATCTACAAACCTCCTAACGTGCCATCTACATTTTTATCCAAATCATTTGTCTCCATCACAAATAGCAGAGGTCCCAGTCCGGATCCTTGCAGAACACTACTAGTCATGGACCTCTAATCAGAAATACACCCTTCCACCACTACCCTCTGCCTTCCATATGCAAATCGATTCTGAATCCATGCAGCCAAGTCACCATGGATCCTATGCATCTTGGTCTTCTGGATGAACCTACCATGAGGAACCTTGTAAAAAGTCTTATGAAAATCCATTTAAACAACATCCAATGCTTCATCCTCATCGATAACCTTTGTCATCACCTGAAAAGATTCAATTCAGTTAGGAAAACATGACCTGCCCCACACAAAACCATGCACTGACTATCCCTAATTAGGCCACGTGTGTGGTGCTGGAAAAGCACAACAGGTCAGGCAACGAGTGTTATCCGAGAAGCAGGATAATCAATGTTTTGGGCATAAGCCCTTCAGCTCGAAATGTCAATTCACCTGCTCTGATGCTGCCTGACCTGCTGTGCTTTTCCAGGACCACATTTTCAGCTCTGATCTCCAGCACCTGCAGTCCTCACTTTCTCCTAATTAGGCCATGCTTTCCCAGATGCCCTTAAATCCTAGCCTTAAGAATACTCTATAATAGCTTGCCATTTAACTGCAATAATATAAAAGTGACCTAACCAATGTCCTTTACAGCTGCAATATGACATCCCAACTCCTATACTTAATGCGCTGACCAATGAAAACAAGTGTACCAAATATCTCCTTCACTACTATGTCTACATGAAACTCTACTTTCAAGGAACTATGAACTTCCACCCCAAGGTCTCTTTGTTTGCTAACACTCCCCAGGACTTTACCATTAAGTGTATGTGTCCTGCCCTGATTTGCCTTACCAAAATGCAACCCCTCACATTTATCTAAATTAAATTGAATGTACGGCCATTTGCTCATCTGATCAAGTTCCAGTTGTACTCTCAGGGTAACCTTGGCTGTCCGCTACACCACCAATTTTAGTGTAATCTGTAAACTTATTAAGCGCATCTCCTATATTCATAGCCGCATCATTTATGCAAATGACCAAACATGGTGGACTCAGCGCTGATCTTTGTGGCAACTGCTGGTCACTGGACTTCAGTACAAAAGCAGCCCTCTATCACAACCCTCTGTCTCCTACCTTTGAACCAATTTTGTATCCAAATGGCTAGCTTTCCCTATATTCCATGCAATCTAACCGCACTAACCAGTTTCCCATGTGGAATCTTGTTGAACCTCTCGCTGAAGTCCATATTGACCATATCCACCACTGTGCCTTCTTCACTCTTCTTTGTCACTTCTTCAAAAAAAGTCAATCAAGTTAGTGAGACATGATTTCCCCAAGCGCAAAGTTATGTTGATTATCCCGCCTCATATAGTTGTAGAGATGTATAGCACGGAAACAGACCCTTTAGTCCAAACTGTCCATGACGACCAAATATCCCAACCCAATCTCGTCCCACCTGCCAGCACCCGGCCCATATCCTTCCAAACCCTTCCTATTCGTATACCCATCCAGATACCTTTTTAAATGTTGCAATTGTACTTGCCTCCATCACTTCCTCTGGCAGCTCATTCCATACACGTACTGTCCTCTGCATGAAAACGTTGCCCCTTAGATGTCTTTTATATCTTTCCCCCCTCGCCCTAAACCTATGCCCTCTGCTTCTGGACTCTCCCACCCCAGGGAAAAGACTTTGTCTATTTATCCTATCTATACCCCGATGATTTTGTAAAACTCTATAAAGTCATCCCTCAGCCTCTGATGCTCCAGGGAAAACAGCCCAAGCCTATTCAACCTCTCCCTATAGCTCTAATCACCCAACCCTGGCAACATCCTTGTAAATCTTTTCTGAACCCTTTCAAGTTTCACAACATCTTTCTGATAAGAAGGAGATCAGCATTGCACGCATTGTTCCAACAGTGGTCTAACCAATGACATGTATGGCTGCAACATGACCTGAAAATGTATTGCTGATTAAAGCGCAGCAGGTCAGGCAGCATCCAAGGAACAGGAAATTCAACGTTTCAGGCACAAGCCCTTCATCAGGAATCAACATGACCTCCCAACCCCTGTACTTAATTCTCTGACCAGTTAAGGAAAGCATTCCAAACTCCGCCACCTCTATCCTATCTACCTGTGACTCCACTTTCAATGAGCTATGAGCCTGCACTCCAAGGTCTCTTTGTTCAGCAACATTCCCTAGGACCAGTCTTGTCTTTCCAAATACATGTAAATACAGTCCCTTAGAATCCCCTCCAGCAACTCACCCACCGTCTGGTTCACTGGTCTATAGTTCCCTGGCTTTTCCTTACCACCTTTCTTAAATAATGGCGCACGTTAGCCAATGTCAGTCTTCTGGCACCTTACCTCTGCCTGCCGATGATACATATATCTCAGGAAGATGCCCAATAATTGTTTCCATATTATTGTAGATGGTTGTTGTCTGGTGCTTGTGTGATAAAAATTCCCACTTGTTAACCCAGGCCTGGAAATTGTCCAGGTTTTGCTACATTTCGACATGGACTGTTTCAGTTTCTTTATGTGCATGTGGCATTGAATCTTACATTTAAATTCTGCATGGTTTCTGTCTGTACAAATTTTATCTTTTTGGTCTGATGAGCCATTCTTAAAATCTAGAAAAGACTTCAGAATAATAAAAATGCCACAAGTAATGTAAGGAATGTATTTGAAGTTAGTGACGGTACTAAACTAAATCTCAATGGTGCCATGAGAAGAATGCAGAGTTTCCAGAATGTTCTGCCATCAGCAGACTGGAAGAATATCATATGGCAGATGGAATTACAGATGTTGTGAAGACAGTTTATTCTCGATTTTCTGCACCACTCAACTAACATTGTCTGTGGAAATAATGTGTTCCAACTAGAAAGTGAAAAACAAAGCTTAAACTTTTTAAAAACTGTGCAGAAAATGCAACAAGTTCAAAGACCTGTTGATTTAAACAAAACTTGAAAATACTGTTACAGTTAGTAGAGTGAAAAGTCAGTACTTGGCTTTCATAGTGAAGTTAAATCAGCTAATTAAAATTGTGATTTATTCTTGGCAAAATGTTCATCTGTGCTATAAATATTGGTTATTAACAGTATTCAACTTGGGAATTTAATTGCTATTATTCTAGAGGGGCCAAAAGTTAGAAATCAATTCTTAACATATCATTGTTTTGACGTCATGAAAAATTGATCGTAATATTTTTAATCTTGACCACCAGACACTTTTTCAGTATTCTAAATTTATTGGTCATCTTTATAGATAATATAATAAAAAAAGTTGAACTTGAAGGGAGCACTTCTTACTGCAGTATTATTTGATACAGTATGACTGCCTGGCATTGAAGTTGAGAGATGAAAACCAGATGTCCCACTAAATTTCTTCCTTCTAAAACTGTTACTTGTGCTGTTCAAAAAAAAATTCTGATAAGTAGAATCAGGCTAGAAACCCAGTTGGACAAAAAATAGTCAGCAAATGAAACTTTGATTCAGCAGCTGATAGACTTCAGATTATAAGGTCACCACAAGTCAAGATTTACAAACCACTTCGTATTTACTGCTTCCTAAGACCATTTGGTTTGATGAACCTGCTCCAACAATAATTAAGATTATGGATAGATAAGTGAATAGCAAAGTCTTTTCTCCAGGATGGGCAAGTTCAAAACTTGAGGGTAAGATTTAAATGGGACCTGAGTGATAACTTTTTCACACAAAAGGTCGTTCACGTAAGGAATAAACTGCCAGAGGAAGTGGTAGATGCAGGTACAGTTACATTTAAAAGACATTTAGATAGGTACATGAATAGGAAAGGATTAGAGGGATGTGGGCCACACGCTGGTAGATGGGATTAGTTTAGTTTGGGAAATTAGCATGGACAAGTTGGACCAAAACGTCTGTTTCCGTGCTGTATGACTCTGACGCTATGATTTGCCTCATTTAGCCTACTTCGCCAGTTCTCCATTACCATTGTCTGACTGAGAGTTTATGGAAGCTGTCGTTTTCCAGGCTGCACCTTCTCTTGAGCTTAACATCATATGTTTCCAGTTGGGTTTGCTTATTAGAATGTGGTCATTATTTCTTGAAGGATCACTGTGCACCAATTCTTTAATGATTTGCTGTGTAGATTTGCTTTTCTAAAATGCAGCATCTTGCATTTATCTAAATTAAACTCCATCTGCCACTCTGCAGCCCATTGGCCCATCTTGATCATGTAGGCCAATAGGCTGCGGAGTGGCAGATGGAGTTTAATTTGGGTAAGTGCTGCATTGTGGGAAAGCAAAGCAGAGCAGGACTTGTACACTTTAATGGTAAGGTCCTCTGGAGTGTTGCTGAACGAAGAGACCTTGGAGTGCAGATTCATAAATTGCAGGTAGATAGGGTAGTGAGGAAGGCGTTTGGTATGCTTTCCTTTATCGGAGAGCATAGAGTATAGGAGTTGGGAGGTCATGTTGCGGCTGTACAGGACATTGGTAGGGCCACTGTTGGAATATTGCGTGCAATTCTGGTCTCCTTCCTATCGGAAGGATGTTGTGAAACCTGAAAAGGTTCGGAAAAGACTTAAAAGGATGTTGCCAGGGTTGGAGGATTTGAGCTATAGGGAGAGGCTGAATAGGCTGGGGCTGTTTTCCCTGGAGTGTCGGAGGCTGAGGGGTGACCTGAAAGAGGTTTATAAAATCATGAGCAATATGGATAGGGTAGATAGACCAGGTCTCTTCCCTGGGGTGTCCAGAACTAGAGTGCATAGGTTTAGGGTGAGAGAGGAAAGATATAAAAAAAAGAAACTTTTTCTTGGAGGGTGATGCTGTGTGGAATGAGCTGCCAGAGGAAATGGCAGAGGCTGGTACGATTGCAATATTTAAAAGGTATCTGGATGGGTATATGAATAGGAAGAGTTTTGAGGGATATGGGTCAAGTGCTGGCAAATGGGACTCAATTAGATTAGGATATCTGGTGGGCATGGACGAGTTGGAATGAAGGGTCTGTTTGCGTGCTGTACGTCTCTATGACTCTTACACCGACAAAGCTCTAATGTTGCAAGATACTATCTATTAAACTTGCATACAATGAAAGGACAAACCAGACGAAACAGCCGGTATATTTGACATCTTCAGGATGCTTTTGAGAACATCCCTATCGTATACCTACTGTCTTGCTGTGACAAGAGTTGCAAGTAGAACAGTTGCCCTTGGAGTGTGGTGACAAATGTTTGAATGTATCCTGCCTGATGACCTGATGTTCCGTGATTAGCATCTCGCTGCTGGGTAACTTGGATCGGAAAAGAATACGCTGTTGAATAACGTTTCTTGCCACTGAATTTGAAGCATTTTGAAGCATTGCTGGTGACACTTTCATTGCTTTGTCATAAGGTACCTGTTGAAGCTTGGCTGAGTCTGTGAAGCACATTTGAGTTGAGGAACACTGCTGGCCATGCCTCACCTAGTTGTAATCTCATCCACGTTTCTTCCTACACCGAAACAAAGTTTCTCCTGCTTCCTGAATAAGAATATGTTGACCACTATCTTTAAAAGAAAAAGGCACTCTTACTGAATAAAATCACTCAATCCTTGGAAAGCAAGAGACATTCATGGTTACTCCTTTCTCCTAACTGACCAATGTTCTCTCGATTGTAAATAAGCTACCTCCAACATCAAGCTTTGATTTTTCTCAATAAACTTTTTTCAAATTTTTTTTGAAATCTGAGTACAATACATCCGCCATTTCCCTTTTATCCACAATACATTGCAACCTCAAAGAATTCCTGATAAATTTCCCTTTTACAAAACCATATTGACTTTGCCTGATTATCATATGCTGTGCTGTAATTTCTTTGATAGCTTCTAATAGTTTTCAGGTAATAGTTGTTAATAGCTCTGGAGTCTTCTGCCTTATGTGTATCCTTTTAGAAGAAAGGTGGTTTTTTTGCTATCTTGCAATTTAATGAAATTGTTTCTGAATCAAGACCTTCATATGAATTCCTTCAGAGCCTTGGAACTTGTCAGCTTACAGCTCCAATAATTTATCCATTGTCACTTCTCTGGTGATTTGTAGTTTTCTTGAGTTCCTTCCTCCGTTCCATTTTCTGATTTTTGTTTCTGTTTCTGGCATGTCACTTGTATCCTTCATAATGAAGGGTGATGCAAAATACCTGTTCAGTTCATCTGCCATTTCCTTATATTCCATTATTAATTCTCCATTCTATCTATTGGACCAATACTCACTTTACTAACTCTTGAAATACTTATAGAAACTCTTACTTGTGGTTTTGGCTGGTTTTTCCTCATGTATTCTAACTTTTCCCTTTTTAGATCAGTTTTACAGCATAGAAAGAGACCCTACATCAATTGTGCCCACACTGTAATGTTTTGGTCATTCTTTGCTGTTTGTTACATTCTGTCCAATTTCTGATCTGCCACCTGTCTTTGTGTAATTAGGTGCTTTACTTTCAGTTTGATGTCACACCTGGAGGCCTGTGACCAGTGGTAACCACAAGGATTAGTGCTGGGTCCTCTACTTTTTGTCATTTACATAAATGATTTGGATGCGAGCATAAGAGGTACAGTTAGTAAGTTTGCAGATGACACCAAAATTGGAGGTGTAGTGGACAGTGAAGAGGGTTACCTCAGATTACAACAGGATCTGGACCAGATGGACCAATGGACCAAGAAGTGGCAGATGGAGTTTAATTCAGATAAATGCGAGGTGCTGCATTTTGGGAAAGCAAATCTTAGCAGGACTTATACACTTAATGGAGCATCCAAGGAGCAGTAAAATCGACGTTTCGGGCAAACGCTCTTCATCAGAAATAAAGACAGAGAGTCTTAAGCGTGGAGAGATAAGCTCAAGGAGGGTGAGAGAGGGGAGAAAGTAACATAGAGTACAATAGGTGAGTGGGGGAGGGGATGAAGGTGATAGGTCAGGAAGGAGGGTGGAGTGGATAGGTGGAAAAGAAGATCGGCAGGTAGGACAAGTTGCCCACACCACCTCCCTCACTTCCATCCAAGGACCTAAAGGAGCCTTTTTACCTGCACATCCACGAAATATCATTTATTGTATTTGTTGCTCCCGATGCGGTCCTCTCTACACCGGAGAGACTGGACGCCTCCTAACAAAGCGCTTTAGGGAACATCTCCGGGACACCCGCACCAATCAACCACACTGCCCTGTGGCCCAATATTTCAACTCCCCCTCCCACTCTGCTGAGGACATGGAGGTCTTGGGCCTCCTTCATTGCTGCTCCCTCACCACCAGACGCCTGAAGGAAGAACGCCTCACTTTCTGCCTCGGAACACTTCAACCCCAGTGCATCAATGTGGACTTCACAGTTTCCTTATTTCCCCTTCCCCACCTCACCCTAGTTCCAAATTTCCAGCTCAGCACACTCCCCATGACATGTCCTACCTGCCTATCTTCTTTTCCAACTATCCACTCCACCCTCCTCCCTGACCTATCACCTTCATCCCCTCACCCACTCACTTATTGTACTCTGTTACTTTCTCCCCACCCCCACCCTCCTCTAGCTTATCAATCCACGCTTCAGGCTCTCTGGCTTTATTCCCGATGAAGGGCTTTTGCCCGAAACATCGATTTTACTGCTCCTTGACTGCTGCCTGAACTGCTGTGCTCTTCCAGCACCACTAATCCAGAATCTGTTTTCCAGCATCTGCAGTCATTGTTTTTACCTTACACTTAATGGTAAGGTTCTAGGGAGTGTTGCTGAATAAAGAGACCATGGGAGTGCAGGTTTATAGCTCCTTGAAAGTGGAGTGGTAGGTAGATAGAATAGTGAAGAAGGTGTTTGGTATGCTTTCCTTTATTGGTCAGAGTATTGAGTACAGGAGTTGGGAGGTCATGTTGCGGCTGTACAGGACATTGGTTAGGCCACTGCTGGAATGTTGCATGCAATTCTGGTCTCCTTTCTATTGGAAAGATGTGAAACATGAAAGGGTTCAGAAAAGATTTACAAGGATGTTGCCAGGGTTGGAGGATCTGAGCAACAGGGAGAGGCGGAACAGGCTGGGGCTGTTTTCCCTGGAGTGTCGGAGGCTGAGGAGTGACTTTAGAGGTTTACAAAATTATGAGGGGCATGGATAGGATAAATAGACAAAGTTGTTCCCTGGGGTCAGGGATTCCAGAACTAGGGGGCATAGGTTTAAGGTGAGAGGGGAAAGAAATAAAAGAGACCTGATGGGCAACTTTTTCACACGGAGGGTGGTACATGTATGGAATGAGCTGCCGGACGATGTGGTGGAAGCTGGTACAATTGCAACATTTAAGAGGCATTTGGATGGGTATATGAATAGCAAGGGTTTGGAGGGATATGGGCTGGGTGCTGGCAGGTGGGACTAGATTGGGTTGGAATATCTGGTCGGCATGGACGGGTTGGACCGAAGGGTCTGTTTCCATGCTGTACATCTCGTAAGAATATTTCTAATTTCTTTTCTTAACCGTCTTCCAAATATTTTTTAAAAATTAAAATAGTAGAAGTATTAAATCCGTTATGCAATATCCCCAGTACTCCCTGTAGTTTTGTGTTGCTGACTTCTGATATCTGCCAAGTCATCAATAGCTAAACAAAGTAAATAACCAGAATGAAATATGTAATGTTGTAATTAGATCAGTAAGAGAATTATCCGGCAGGTTTCAAATAGATGGTATAGAAGATAAGATGGATACTGTGGCATTTCTACCCTGTACAGATGTTGTCATAGATACCCCCAAAGTAAGTTAAACTAATTCAACAGATAAAAATCAAATCAGATAAACTTTGCAAGATTTTTAAAATTATTACTTGAGTCTAATATTTAAGGCTCTGTCATATATTTATCAATCTTGACTGCTGTTCATATTATGACCAAGCTGTACTTTATCTTTCTGAAAAGTTTCTTCTGCGACTACTCCAGTCACAATATGCTTCATAACATGAAAAGCTTTGAACATTTAGCTTTTTCAGTCTCATTAGTCAGCACACACGCTCATGTTGAGGTTGTGCAGGACATTGGTGAGGCCTGTTTTGGAGTGCTGTGTACAGTTCTGGTTGTCCTGCTATACGAAGGACGTTATTAAATTGGGGAAGGTTTAGAAAAGATTATCAGGATGTTGCCAGGGCTGGAGGCCTTGAGTTATAAAGATAGTCTGGGACATTTTCACTGGAGCACAGGAGGTTGGGGGATGACCTTAAAATTTTATAAAATCATGAGGTGCATAGATAAGGTGAGTAGCAAAGATCTCTTCCTTCGGGTGGGTGAGTTCAAAAGTAGGGGGTATAATTTTAAGTTGAGAGGAGAAAGATTTATGAAGGACTTGAGGGGTAACTCTTTGCACATAGGTTAGTTTGTATGTGGAATGAATTCCAGAGGAAGTGGTAAATGGAGGTATAGTTATAACATTAAAAGGTGAAAGTAGATTGCAGATGCTGGAGATCAGAGTCCAATGTGGCACTGGAACAGCACAGCAGGTCAGGCAGCATCCGAGGAGCAGGAGAATCGAGGTTTGGGCAAAAGCCCTTGTGGGCAGCATGGTGGCACAGTGGTTAGCACTGCTGCCTCACCGCGCCAGAGATCCTTGTTCAATTCCAGCCTCAGGCAACTGTCTGTGTGGAGTTTGCACATTCTCCCCTTGTCTGTGTGGGTTTCCTCTGGGTGCTCCGGTTTCCTCCCACTGTCCAAAAATGTGCAGGTTAGGTGAATTGGCCATGCTAAATTTTCCGTGGTGTTAGGTGAAGGGGTAAATGGAGGGGAAAGGGTCTGGGTGGGTTGCCCTTCTGAGGGTCGGTGTAGACTTGTTGGGCCGAAGGGCCTGTTTCCACACTGAGTAATCTAATCTAATCTAATCTAATCTAATCTAATTTTATCAGTCCATCCTGATGAAGGGCTTTTGCCCGAATATCGATTTTACTGCTCCTCGGGTGCTGCCAGACCTGCTGTGCTTTTCCAGCACCATATTCTTAACAGTAACATTTAAAAGGCATTTGGAAAGGTACCTGAATAGGAATAGTTTAAAGATATATGGGCCAAATGCAGGCAACTACAATTGGTTTAGTTTGAGAAACTTGGTTGACATGGACACCTTGGACCAAAAGATCTGTTTTCATGCTTTTTGAGTGTATGGCTCCATCAGGATTTTGTGGTTACACATGTTTAACGTGTCCATTTTCTAACTTCAGTGCGTTGGAGTATTGGATATATTTCGTTTCCTACAGTTATACAGTCACTTCGGGAATGTACTTAACAGCAACTAACCTAGTATCAGTGCTGAGATTTTTGAAAAGGATAGTTGTTGACTCATCTGTGTCTGCTTCTGAGGTTGAGAACAGCACCTTTTATTTTACAATTCATAGTTTATGATTTTAAGTAGTCAGATAAAAGTAATAGATATGCAAGAGGAGTTTTCATTGATGGACTGCATTTGGAGATTTCCCATATTTTCTGTTTGACTAGATTAGATTACAGTGTGGAAACAGGCCCTTCGGCCAAACAAGTCCACACCTACCCTCCAAAGAGCAACCTACCCAGTCCCATTCCCCTACACCTAACACTATGGGCAATTTAGCATGGCCAATTCAACTAACCTGCACGTTTTTGGACTGTGGGAGGAAACCAGAGCACGCAGGCACTGGGAGAATGTGCAAACTCCACACAGTCAGTCGCCTGAGGTGGGAATTGAACCCAGGTCTCTGGCATTGTGAGGCAGCGGTGCTAACCACTGTGCCACTGTGCAGCCGTGTAATTGTACCAGTCTTCACCACTTCCTTTGGCAGACCTTTCCATACACATACCTCCCTCTATGTGAAAACATTGCCCCTTTAAGTCTCTTTTAAATCTTTCCCCTCTCACCCTAATTTTTTGCAACTGATGTCATTTGTAGATGCCATTACAATTCAAAACAGGGAGGAGTGGTCAGCTTTACTTTTAAATGTTAACTTTGTGTGTTTGTCAACTTTTGTAGCCATACCCCTCTCTGTTGGAGGTTAGGGTCATCGAGATGTACAGCTTGTAAACAGACCCAGTGGTCCAACTCATGCATGCAGACCAGATATCCTAAATTAATCGAGTCCCATTTGCCAGTATTTGGCCATGTCTCTCCCAACTCTTCTGGTTCATATACCTATCCAGATGTCTTTTAAATGTTGTGTCGATTAGATTAGGTTACTTAATGTGGAAACAGGCCCTTCGACCCAACAAGCCCACACCGACCCTCCGAAGAGCAACCGACCCAGACCCTTTCCCCTACATTTACCCCTTCACTTTACACTACAGGCAATTTAGCATGACCAATTCACCTAACGTGCGCATCTTTAGACTGTGGGAAGAAACCAGAGCACCTGTATGAAACGCACGCAGACATGGGGAGAATGTGCAAACTCCACGCAGACAGTTGCCCGAGGTGGGATTTGAACCTGGGTCTCTGGCGCTGAGAGGCAGCAGTGCTCCCCACTGTGCCGCCCATTTGATGTTTCAACTTGTAATGGACTAGACCAACCTCTAACCTAAAGGCTAGCGGAAGTTCTGGGCTCTTCAGTTCCAATTATTCTGTAGTGACTAATGACTTCTCCAACTCAGCACAAACAACAGCATTCTATGTTACCCCATTGCAAATCAAGACATCTGGTGGCAGGCTCTTGGTCTTGGACACACGCCAGACACTGTGTAAGAAACTGTTCTAACAACGTGTCTGAAGAATTATTTGAGTGAATGGAAAATCTTACTTCAGCTGTCTGTGTGACCTACAAAGGTAATACTGTCTGGAGATTCAACCTCTCTATAGTATTTCAAACCCATGCGTCAGTCTTTTGACAACATTGGAAAATAGATACTTTATTCTGTAGCACTTCAATAAAATGCACGTTGCTGTTTATCAAAGCTGCTGAATTGCTTTCAAATGTACTATGTTGAATGGTTTTTTTCTGTTTTTGTAATTTTGCATAACTTAAATTTTATTTGATTACAGTGTAATAATAATAATGTTGAATTTTTTCCAAATTTAGTTTTCTTGCCTAACTTGATTGAGCTTTTTGAAGAAATTACAAAGATGATTGATGAGGGAAGAGTGGTGAATCTGATCCGTATGGACTTCAGTAAGGCGTTCAATAAAGTTCCCCATGGGAAACCCGTTAGCAAGGTTAGATCTCATGGAATACGGGGAGAACTAGCCATTTGGATACAGAACTGGCTCAAAGGTAAAAGACTCAGGTGGTTGTGGAGGGTTGTTTTTCAGACTGGAGGCTTATGACCCAGTGGAGTGCCACAAGGATCAATGCTGGGTCGTCTACTTTTTTATGATTTAGATAAATGATTTGGATGTGAGCATTAGAGGTGTAGTAATAAGTTGGCAGATGACACCAAAATTGGAGGTGTAGTGGACGTAAAGAAGGTTGCCTCGGATTACAATGGGATTTTGATTAGATGGGCCAGTGAGCTTAGGAGTGGCAGATGGAGTTTAATTTAGATAAATGTGAGGTGCTGCATTTTGGGAAAGCTAATCTCAGCAGGACTTAATGGTAAGGTCCTGGGGAGTGTTGCTGATCAAAGAAACCTTGGAGTGCAGGTTCATTGCTCCTTGAAAGTGGAGTCACAGGTAGATAGGATAGTGTAGAAGGCATTGGTATGCTTTCTTTTATTGGTCAGAGTATTGAGTACAGGAGTTGGGAAGTCATGTTGTGGCTGTACAGGACATTGGTTCGGCCACTGTTGGAATATTGTGCAATTCTGGTCTCCTTCCTATCAAAGGATGTTGTGAAACTTGAAAGGGTTCAGAAAAGATTTACAGGGGTGTTGCCTGGGTTGGAGGATTTAAGCTATAGAGAGAGGCTGGATAGACTAGAGCTGTTTTCTCTGGAGCATCGGAGGCTGAGGGGTGACCTCTGTAGAGATTTATAAAATCATGAGGGGCATCGATCGGATAAATAGATAAAGTCTTTTCCATGGGGTTAGGGAGTCCAGAACAAGAGGGCAAAGGTTTAGAGTGAGAGGGGAAAGATATAAAAGACATCTAAGGGGCAACTTTTTCATGCAGAGGGTGATATGTGTATGGAATGTGCCAGAGGAAGTGGTGGAGGCTGGTACAATTGCAACATTTAAATGGCATTTGGATGGGTATATGAATAGGAAGGGTTTGGAGGGATATGGCTGGGTGCTGGCATGTGGGACTAGATTGGGTAGTGATATCTGGTCAGCATGGACAAGTTGGACCAAAGGGTCTGTTTCTGTGCTGTACATCTCTATGATTCTTTAACTTATTTTCTACTTTTTCTCCGGGTGTATTTACGATGTGCAGTTCAGTTGCAGCATCTAGCTTCTACGTGGCAGTCATTTGCCTGTCAGCATTCAAGTGAGTCCCAAAGGCCTACTTGAAGTGGGAGTATCACAACGGATTCTGTTCTGTATTCTTGTGTGTTGACTTCCACAAGTGCCTTATGTGGGAACTGTGATCATGAAACGTAGATCTGCTGTGTTTAATTCTGATTTAATTTTTTTTGCTCTGCAGCATCAATTGTCGTATGGCTTGCTTTAAATGAAAATTCTTGCAAGATTCATGTCCTGTCTTTGCTATCATGACGGCTCAGTGCTTGACACTGCTGCCTCTCAGTGCTATGGACCTAGGTTCGATTCCTCCTTTGGGCAACTATCTGTGTGGAGTTTGCACATTCTTCCCATGTTTGTGTGAGTTTTCTCTGGGTTCTCTGGTTTCCTTCCACAATTCAAAGATGCGCAGGTCTGGTAAATTGGCCATGCTAAATTGCCCATAGTGTTAGATGTAGTAGTCAGGGGTATGTATACAGTAGGGTAATGGGTCTGGTGGGTTGCTCTTCAGAGGTTTGGTGTGGACTTACTGGGCCTTAGGGCCTGTTTCCATACTGTGGGGAATCTAATCTAATCTCTTCAATCTTTCACACTGGTGTCTTCACACTGGATTTCACTTTTGCTTCGATTCTTTCATGGGATATACTTGTGTCTATAGCCTTGATGCAGATCTAAGTTTGTTTCTCGATGTATGGCACATGTTGGTTTCCCTGTAAAAGACTTTAATCTTGTCTTATCTGATCAATTTTTAATCAGGAAGGCTGGTCCATTCTCCACTTCGGCATGTGTCCAAATTTGAAATCATTTCTGTAGGAATATTGTCTCGTTAGCAACTTGAAATGCTTGGAAGGTTTAAATCTTGAAATCGAAACACTCCTACATATAATGAGGTAACTGCAAAGGCATGAGTGATGAGCTGGCCAGAGTTGATTGGAAGAGGAGCTGAGCAGGGAAGATGGTAGAGCAGCAGTGGCAGATGTTTTTGGGGAATAATTTGGGAAGCTAGGCAGAAATTCATCCCAAGAAAGAAGAGGTGTACTAAGCAGAGGATTAGACAACCATAGTTGATAAGGGAAGTCTGGGCAGCACAAAAATGAAAGATAAAAATTACAATGCAGTGAAAATTAATGGAAAGCCAGAGCATTGGAAAGCCTTTAAAAACTAGCTGAGGATAATTAAAATTGCAGTAAGGGTGGGGGGTGCAAAGGGCGAAGATGAAATATGAGACTAAGCTAGCTCATGATCGCAAAGAAGATTGCAAGAATATTTTTAGATATGTAAAAGGTAAGAGTGACGAGTGGAAATTGGATTGCTGGGAAATGAGATTGGAGTAGTAGTATTGAGGAACAAAGAACAGGCAGAGGGAATTGACTGGGTACATTCTATCAGTTTTCACAGTAGAAGACACCAGCAACATACCAAAACTTCAAGACCAAAAATAGTTGGATGTAGTAACGATGGAGAAGGTTTTGGGGAATCTGAAAACTCTAAGGATGGATTAATCATCTGCACCTGATGCACTATACCCCAGAATTCTGAAGGACATAACTGAGGCAATGGTGGTCATCTTTGAGGAATCACTGGAATCAAGAAGGGTGCCAGAGTATTGGAAATTGGTGATTGTAACATCCTTATTGAAGAAGGGAGGGAGGCTGAAGACAAGCGACTATAGACCAGTTAGCCTGACCTGTTTTAGATTTCGGAGTTCGTTCTTAAGGATGGGGTTGCAAAACATAAACACGATTGAATGTAGGAGCATACTCTGGGCTGAACTATGTAATTCTGCACCTGTATTTTATGGTTTTACTGTGGAATGATGCGGTTATGTGATCCCTAATTCTTTAACATTATTTGTTTTTCTGAAACAATATTGTCACAATGTGTTACATGAAATCTGCAGAGACCTGCAAAATATTTACAGTGAAATTTAGATCTGGAGAAGTAGTAATGGCAAACAAAAAAAAAGGCAGAGGAACTGATTTAGGTACATTTGTATCAGTTTTTACAGTATACTATACTTTTTCCAAGTATTGTGACGGCAAGCACGAAGGGCATAGCTTTAAATTGAGGGATGATAGATATAGGACAGATGCCAGAGATAGTTTCTTTACTCAGAGAGTAGTAAGGGTATGGAATGCTTTGCTTGCAACTGTAGTAGATTCGCCAACTTTAAGTGCATTTAAGTCGTCATTGGACAAGCATATGAACATACATGGAATAGTGTAAGTTAGATGGGCTTCAGATTGGTATGACAGGTCGGCGTAACATCGAGGGCTGAAGGGCCAGTACTGTGCTGTAATGTTCTATGTTAAGACACCAGCAGCATACCAGAACTTCAAAACAGAGGGCAGAACTGAGTGTAGTAGCTGTCACTAAGGAAGTGATGTTGGGGAATCTGAAAAGTCTGAAGGTGGATTACTTACCTGTAACTGATGGACAATACTGTAGAGTTCTGAATGAGATACTGAGGAGATTGTAAAGGCAATGGTGATGATCTTTGAGGAATCACTGGAGTCAGGGAGGGTGCCAGAGTACTGGAAATTGGCTTGTTAAAATCTCCATTTCATTATATTTCATCCATCTTGCGCCTGATCAGCCCCATTCCTGCTGCTACATCCCTTTACCGTTTTCCATTCCATTTACCCCATTCTCCATTCGATCCATTTCATGCCATTGAACCTCCATCCCAATTTCCCATTCTATACTCCTGCTATTCCTGCCCACCTAATCCCTTCTGTCTCAGGGCAACTATTGGGTTCTCCTTTGCCTTCTGACCATATTTATTATGTTGATATTTATTGGCTTTTGCAACTGATGTCATTTGTAGATGCCATTACAATTCAAAACAAAATCTCTAATCAGGGAGGAGTGGTCAGCTTTACTTTTAAATGTTATCTTTGTGTGTTTGTCCACTTTTGTAGCCATACCCCTCCCTATTGGAGGTTAGGGTCATCGAGATGTACAGCTTGTAAACAGACCCAGTGGTCCAACTCGTGCATTCAGACCAGATATCCTAATTTAATCGAGTCCCATTTGCCATGTCTCTCTCAACCCTTCTGGTTCATACACCTATCCAGATGCCTTTTAAATGTTGTGTCAATTAGATTAGATTACTTAGGCCGAAGGGCCTGTTTCCACACTAACAAGTCCACACCGACCCTCCGAAGAGCAACCCACCCAGACCTTTTCCCCTACGTTTACCCCTTCACCTAACACTAGGGGCAATTTAGCATGGCCAGTTCACCTAACGTGCACATTTTTGGACTGTGGGAGGAAACCGGAGGACCTGGAGGAAACCCACACAGACACGGGGAGAATGTGCAAACTCCGCACAGATAGTTGCCTGAGACTGGAATTGAACCGGGGTCTCTGGTGCTTTGAAGCAGCAGTGCTAACCACTGCCACCGTGCAGCCATCTAATTGTACCAGTCTCCACCACTTCCTCTGGCAGCCCCTTCCATACACGTACCACCCTCTATATGAAAACTTTGACCCCTTTAAGTCCCTTTTAAATCTTTCCCCTCTCTCCTTAAACCTATGCCCTTTAGTTTTGGACTCCCCCATCCAGGGAAATAATCTTGCCTATTTACACTATCGATGTCCCTTATAGTTTTATAAACCTCGATAATGTCACTCCTCAGATACCGATACACCGAGGGAAATAGCCCTAGCCTATTCAGCCTCTCCCTATAACTCAAACTCTCCAAACCTGGTACTATCCTTGTAAATCTTTTCAGAACTGTTTCAAGTTTTACAACATCTTCCCTATAGCAACAAGACCAGAATTGCATGCAGTATTCCAAAAAAAGGCCTTTGGTTGTGTGAATTATGCATTGTATTAATATGTGCTACAAATATTTAAATAGAGCACAGAACCTGTAGAAACCTGGAAGATTTAATCATTCTTGAGTGCACGTCTCAAATTTTCTCAATGTCAGGAAGACCTCTTTTTTTTCCTTCACTTGCAGGTTCCCAAACTTAAAACTATCAGATTTGTGAAATGTAGCTCATTTCAATCTGATAGTTACGTTACGTTGATTAATATTATTGATGTTTACTATTATTTTCATGTGATTTTGCCATTTTGTAAGAATTAAGCTGGAATTTCACATTCTGTGTGGGTTTTACTCCCTTGACTGTTCATATTCTATTTGCGATGGTCACCTTCTCATCGTGACCTCAGACAGTTGAAAGGGGAAGGAAGGGACAAAACAAAATAGGCTTAAATCCAGGACACTCAGGGTGGATCAGACTAAATTTTTCCATTTGTGAACTCATGATGAAATCCCTATTTTCTCAATGAAATATGTGAGGTATTCTCAGCATCCTTCAGTTCTGCACCCATTATCAAAAAAAGAGAAACTACTTTGTGAAAAGTCACATATGGGAAAAACAGTCTTGGAAAGATTCATGTTAATATTCCACAGGCATTAGTCATCGAAGCGATAATACAAATGTTTATTACCCAAAACTCTGGCAACATAAATTACACATTCTTCGGAAAGCAGCATGAAAATTCCATTATGTAACTCACAATGGCTTTAAGTATCACTGACCTTAATTAAAGGTCATTTTGAATTTTAATTATCCATATGCCATTTTCAAAATGTGATTCATAGGAAATAAGGCAATTGGAAACCTCTCTTTGAATAACTTTTCAATCCCTGAATACAACCCAAGTCCTAATTTAGGTCATCAGTTAATTGGTCAGAATGCAAAGATATGTTAATTTTTTTGTGAAATGAATTGAAAGATTCAAGGGATTCTTGTTGCAATTCAAACAGAAAATGTTGGAAGGACATAGCAGGGCAAGCAGCTGGAAACTCTTAATATTTCAGGTTAGTGGCCTTTTGTTAGTCTTGAGACATTTCACTTGTGTCCCTCCATGGGTGATGCCTGACCTGAGTATTTCTGGCATTTCTCAATTTTTGAAATGTTTTGGTATTGAATTTTTAAATTTTTGAAATGCTTAAAATCAGGGCCACCTTATGTTACAAAAGTACTAGCCAGTCAGAAACTTAGTACAGAGAGTAAAATTAACATTCATTTTGTTGATCTTGAAGTGGATATTTATTGATATCTAATGCTACTTTTGAATGAGAGAAATCTGGTTCCACAGTTGGTAGTGAGAAATCTGGTTCCACAGTTGGTAGTGTTCTTCTCTGTGGGCTAGAAACTCTGGGTTCAACTCCCTGACTGTGGCCACAAAAGATGTATACATACTTTGTCCATTAATTAGATTAGATTCTCTGCAGTGAAGAAAAACTCACCCAAAAGCAATTGCCCTACCTATATTTACCCCTGACTGATGCACCTAATGTGTGCAATTTAGCATGGCCAGTTCACCTGACCTGCACATCTTTGGATTGTGGGAGGAAACCGGAGCACGTGTAGGAAACCCACGCAGACACAGAGAATGTGCCAACTCCACACTGACAGGCGGGAATCGAACCCAGGACCCTGGTGCTGTGAGGCAGCAGTGCTAACCACTGAGCCACCATTCCACCAATCTGTAGCAGTTATAAATACCTCCAATATTAGAGCCATAGAGATATAATTTTTGCTGGTTTGACTAGGACAGCTTCATGGTCAGCCATATTGCTGAAGGCAATGGCAAACCACTTGTACATTGCCAAGCATTACCATGGACCAATCCAAACTTACCTATGCACTCTCAGGGCATGGAATCTGAAGAGAGATGGAAGGATGTGGGGGTGAAAGAGAGAATATCATTTCATTAAAGAAATAATATTTTTCTCTGCAATAGGTCAAATCTATTTTACTTGAAATAAATGTGTTTTTATTTTTTCCTTTGCATACCCTCATACCTTCATTCTTTCTACCTGCTGCATGTTCATTGTCTGTGTTCCACTTCTTTCCAGTCTTGTTCTGTGATTCTTTCTTTTCCCCAATTTCATTCTTTCTACTACTTTGGATGTTTACTTTACTCTTGTATCCTTGTGTTGCACAAATACTCCCACTTCACAAATACTACTCAGTTGGATTATTAACTGAAAAGTAATACAGTAGAAAATTGTCTTCTTGAAAAGGTTTATGTTCATGTTCCAAAGGTGCTTGTAATCAACATGGGAGATACCATGTCTAGTTCTGGCAAATGTTAGTATGTGCGCTTAGGAGAAAATCTAAGACAGTGAGAAGAGCTCAAGGCTTCAGCTGAAGTCTGAAGTCCTGAGGACATAGTTGAGTGATTTTAAAAAGTAGTGTCAATACCACACTTGCCTGATGCATTGTGGGAATGCCATGCTCTGGATTTACACCTGAAAGCAGTAGAGCTCCATCTGGAGGCAATCAAGACATAAAGCAAACGTGTGAGGAGGTTGCATCATTGAGTGGGAAGAAGAATCTGGATTGTTGGTAGTTATGAATATCATAAAATGTGTTTGGAGAAATGAAGATACTTTGGTCCTTTCTGATATTAATTCATTGATTCTGAAGAATTGTAAGGGTTTAAAATGATGAATATTGTGGACTGCTTTCAGCACTGTCCATTGTGTCATGTGGACTGAAATCCAGCTTAGGTCTTATTCCTTCATCCAGGTCTTCCTCTTAATTTCTGTAATAAGGTCTATTTTGCCAATTTAACTAATTGCTAGCATTGCATTAACCCTCTTTCCTGTTTTAATGCAAAAGCTTCTTGTAGTTAGATCAGTAAGTGTTTTCTCTTTATTATGATGGACCAAGCAGACATAGGGAATCTCCACAGCTAATGAGGACCATAGCAAACCTACCGCATGTCATGTACAACATTTGGCTATGAAGTATGTTAGATATTCAGAGGTGGTGAAAAGCCTCACCTAAATTTGAAATCTGTTTTTTCTTTCTGCCATCAAACCCATAATTGCAATGAATTATGATTGTTTTAAAGTATTTGGACATTGTGAAATGGTTTTAAAATCACTCTCATTAGTTGTGTCTAAGAGCATTTTCTTGTTAGTTTGAGCAGCAAAACATACTTCTGCCAGTTTTGTACCTCAAATCAAGTAATGCTGGAAGTGAGTTTTCAGATTGAAATGAACCCTCCACAGAATTAATGGAATGGATGTTTTAATCTCTTTGGTAGCAAACATGCACAAGAACTTGAAATCAGCTACGTGTCTGTTATAATCGTTGTAAGCTGAAATATTTTCTATGTGATTACCATGAATAAACATAAATAATGATTTCTGCATTCTAAAGCGATTTAGAATCATAAAGTCATACAAAATGGAAACAGACCCTTCGATCCAACCAGCCCATGCTGGACATAATCCCAAACTAAACTAGTTTGCTGCTGGCCCATGCCTTTCCAAATCTTCCTATTTGTGTATCTGTCCAAATGTCTTTTAAATACTGATTGTACCTACATCCACCACTTCCTCAGGATGTTCATTCCATACACGGCTGTTTTTAAAAAAAAAAGCCTGTATTTTATATCTCTCTCCTCTCACCTTTAAAAGTGCGCTCTCTTGTCTTGAAATTCTCCCAAGCTTTGAAAAGACAACTATCATTAACTCTATCTGTACCTCTCATTATTTTATCAACTTCTATCAGGTTGCCTCTTAACCTCCTACAGTCCAGTGAAAAAAGTCCCAGTCTATCCAGCCTTTCTTCATAACTTTCCATACCTGGCAACATCCTGACAAATCTCTTCTGAACCCTCTTCAGCTTGATAATATCCTTCCTGTAATTGGGCGACCAGAACTGGATACTATTCCAGAGGAGGCCTCCCCCATGTCCTGTACAACCTCAGCATGACTTCCCACTTCCTATACTTAAAGGACTCAACAATGAAAGCAAGGGTGCCAAATGCCTTTTTAACCACCCTGCCAATATGTAAAGCAAACTTCAAGTTCTTCTGTAAAATTTATTTCAACTATAACTTGGGTAAGTAATACTAGAATATCTAGATTTGAAATAGTAATTAGGTGACACCATACGTTAATTCATAGAACCACTTTTTAATGTAGAATTTTGAGTGATGAGCACAACTGGTAAGTTCAAATAATGTGTACAGCTGATTAAGGTATGCTTGTTGTATGATTCAGACAAAACAGACAACAATAAGACATCTGAGTTTTATCTTTTTTGCAATAGAGTAGCCTGCTTGTGAAACACAATATACATGTTACAAATCTACCTTATTCAGATGCAATACAACAAATTGAATATTTAGAAAAATCATCCAATGAAAATGTTTTCAAAGGGAAGTAAAGATTAAAGTTTGATTTTCATAATTCTGCACAATAAAGCTTAGTTTAAAAGTTGTGTATCCTTGCCATGTGAAGACGAATGCTGTTGGCATTGCTCGGCAAGTTCTAATCTAATATATTATGTCACACTTCTGTAACAGGTGAGACTTCAACCCAGGCCCCCTGGATCTGAGATAGGGCGCGCTACCATTATGCCACAAGAGCCCTTTGTTCTGTAAATCTGTGTGTGTATTTTTGATCAATCTGTTCAGGAATGTAATGATACATCGCTGGGGCAAGTGCAGTTTGACTTGTGGGTTCTGGCTCAGTGTTATGGACTCTACTAGAGTGCCACAATAGCTGTTGTAACTCAGTACCTTGTGCCAAATGGAATGAACTCCAGCTGTTCAGACATAATTATTTCCTGTGGGTACTGATTTACCATTCTCATTGATTTTGTTTTTTAATATTGTAGAATGCTAAAGGAAGGGTGATTTGCATCATTTACACTGGCAAGCGATAGAATTTTTGTTGAAGTTGCTGTTCCTTTTACGGTGCTTTAATACTTTACTCTTGAAAAATGTGTTTTTTGAAATGAACAATACGCTTTAGAAATAACCTCTGGTATGAAAATATCTAAATCAATTGAGATGACCCCGGGCAGGAAACCTAATCCAAACTCAAATGGTGCATACATAGGTTTTCAATAGTAAGGTTTTTAATAGGTCAGTTCTTTGGGCAATAATATGTATTGCTATTGAGAGGTATATACTTCTCAGCAATCGGAAAGTGCATGACAGGGTGGATCAACTAGGAGAAAGTGAGGACTGCAGATGCTGGAGACTAGAGTTGAAAAATGTGGTGATGGAAAAACACAGCAGGCCAGGCAGCATCCGAGGAGCAGGAGAATCGATGTTTCGGGCAGAAGCCCTTCTTCAGGAATGAGGCTAGTGTGCCAAGTGGGCTGAGATAAAAGGTAGGGGGGAGGGAATTTGGGGGAGAGGCGCTGGGAATACAATAGGTAGAAGGAGGTGAGGGTGATAGGCCGGAGAGGGGGTGGGGGCAGAGAGGTAGATGACCTAGGGGGGGTGCATCTACCTCTCCACTCCCACCCCCTCTCCAGCCTATCACCCTCCCCCTCCCCTCCTTTCACTTATCATATTCCCAGCGCCCCTACCTTTTATCTCAGCCAACTTGGCACATCAGTCTCATTCCTGAAGAAGAGCTTATGCCCAAAACGTCGATTCTCCTGCTCCTCGGATACTGCCTGGCCTGCTGTGTTTTTCCAGCACATTTTTCAACTCTGCATGACGGGTGACATGGTGGCTCAGTGACTAGCACTGCTGCCTCACAACACTAAGGACCCAAGTTTGATTGCAGCCTCAGGCTACTGTGTGGAGCTTGCACGTTCTACCTGTGTCTGTGTGGATTTTTTTTTCCCCAGGTACTCCACTTTCTTCCTTACAATATGATGGAATAAACCAAAGATGTACAGGTTAGGTGGATTGGCTTTGGTGAAATTGTCCATAGTTTCCAGGGATGTGTAGGCTAGGTGGGTTAGCTTTAATAAATGTGGAGTTAAGGCGATAGGATCTGAGGCTTTGTCTGGGTGGGCCATTCTTCAAAGTGTCTCTTTCTGCACTGTGGGGAATCTGTAATTCAAACAACCAAAGCTTAGAATTGTGACTGAGACAGTGTTCTAGATCACTTGCTCAGTTCTTGAGTAATTTGAATTCTCCTTATGAACTAATGTCAGGAATATGGATTGATTTGAAATCAGTTTTTTTTTGTTAGAACAGTACTGGTGAAAATAGAACAAAACAACGCAGAAAGCTTCCATTTAGATATGTAAGTGATGTATGTAGTGTTTATTGTACTAGTTATCAGATTGCTCTTAATGTAGGAAAAAGACACTGAGCTGTAGATATGCAGCTATCGTAAATGCACAAAAGTGGGATCCGAGTTTTTAAACAGACTTCTGAGGTGAAGGAGTTTGAAAAGTGTTAATTTGAGTGAGGTGTCATATTACCAGAAAGGTCTGCTGGGGAAGGTGTAGGTGAGGGAGAGGATGCATGTGAGGTCAGAGATTGAGCTACAAAATTGATGGTCTGGTAAATACACTTGGGAAAGGTTGTGGAAACGTATAATGGTGACGAGGATGAGGCCTATCAGCTTACTTTGAGCTACTCGTTGGGATCTCAAACTTAAAATACATTTCATCCAGTCAAGGTCTCAACCGTATCAAATCCATTTGTATGTTTTAATCTGACATTTGGTTAGGTGTTGAATCTTTTTCGCACTCACTATGCTACAAATGGTGGCTAAACGTTTCTTGGAATGGAGCATTTGTCTTAGTCCTATCTTGCTTTGCTGTTGCTATTGCTCTTGCTCTCCCTTAACCTGCAGCTTCAGATTATTTTAATAGATGATGATTCAAAACCTTGTTCCTTTGTTAACCTTGAATTTGTTTACACATGGTCTGCAATTTGCCTGAAAGAACAGCATTTTGTCTAACATTTTATTCTGGGTTCTGGATCTATCCTATGATGAATGGATTTTGTCAGATTTCAGGCTTCAGTTATGAAGTGCATATTTTTGAAGTGTGATTTTAACAAGCAGGTGAATAGAAATTATGTACATATTGATAGGAGTATAATAGTGTTTGTCATCTCTTTGATAAAACTTCATTTCTTGTCTAGCCCAAACTATCTTCCCCCAAATGTCTAAACTCGAAAAGTGATATGAATGGTTCAATCTATTTGAATATTTAAGCAGTTGTTGAGGATTTAAGTAATTGGTTAATTTGTGTAGTAATTGTTGGTCATGCAAATATCTGAGACAATCTCGCAACATGTTTATATGAAGGCATCTTGGCATCATTCAGCAGATTCTCTACTTGGAATTCAAACAGCAGATCTTTGAACATTTGTTTCAAGTTTGGCTTGGCTCACAATTTTGGTTGCAATTTGACTTTAAGAATCATTAATACAGAGGGCATGAATTAAAGGAATCCTCACTAAACTAAAAATAGCTACTTTTTAATGCATTGAAAATTAATTAGAGTCTGTCATTCTAAAAGATGTTTTACTATGTTATCCAGTTGAAAAATACATAGTGAAAATTTAATTCAAGTTGTTACTTTCCCCTCTCAGTTTTCTCCTGCACCTGTTTTGTTGTCTATGCTAACTCAAATTGGTGAAGAACTCTCTGTATTTCTGTTTTGCCCAATACATCACTCATTGTGTGAACTGAGTCAGTGGACTGTTGACTGCCCATTGATCCACAATTGTGCTAACGCGCTTGCTTTTTGTGCTGTATAATTCAATGACTCTGATTCAGCATTTATTTTATGCTATATTTCAATTTTAGAGTATGCAGCAGATAAGATCAAATCCAATCTGGCCAATTACAGTCCCATCAGCAAAAAGATGGAAGGTGTGTTTGATAATGCTGTGAAATGGCATTTATAAAAGAATAATCTGCTTTTTGATGCTCAATTTAAGTTCTGCCAGGCCCATTCAAACCTTGACCAAATGTGCCCAAAATAGCTTAATTCCAAAGTGAAGGTGAGGGGACTTATCCTTGACAAAGTATGACGTTAAGGAGCCCCAACAAAAAGTCATTGAGAATCAACGGGAGGACCTCCACTGGTTGCAGTTGTACTTGATACAAACACTACTTAGACAATTACGTGTAATTCATGTAGGTCTTTTCATCTCTGTCCAAGGGCACTTTTGCAGAAGCTCTTCCGGGAGTGTGGGAGGACCAACCATCTTCAGCTGCTTCATCAATGATCTTTCTCTCAAAGTCGGAAGTGGATGTACATACTGATAGTTATATAGATTACAGTACCAATCATGACCACTCCATCTATGTCCATGTGCAGTAAAACTGGAGCATCCAGGCTTGAGTTACACCTAACATTTGTGCCGTACAATTGCTCCGTAATTTTAGTTCCAACAAGAGAAAGCCTAACCGTTGCCCCATGGTATTTAATGGTATTACCATTGCTAAATCCACCCCTATCAACCCCCGGGCATCTCTATTGACCAGAGACTGATCTGGACTAGCCATATCAATACTTGTCCTAAAGACCAGATTGGAAACCAGAAATTCTTAGGCAAGTAACTCTTGCCACCTGACTACCCAAAACCTGTTCACAAACTACAAGGCACATTTTAAGAGTTTGATGGAATATGCTATACTTGCCTGAATGAGTGCAGCTTCAACTCAAAACTTGACGCTACCATTCCAGCAAAATCCAGTGATTGGCACATCATTCCCCAGTTCAAGCATTCGCTTCCTTGACTGCCAGCACGCAGAATATACCATGTACAAGAAGCACGGCAGCAGCTCACCAAAATTCCCAAAATGTCACCTTGTACCATTGGCATTTACTGCCGAGAAGGATCAGGGCAGCAAATGCATAAAAACCCACACCTTGAAGCTACACCACCATCCTTAGTTGGAATTATATTATCGTGACTTCACTGTCCCAAGATCTAGATCCTGGAACACACTTCCCAGCAGCATGGTGTGTGCTTACACAACATGGAACTGCAGTAATTAAAGAAGGATGATGACTATACTTTCCAAGGCCCTGAAGATGGTAGCAATGATGAAGCTGATGCCTTGAGCTTCTGCAGTCTATGCTGTATCGGTAGACCTGTTATGAAGAGACTTCCAGAATTCTGATGTGCTAACATGAAAGAATGACAGTATTTTTCCAGGTCAGGATAGAGCAAAATTTGATAGGGAACCTGCAGGTGGTCATGTACCTTAGTGCCTGCTGTATTTGCTTTCTGTCTTGGAAAGTATCATTGGTGAGTTGTTTCAGTGCATCTTAATGATTTGCAACCTCTGTGTGCCTGTGTGGGCAGAGTGAATGCTAGATGTGGTGAATGGGGTACTGAATAAGAGGATAGTTTTGAAACTGGGTATTGAAATTATTCAGCACTGATCTAGGCAAATAAGTGAATATTACATCACACTCCTTGCTTGTACTTTAAATACATTCAGAAGATTTGGGGAATCGGGCAGTGAAATGCTGAAAATTCCCTTTGGCCTGCTCCTGTAGTATTCGCTGCATTTGTTAGCTGGTCTAGTCAAGTTTCTTGGAGAAAGTGAGGACTGCAGATGCTGGAAATCAGATGAAAATGTGTTGCTGGAAAAGCGCAGCAGGTCAGGCAGCATCCAAGGAGAAGGAGAAAGTGAGGACTGCAGATGCTGGAGATTCCTGAAGAAGGGCTCATGCCCGAAACAGCGACTGTCCTTCTCCTTGGATGCTGCCTGACGTGCTGCGCTTCTCCAGCAACACATTTTCAGCTCTAGTCAAGTTTCTTGTCTGTTTTAACCCCCGGGATGTTGATGGCAGTCATTTAGCAAGATCTGACTCCCAGCAATGAACTCAATCACCAGATATGTTTTACAGCTATTTACGATGCTAACTATCGATGAGGGAACTTGGAAAGCTGCCTTCTGCTCAGTTTAAGGCAACCATTGCATGTAACTCTTGCTCTTTAGACATTGGGGACCAGAGATTGGATTTAAACGTGCATTCTATACATGTATATTTTGTTTTAATGCCAACCAAGAAGCTAATAAATTGCTCAGACAATTTTGGCTGAGCCAGTTTTACTCTTTTATAATATTATTAGTTGCTCAACAAGTGATGCTCAGGATCAGGAAAGTTTTTTAATTTTGCAGAAAGTGTGGCCTCTGTCCATTTTGCTCCCCTCTCGTCAAATCCAACAGACAACTGACAATGGCTCCATTTGTATCTAAATAGCAATCTTGCATTAACAAGCTTGTACATCCTGACCTAGAATCCAAAGCTGGAGTCCGTGGCTCTTTTTATTTTTGAGCATGAATTATGAAATCGTGCAGACTTTTGTACTGAGTGACTTGCCTGGTGATACTGTTGTTCCTGTGTCAGGTCATGGATTCACGTTCCATTTCAGTGTTGGATCATACAACTTAACAGTGCCTTTCAATTTACCACTAAGGTAATGCCAGTGTTTGTGCAAAAGGTAGATCATATAATTTTCTTTTAGGATATGCTTATTATCGATCAGTTTAATTTCTGTTAGAAACAACTTGTCTTGGTGAATTTCTTCTACTCCGCATTTGCAATTGGCTGCCCTTGATTACAGGATGAACTTTTTTTAAGCGGGCAGCAATGATTTGTTTAGTTTTGGTTTGTGAATATTGGAAATCATGATACAATTGAATTTTTCAAATTTTGAGAAGGAACCTGTTTGAAGTAGATATTTTCTATTACATTTTCTAGGTACAATTTCAATGTGTGCCCTGTTTAGATATGCAAGAGTGATTTCTCTGATCAACTGGGAATGGAGAGTTGAAATACTGGAATATGCAAGCTGGATGATGCAAATGGAGTTTGTGTCTTGGTAATATTGGAAAGAATCACTTGGGACAATTGAAAAGCCATCCTGGAGATTAGTTTACAAGCAGTGTACAGTGAATTAATTTTGTTTTTTATTTATTTCAAAAATCTACTTTGTTCATAGGAATATTTTGATATCTGTACAATTAGTGATGCCATTCATATATATGTGTCTTTGCATACAGAGGACAGACTGAGTCAGTTGTATTTACAAGTCTGTATGTTAACCATCCAGCCTCTTGGTGTTTGGGCTCCGCTGACATCTCAGCTAATTACTGAGTGGGCCCCCTGTTCTTCTTCGGCAGGTAGACTTTACAGGGTGGTCTTTCCCCACCGCACCTTGACGGCAGCTGTCCCAAGCTTCAGTGCGTCCCTCAGAATATAGTCCTGGACCTTGGAATGTGCCAGTCTGCAACACTCAGTCAGGGTCACCTCTTTCACCTGGAAGATCGACAGGTTTCAGCCACACTAAAGAGCATCTTTCACTGAGTTGATGATCCTCCAGGCACAGTTGATGATCAACTCGGTGTGCCCGGAGAACAGACCGTAGACCACTGAGTCCAACGTCACAGAACTGCTCGGGACGAACCTTGACAAACACCACTGCATTCCCCTCCAGACTTCCTTTGCATAGGGACATTCCAGAAGGAGGTGTGTGACACTCTCGTTCCCTCCATAGCCACTTTTGAGGGCAGCGTGCGGTGAGGCAGTGTGTCTGGGCATGCATAAAGGGTCTCACGTACAGCTTCCTTCTCACCACCAGCCAAGCCATGTTTGGTGCTTGTTGGAAAGTTCTGACAATGAGACATTCTGCCAAATGACTGACAGTCTGCTGAGAGATCTGCCCAACAGGATCTTCTCTTCCCACAGGGTCTCAAGGACACTATGTGCTGACCACTTGCTGATGGACTTGTGGTCAAAGGTGTTTTTCTTCATAGATTTCTCCACGAAGGACAGGTGATACGGAACGGTCCAACGACTTGGAGCGTTCCGTGGCAGCAAGGCCAGATCGATTCTTCGCAACACCGGGGACAGGTAGAACCTTAATGACACTGATGCAGCCACACACAAAGGTGGCCATCAGGGTGAGAATGGTATTGGGTGTGTTTTTTTTTTCTCCCCCTTTGCCCAGATCTTTATACATGGTGTCCCTTTGGACCCAATCCATCTTTGAGTTCTACCTGAAGTGGAAGATGACCTGGGTGACTGCGGTGGCACAGGTTCTGGGAATAGGCCTGGCCTGTGCCACATATAACAACACTGGGAGTACCTCACACCTGATGACCAGGTTTTTACCTGTGATGGAGAGCGACCGTTTCTCCCATTTGCCCAGTTACTGCCTTACTTTACTGGTGCGTCACACCCCAGCCCCTCTGAATCAAATACCCAGCACCTTCAGGTAGTCAGTCTTGATGGTGAAGGGGCTAGAGGATTGCTCGGCCCAGTTCCCAAAGAGCATGGCTTTGCTCTTGCCTCTGTTTACCTTGGCCACCGAGGCCGGTTCGAACTGATGACAGATGCACGAATCTGTGCACGGACAGCGGATCCGAACAGAAAATGGCAACATCGTCCATGTACAGGGAGGCCTTAACCTGTAGGCCCTCGCTGTCAGATATAGTCACCCCTCTCAGCTCGCATCCTTCCTGATGGACTCAGCTAATGGCTCTATGCAGCACAAAACAAGGCAAGAGAGATAGGGCAGCCTCTATTGATCGAGACTGCACTGACAATGTTGATGAACAGTGAATTAAAATACTTGTTGTAAACCTCTTAAGGCAGAGGGTGGGAAAATTGCAAATTAGAATCCTTAACAACACATTTGTTGTAGTACACATTTGAATCATGCTATCCTCTGAGCAGGTTCAAGGAGAGTGTGATTTTCAGTTAGCAAAAGCCTTGGCTGTTCACAAATAGAAGGCACACCAGGATGTAACACATCCGTTGACTTTTTTTCTTTTGATCCTCCAAGGCATCTGATTTCCCCTCAACGTTTTTCTTTGTCTTAAAAAATGATCAAAGTGAAGAGATTGCTCTTTAGAGAATTCTGAATTTAAGCTTGCTTCAATTTACTGTGCTTCCAATATAGCCCGGAGCTGTAAACAGCCTTCTAGTTGAGTGAGAAATTATTGAATCGACAATGACTATTTCGGGCATGTCTAACAAACTTTTGTTGTTCCCAGCCTTTAACCATTGCTACTCTTTAGTTTCTTCAAAAATGTAGCCCAAAACTGTAAATTGTACTGGAATTCTCTTTTGAATCTGTGTGTGTTGGCCCATGTGTGATTATTGCTGAACTCTACTCTGAAAGAATAATGATTCTGTTCTCGGCCATGGTTTGCAATTTTTGCTTACCCCAAAGTCAAAATGTAGCATTTTTCCTATGCTTTGTGTCTTGAAAGTTTTTCTTCTTTTTCTTAATTTTATTGGGCTCATTTTGGCTTTTTCCATGCAGAGATGGTGACCAGAACGCCATGCACAGCTTGTTTCTGTGGCCTTGCCATGACATACCGTGTCAGTCACACTTGATAGTGGATTATTTCTAGCGTAATTTTTTAACTAGTCCTGCCTGAATGTTCTCTGCTTGTTTGAAGAAGAAACAGTCTACATTTGTTGTTAACTCATTTGGCAAGGTAATCTAGAGAACCTGTTAGCAATCCAGTGTATGTCGAATAGAACCTTTTACAGCGTGGAAGTAAGCCATTCAAGCCATTGAGTAATACCAACCCTGCAAAGAGCTTCCACGTCCCAGGGCAATTTGTGGATTGTGGGAGAAAACCCATGCAAACACTGGGAGAGTGCACAAGCTTGACACTCATTTGAGGGTGGAATCAAACTCAGGTTCCTGGTGTTGTGAGGCAACAGTGCTAATCATTGAGCTACTGTGCTATCCTCACTGATGCTGATACTTAATTGTGTAAGTTTGAGCTTATAGCAACAACACTGACCTATGCATATAGCTCTGAGCTAGAGAAGATATCCCTGTGTGAGGCTGAAATATTGTGACCAATGATCTGTTTGGATAAATTTCTAGGTAAATAAACTAATCTTGAACTAATCTTGTCTAATTTGTGGAAATACTTTTTTTCTGCTTTTCCCCATGATTGAAATAGCTGCTAGGTAACACTGAATCCCTTCCAATCCTCTTAAAGTTGGATCAAAGAATGTATACAATGCAGACAGGGAACAATCGACCCACCAAATCTGCACTGAACCCCTGCCCTATCCTTGTAATTCCACATTTTCCGTAGCTAACCCATTTATCCCGCACAACCCTGGACACTATAGCATGTTGAATTAATAGAGGTGCAGCTTAGATTCCAAATGGAATTCTCTTGTAATTCAGTATTCTTTATATCTTATGATTGAGTCACAGCGATATTTGACAGAACCTACATTCATCTGCAGGTAGATTTGTCTAAGGTCGGTTTTACTGAAAAGCCAACCTCCACTTAGTCCAGCAAATAGGTCATCAGTTAAAAGCAAAGAATACCAGCAGATTAACAATGACCTTAAAATCACCAGCAAGCATACAAATCCATCATCACTGGTATGATAGATGTGGCCTGATCACTCATTTGTGGGTTCCAGGCCTCTCATCTTGACCAGCATCTCTAATTCTGCCTCGACCTTTGATCTAGCATAAGGCACTGATCTAGCCTTGTACCATTTTGCTCAAGTCTTGTCGTTGATTTTCAATTTTAGAGATCTTTTTCATGTTTCCAAATTCTCCATTGAAAAAAATTGGTGTGTATCTTTAGAATTTGTGCCAGATCAGTCTCAGAATCTGGCAAGCAATTTACTTCAGCCCAGATGAGTTTGATTTTCTCCATCCATGTTCAACTCAATAAAGCTGGGAAATTCCCTTTACCAGTGTATGAGGACAGATCTTCAGACTGACTGACTGTACAACTGAACATTCATATTGATACAACCCCTTAAAGGGACCTGTAATGGGGAGGCATTGTACCTAGTGGTATTATTGCTGGGTTGTTAAGCCAGAGGCCCGGTTAATGATCCGGAGATTTGGGTTCAAATCCTGCCACGGCAGATGGTGGAATTTGAATTCAATTAAAAATCTGGAATTAAGAAGTTAATGACTACAAAACCATGCTCGATTATCAGAAAAATACAAATGGGACCAGTAATCATAATTGTTAGTTTTAAAATAGTTGTGGTAAAGGATTGATCTGATCTAAAAGTTAATGTTCTAAATTGGAGTATTGGTAATAGTCAAGAATTTTCAAACGTTGAGAGGTTATTGTCAAGAGTGTGGTGCTGGAAAAGCCCAGTAGGTCAAGCAGCATTTGAGGAGTAGGAGAATCGATGTTACGGGCATAAGCCCTTCATCAGGAATGAGGGCTGATGGGTTTATGCCCAAAACGTCGATTTCCCCTGCTCCTCGAATGCTGTCTGACCTGCTGTGCTTTTCCTGCACCACACTCTCAACTCTGATCGCCAGCATCTACAGTCCTCACTGGGAGAGGCTATTCACAGGGAAAGAGATAGTTGGAAAGTAGGAGGCCTAAAAAATGAGATAATGAGGGTTCAGAGACCAAAATATTTCAGTTAGGGTGAAGGGCACTGCAGGATGATAGGAATTGAGGTTTTGATCAAGAAAAAGAAAAAGGTATATGTCAGGTATAGACACCTGAGATTGAGTAAATCCCTAGAGCAGTATAATGGCAGTAAGAATATACTTAAAAGGGCAGTCAGGAGGAGGGGAAAATGGGACGTGACTTACCTTTGGTAAATAGGGTTAAGGAGAAGTCAGAGATTCTACAAATAAATTGATAAAGGGAAAAGAGTAACTAAGAAGAAAATAGGCACCCTTCAAGATGAACAAAACTGTTTGTGTGGAACCACAGGAGATGGGTGAGATATGAAACAAGTATTCTGCATCAGCACTACTGTGAAGAGGTATATGGAAGCCAGAAAATGTGGGAAAATAGTAATATTTTGAAAAGTGTCCCTATTACAGACTTGGTGGTGCTCGAAATCTTAAAATGTATGAATGTGGATAAATCTCCAGGACCTGATCACGTGTACCTTCGAACTTTGTAGGAAGTGAAGGAAAAGATTGCTGAGAGACAGGATTTACATATATTTGGAAAGGCAAGGACTGATTAGGGAGAGTCAACATGGCTTTATGCATGGGGAATCATATCTCATTAACTTGATTGAGTTTTTTTTTGAAGAAGTGATAAGAAAGATTGATAGAACAATAGATGTCTGTCTCTATGGACTTCAGCTAAGCATTCGACAAGTTTCCTCATGGTACAGCTGATGGAATCCAGAGGGAGGGAGCCAATTGGATTCAAAAATGGCATAAAGGTAGGAGACAGAGGGTAGTGGAAGGTTGTTTTTCTTCAACTGAAGGCCTGTGAACAGCAGTGTATCACAAGGGTCGGTGCTGGGCCCACTGCTTTTCATCATTTATATAAATAATTTGAATGTGAATATAGGAAGTGTGGTTAGTAAGTTTGTAGATTGTACAAATTGGTCATGTGGGCAGTGAAGAAGATTGCCAAGATACAACAGGACCTTGATCAGATGGGCCAATGGGCTGAGGAATGGCAGATGGAGTTCAATTTAGATAAATGTCAGGTGTTGCATTTTGATGAAGCAAATCAGAACAGGACTTGTACAATTAATGGTACAGCCCTGCAGAGTGTTGCTGAACAAAGAGACCTAGGAGTGCTGGTGTATAGTTCCTTGAAAGGGGAGTTGAGGGTAGGCAAGACGGTGCGGTGAAGAACATATTTGGCATGATTGCTTTCATTGGTTAGTGCATTGTGCATAGATGTTGGGACATGACGTTGCAGCTGTTCAGGACATTGGTTAGCTCAATTCTGAAAAGAGGATGTTGCCAGGATTGGAGGATTTGAGCTATAGGGAGAGGCTGAAGAGACTTTTTTTTCCCCTCCCCTCCGGAATTATGGAGGCTGAAGGGTAATCTTATAGAGGTTTATACAATCGTAAGGAGCATGGACAGAGTGATTAGACAAGGTCTTTTTTCCCAGGTTAAGGAAGTCCAAAACTAGAGAGCATAGGGTTAAGGTGATAAGTGAAAGGTTTAAAAGGGACCTGAGGGATAACTTTATCCAGACAGACATTGATGCTTCCTCGAACGAGGAAGTGATGCAAGCAGATACATTCACAACATTTAAAGGGCATCTGGATGAGCACATGGATAGGAAGAGTATCAAGGGATATGGGCTAAGTGCTGGCAAATGAGACTCTGATCAGTTTAGATATCTGGTCAACATTGACTAATTGGACCAAATACAACAGACACATCGAACTAGACCCTATATATCGACCACTGCAGCGGACAGCAACTGACAACCGGAAGCGGCAGATTCAAACCAGTATAAATGCCGGAGGAATCGGCACAGAAGCGCTTCACAGGAGGCTCCCAAGCACTGAAGATGTCACCTAGAAAGGGGACGAAACGTTTGCAACAAAAATTCCCAGCTCGGCGAACAGAACCACAACAACATCCCAGTCACTTCAGTCTTTCAGTGTAAGGTAATCCCGCCATTCCAGGAATTGACCTCGTGAACCTACGCTGCACTCCCACAATAGCCAGAATGTCTTTCATAAAATTTGGAGACCAGAACTGCACACAGTACTCCAGGTGTGGTCTCACCAGGGCCCTGTACAGCTGCAGAAGCACCTCTTTGCATCTATATTCAATTCCTCTTGTTATGAAGGCCAGCATGCTATGAGCCGCCTTCACTACCTGCTCTACCTGTATGCTTACCTTCATTGATTGGTGTACAAGAACACCCGGATCTCTCTGTACTGCCCCTTTACCTAAATTGATTCCATTGAGGTAGTAATCTGCCTTCCTGTTCTTGCCATCAAAGTGGATAACCATACATTTATCCACATTAAACTGCATCTGCCATGCATCTGCCCAGTCATCTAACTTGTTCAGGTCACCCTGTACTTTCCTAACATCCTCATCACATTTCACCCTGCCACCCAGCTTTGTATCATACAGCAAACTTGCTAATGTTATTGCTGATACCATCTTCTATATCATTAACATATATTGTAAAAAGCTGCGGTGCCAGCATGGATCCCTGCGGTACCCCACTGGTCACTGCCTGCCATTCCGAAATGGAGCCGTTTATCACTACCCTTTGTTTCCTATCAGCCAATTTTCAATCCAATCTAGTACTTTGCCCCCAATACCATGCGCCCTAATTGTACTCACTAACCTCCTATGTGAAACTTTATCAAAAGCTTTCTGAAAGTCCAGATACACTACATCTCCCTTGTCCATCTTCAGAGTTACATCCTCAAAAAATTCAAGAAAATTAGTCGAGCATGATTTCCCCTTCAGAAATCCATGCTGACTCTGTCCTATCCTGTTACTACTATCCAGATGTGCCGTAATTTCATCCTTTATAATAGACTCCAACATCTTTCCCACCACTGAGGTCAGACTAACTGGTCTATAATTTCTTGCTTACTCTCTCCCACCTTTCTTACAAAGTGGTATAACATTAGCCACCCTCCAATCTTCAGGAACCTACCCCGAATCTATCGAACTCTGGAAAATAATCACCAATGCATCCACGATTTCCCGAGCCACCTCCTTCAGTACCCTGGGATGTAGACATCAGGCCCCGGAGACTTATCAACCTTCAGACCTAACAGTCTTTCCAACACCAAATCCTGGCAAATATAGATTCCCTTAAGTTCAGATCCTTCAGCCACTGTTACCTCTGGGAGATTGCTTGTGTCTTCCCCAGTGAACACAGATCTGAAGTACCCATTTAATTCTTCTTCCATTTCTTTGCTCCCTGTAATATATTCCCCTGTTTCTGTCTTCAAGGGCCCAATTTTAGTCCTAACCATTTTTTTGCCTTGCACATACTTAAAAAAGCTTTTACTATCCTCCTTTTATATTATTGGCCAATTTACCTTTGTACCTCATTTTTTCCTCTGCATATTTCCTTCTTAGTAATCCTCTGTTGCTCTTTAAAAGCTTCCCAGTCCTCCGTTTTTCCCACTTATCTTTGCTTTGTTATACTTTTTCTCTTTTAACTTTATATGTTTCTTAACTTCCCTCGTCAGCCACGGCCGCCCATGCCTCCTCCTGGGAACTTTCTTCCTTTTTAGGAATGAACTGAAGCTGCAACTTCTGCATTATACACAGAAATATCCGCCATTGTTCCTCCACTGTCATCCCTGCTAAGGTATTGCACCATTGAACTTTGGCCAGCTCCCCCCTCATAGCTCCATAGTTCCCTTATTCAACAGAAGTACTGTCACGTCCGACTGTACCCTCTCACTCTCAAATTGCAGATTGAAGCTTAATGTATTATGGTCACTACTTCCCGATGGCTCCTTCACTTCGAGGTCTCTGACCAATTCTGGTTCGTTACACAATACCAGATCCAGAATTGCCTTCTCCCTGGTCGGCTCCAGCACCAGCTGCTCTAAGAATCCGGCATCTCTGAGGCACCCCACAAAGTCTCTTTCTTGAGGTCCAATACCATCCTGAGTCTCCCAGTCCACCTGCATGTTAAAATCCACCATAACAACTGTTGTAACATTTTTGCGACAGGCCAATTTCAACTCCTGATTCATCTTACATCCGACATCCAGACTACTGTTTGGGGGCCTGTAGATGACTCCCAAGAGGGTCTTTTTACCCGTAGTATTTCGCAGCTCTATCCACACTGACTCAACATCCCCTGACTCTAGGTTCCCCCGCGCAAGAGACTGAATGAATATCCTCCCTTACCAACAAGGCCACCCCACCCCCTCTGCCTGTCAGTCTGTTCTTACAATAGCACGTGTAGCCTTAAAATTCATTTCCCAGGCCCTGTCCACTTGAAGCCACGTCCCAGTTATCCCCACAATATCGTATCTGCCAATTTCCAAAAGAGCTTCAAGCTCATCCATCTTATGTCTAATGCTTCGTGTATTCATATACTATATTTTTAATTTGTTACTGCTCTCACCCTTCCATCAAACCCATTTCACTCAAACTTACAGCATGATCCCTTTCAGAGTTTTCTGCATCATTGACACAGTTGTCTTTCTTGACTTCTCTTGTTCTAACTTTCCCTTCAATGTCTTTTTTTAAATATCCAGTTTGTGTCTCCCCCCCCCCCCCCCCCCCCCCCCCCCCCCCGCTACTTAGTTTAAATGTAGCAGTTGTTGCAGTAGAAAACCTACCTGCCAGAATGCTGGTCCCTAACCTATTAAGGTGCAAACTGGCTCTCTTGTAGAATTTATGCTTACCACAAAATATACCCCAGTGATCCAAGAACTTAAATCCTTGCTTCCTGCACCAGTTCCCCAACCACACATTCAAGTCCATTATCTCCCTGTCTCTGGCCACACCAGCCCGAGGAACTGGAAGCAAACCAGAGATAACTACCTTGGACATCCTGCTTTTCAGCCTTCTTCCTAGTTCTCCGAAATCCCGCTGTAGTATGTTCCTCCTCTTCTTTCCGACATCATTTGTGCCAACATGTACCACCACCTCTGGTGGTTTTGCCTAGTGTGTTGGAGGCTGAAGGGTGACCTTATCGAGGTTGATAAAATCATGAGAGCCATGGATAGGATAAATAGACAAGGTCTTTTCCCTAGAGTGGGGAGGACTCCAGAGCCAAAGGTTTTGGGTGAGAGGGGAAAGATTTAAAAGGGACTTAAGAGGCAACTTCTAGTAGGTGATGCACGTGTGGAATGAGCTGCCAGAGACAGTCATGAAGGCTGGTACAATTACAAAACTTAAAAGACATCTGGATGGGTTTATGAATATGAATGGTTTACAGGAATATGGGCCAAATGTTGGCAAATGGGACTAGATTAATTTAGGACTCTGACACAGATGAGTTGGACTGAAGGGTCTGTTTGCGTGCTGTAATCTCTGACTCTATGTTCACCTTGCTGCTTGCAGAATAAGATTAAGCAGCAATGAAGTAATGCTGATTTTTTTAGCTTTGAGTCCGGATAATGTATGATTTGATGGGGAACTTGTATGTGTTCCCATGTATCTGCTGCTGCCCATGCTCTTGTGTCATATCATGGAGGTCTATGCATGAAAATTCTGTGCTGTATGCTTTCTTCCATTTCACCCGAGGAAGGAGCAGTGCTCTGAAAGCTTGTGATTTCAAATAAACCTGTTGAATAATAACCTGGTATCATGTGACTTCTAACTTGAATCATATCAGTATTGTAAAAGGGGGCAAAATTAAATAATGAAGGCAATAAATTCACAGTTTTGTGTAGATGATGACAGGTTGAAAATTCATTCCAATATAAAGTTGTCTAGGGGAAGCTGAAGGGCACAATTAAAACTGAAGGGAACATGTCAGGATCTCTGATTTGCTGTTGCAATCATAAGGTACACATGGGTGATGTAGGAGAAATGTTAATTGAATGAAATTGTTTTCATGTTTCCACTCCAATTCTTAGATGGCAAAGCTGGTAAAATTATCTCTGCACAGAGAAACAGTAATACAGTGGTGGAGCCTGATTAGAGTTAAATTGGAAGAGGAAAGGAAGTATTCAGTATAAGTCCAAGTTTTAGGCTGTTGGAAAATTAGACATTACCATCCATCATAACATCAAACAGTATAAATGGATTTCTTGCTGTTAGGAAAGTATATTGAATCTCTTCCAAAATTTCTTTGATTTACATGTAGCAAAATAAAGATTGGAAATTGCATGTTGTAGACTAAAATATAGTGTTACCTTAAAGCAATGGCACTTTTAGCGTAATGGATAATTTGACTTTACAGAAACACAAATGTTTCCGGGCCAGAGATTGTTCTAAAATTGTGTCTTGATATGCTCTTTAAAAGCCAAACCAACTACATCCTGCAAAACAAGGTGCAATATTTTCAGTTGCCTCTTAGTAACATTAATGGAAGATTTTCACTACTTGACTGACTTCTAAAAATTGGTAGCTAGTTTTGAAAGAAACAACAGAACTGGTCTTGGTATAGATTGAATCATTGCAGGTGTATACCGCCTAGCTTCACCATGATTTGAGATCAGTAAATGTATTTTGATACAAAACGTGTCTGTCCAAACAGGTTACGATATAGCTCCAAGGCAGGTGGAACTTGTGGCTCCCAGGTAGGACTGCTACTGGTGCATCACAAGAACTCCTTAGTATTTCTTTAAATGAACTCAAGTTGTCACCCCCGCCCACCCGCCGGCCGAAGCAAAATGCTCAGAGACACTGAGCTTCCAATGTTGTTCAATGGCTCTACATAATAAATGCTTTTCCACCTTGTTAACCCATAACCCTTGCCTCCAGTATCCCATTGTTAACTGTAAGTTCTTGTCTGATCTGAGTCATGCTCAGTTGAACCTCTTCTTTCTCAAAACTCAAAATTTAACACTCTCTCTCTGCTTGGTTTATACCGATACACATTTTCAAAGTGAATATCCAATCATTGCCCTACACCTCAAAATATTTAATCTCAACTATATTTTTTCCCCTATGGGATGTGGGTGTCGCTAATGAGGACAGCATTTATTGTTTATCCCAATTACCCATTGGAATTGATACAGTTAACAATGGGAACTTCCAAGACAGTGGGAATGAATCAGTTTGCCTCTAGCTGTCTATGTGATACTCCAGTTAGTTCCCAGGGTGAGGATGGTGACTGCTGACAGCTTATGGGTAGTACAGTGACCCAATGGTGAGCACCTCACAGTACCCGGATATGATTTCGGCCTCAGGTGACTCTGTGTGGAGGTTACACATTCTCCCCTGTCCACGTGGGTTTCTTCTGGGTGCCGCCCACAATCCAGAGATATGCAGGTCATGTGAATTGGCCGTGCTAAATTGCCCATAGTGTTCAGGGATGTTTAGGCTAGTTGCATAAGTCAGGGGTAAATATAGAATAATAGGATAGGGGACTGGGTCTGGCTGGGTTACTCTTCAGAGGGTCGGTGTGGACTTTTTGAGCCACTTGAAAGGGTTCAGAAAAGGTTTACAAGGATGTTGCCAGGGTTGGAGGATTTGAGCTGTAGGGAGAGGCTGAACAGGCTGGAGCTGTTTTCCCTGGAGCATTGGAGGCTGAAGGGTGACCTTTATAGAGGTGTACAAAATTATGAGGAGCATGGTTAGGGTAAATGGACAAAGTCTTTTCCTTGGGGTCGGGGAGTCCAGAACTAGAAGGCATAGGTTCAGGGTGAGAGGGGAAAGATATGAGAGAGACTAAGGGGCAACTTTTTCACGCAGAGGGTGATACAGGTATGAAATGAGCTGCCAGAGGAAGTGGTGGAGGCTGGTAAAATTGCAGCATTTAAAAGGCATAACATTTAAAAGGCATTTGGATGGGTATATGAATAGGAAGGGTTTGGAGGGATATGGGCAGGGTGCTGGCAGATGAGACTAGATTGGGTAGGGATATCTGGTCGGCATGGACGGGTTGGACCGAAGGGTTTGTTTCCATGCTGTACATCTCTTTGACTGTGTGACACAAACATTACACTTAGAAAACCCAGGCCATTGAAATTCTCACCAGCAATTTCTGATTTTGTTTCATTGTTAATTAGCTTTTTTCATTTTTTAACGGATTGATCCATGTTAAAATATTGAGATATAAAGAAAGCAGTGGTTAGCACTGCTGCCTCACAGCGCCAGAGACACGGGTTCAATTTCCGATTCAGGCGACTGACTGTGTGGAGTTTGCACATTCTCCACGTGTCTGCGTGGGTTTCCTCTGGGTGCTCCGGTTTCCTCCCACAGTCCAAAGATGTGCAGGGCAGGTGAATTGGCTATGCTAAATTGCCATAGAGTTAGGTAAAGGGGTAAAATAGGGGAATGGGTGGGTTGCGCTTTGGCGGGTCGGTGTGGACTTGTTGGGCCGAAGGGCCTGTTTCCACACTGTAAGTAATCTAATATGAATGTATAAGAATTATACTGTCTGGCAACCTCTTTGAAATTATGAATATTGGCACATTCTGTTCCAAACAGCATTTGTCTAGGTTGGAAGTCAGCTGGTTAATCTTGTTCAACAGACACCTTTTGTGAAAAAAACTGTATAGTATTGACTTGCAATATATGTGTCTGTAGTGACAGCTTAAGTGAATGCTGAGGAACGAATCACCTGCAATCAGCTAAAGTTTCCTTTTGCCTAGCTAAACACAGGTTTTCGGCTTTGCAATAAATATGTAAAAATGGAAATGAGACTGGGAATGTTCTTGTACAATCCCTGAAGAAGGGCTTTTGCCCAAAATGTCGGCTCTCCTGCTCCTCGAATGTTGCCTGACTGCTGTGCTTTTCCAGCACCACACACCCGACTCTGATCTCCGGCATCTGCAGTGCTCACTTCCTCCTTTGGAATGTTCTACAAAGGCTTACTTAGGAAGTGAATGTGTGTTTCTTTATAAATGTTTGTAAATGCTTGTTAGAAAACACTGCATCATTTCCTAATGTGCTGTTGATCAGTTAGCATAAGAAATCTGATCTCTTTGGATAAGACCCTTTGACCTCTTGATTTGAGGTATATTGTTGACAAAGCTTTTCAAGTGCCTCTGTACAAGTGACAATAAATTCAATTCAATTTTGTTTTGATTCGGCCCATGCAACTGACGGACTTGCTGCTTGTTGCTGCAAAGCAATGGTGAAATAATACTTTTTATGACATGTAGGGTTATTCTCATGACCTGTTTTGTAACAGTCATTGGATGGTTCAGTTGTAAAGCTTGTAGGAGAATGAAGATGGAGAGTGGTAAATTAGCTAACTGGGTAAAAATTAACAATCAAAATCTTTTCATGCTTTTGGTGAACTGACAGTCTTTGCAGAAGAGAAGTTGTTCTCAGTTTTTGTATTGAATGTTTAATAAGTAACCATATCCTACTTTCCCAGCCTGATCATATTAGTATTGATTGACTTGAATTAACTTTATTGTCACATGCATTTGAATGAGTGCAGTGAAAAGTTTGTGATGCCGCCGTTTATGGTGACACTTAGCCTCCGGGCCAAGTCTCCAGACCATGCTGAACTTCAAAGCTCACAGCCTCCCCTCTGGCCCGCATGGGGGTCGCTTCCCCACACACGCGTCTGGGTAAGTTTTTAATGAGTTAAAAGTTTTTTAAAAGCACTCAAGAAAAAGAGCAGGTGGAGCAGAGGAGCTCTGGCTGGAACATCTGACTCTGCTACCACGTGAAATCAGCTGTTCCCTTGATGATCTTCAATATTTCAGTACAGTACCAATATTTTATAGAAATGAAATATGCAGTATTTGGAATAATTAAACCATTTTCGTTACTGATTTCTATTTTTTCATTCTTAGGAGTTGGTTACTACTTATAACCAGGTCGCTCACTTATCATTTGGCATGCTCGTGTTATTCTAAATCCTGAAATTCCGCAGTCCAGAAATGAGTTGACCCAAGCCTTTCCCTGGATTTATTTTGAAGGGTTAAGGTGAAACTGTCACTCTGAGTTGCTGTTGTCCAACCGTCAGTTCCAGGATTTTGTTTATTCACTATCACTAGTTCAGTGATTTAGTTCCAAGTCTGGAGGCAAAATTGCAGGTCGTGGTGTTCTTAAGCAACTACTGCTCTTGTACTCCATGTGGCAGGGGTTGCAGGCTTGGATGGTGCTGTCAAAGAGCATGTTGTATCTTGTACCGTTTTGATCTTGTGCCATCTCCTCCTCAGAGTAGGAAGATAGCTGAAATTCTCTATTATTTAAAGCCTAGCCATGAACTTGAACTTGTAAAGGAAACTGTCTACTGTTATTCATTCATTACATCAACTTGTAGCTAAGGTTCTTCATGCAAAACCTAATCTGACTTAAAATTTTGGATTAGATATTCCTTCTGAAATCTAAACAAAATATGTTGAATTAAAAGGCTTTATGAACAAAATCTGTCAGTTTTCATTAAATTAATTGGAATTGTATTTTGAGGGGGGAGGTCCCTTATTTAATCTTTTCAGCTTGTACAAGTCAGCCATGACCATCTTTTTCCATGAAGTAAAGTATGATTAGCAATAATCATGCCAATAATTAGCATGATTGCAATCCTGTATAGAAAACCTGAGTAGGCTTGGAGCACTGTACAAATCTCAAAATCAGGGCGCGATATTTATTATTCTCGAATGTACACTTGATTTTTGTGGTAATGTGACTTTCATGTTGAGTTCTGAAGAAGAGTCATGGGACTCCATGTTAATTCTATTTTCTCTTAACACAAGCTGCCTGACCTGTTGAGTTTCTCTAGCAATTTCTGTTTTTGTTTGATTTCCAGCATCCGCAGTTCTTTGTTCTTATCATAGATTTTTTTTTCCTCTTAGATTCTTCAGAAATATGACCCTCAGAAAGAGGAAGAATTGAGAGTCTGGATTGAAGAAGTTACAGGCAGACGTTTGGGTGAGAACTTCCAACTTAGCCTCAAGGATGGTGTAATACTTTGCATGTGAGTAGCTGATTGCTTTACTAAGTCTTGTTCTCATTGGTGTGGATTATGCTGTTGTGAATGCTGCATTTAGCTCTGGTGCAATTTCCCTTGGGCTCACCTCAGAAGTATTCATGTTTCTAGTTCTGACTTAAATTTGCACTAATCGTAAGTAACACAACAAATACAATTGCTGGAAATCATGAGTTCTGATGAAAGGTTGTTGACCTGAAACATTCACTCCTGGTTTTAGTCTCTCCACAAATGTCTGAGTCTGTTGAGTACTTCCAGCATTCTTTATATCGCTTAAGTAAAAAAGAGAGAACTAGCAATTTTCAGGCAACTTGTATAAGCTCAAGATGTCTTAAAATGCTTTGGAGCAGATTCAAATAGTTTATTTGTTCTAGGAAATAAAGCCTTAGTTTACACAACACGTTCCTGTATTTACATATCAATCCTCCTTGTTTACCATTCTGTGAATTCAAAAGAGTCCTCTCTTATGTCACAGTAAAGTGTACTTAGTTGGACCGGTAAACATTGGCAGTCATGTTATGCGGATGGCCAGAGAAGGTAGAATTTCAATTTTTATTAAACTTTTCATGAGAATCATATTATTGTCTGTTGACAAGGTAATAATGATGGGGAAGTAATCCAAGATGAATCTGACAATTTTCTAAAAAAACGCAAAAGAACATGGTTTTATGATGGCAGAGTTGTGTAGGAACCTAGGATGGAGTAGCTGATGACAGGGAAACACGTAACTGGGGAAAGGGAACCTGGATAATTTGGATGAAGGATGAAAGCTGAAAATAACTTTTGCAGTAAAAGTTATTATTGAATTCAGGCAGTGGGAAGGGATCTCTGTGAAAAGATTGCTTGGAGCTTTGGTGGTTAACAAAGTGCCATGGGATTGTTTACATTGATTTAAGAGCCGAGGCATGAGGTCCATTTCTCACATCATATTCAGAAGACAGCACCTTAAATAGAGCAACACTTCTTCATTACTACACTAGAATGACAGCTGAGTATTGTGCCTGTCTTTCAGGAGGAACGTGTACCCAAATCAGCCTAACTCAAAGCAAGATTGCTACCACTAGCTGTTTAGGTGATACTTAATAAAATGCATATTTACTAGTTTGTTCAAAGAATAGCTGTCCAGTTAAGCCATGTAAAATAGACGAAAGAGAACAGGTTGATTAGAACTTTGTATATGATGAATAAATGACACCCGGAACTCTTAACTACTTAAAAGTGAAAAGGGCAGATTACAAATTTGGAATTCTAAAATAAGAATAATTTGTTTTTGCAAGTTTGCTCAAATTCCTGTTTTTCTCATAGCCCGTTTAGTTATTGACTAACAATACACTAGGTACATCTAGTACGAGTTTTGAGAAGATTTGTAGCTTAGGTTGAGGTTCTGGATGTAGGCTTGTTCACTGAGTTGGAACTTTTTGACACCATACTAAGTAATATCTCCAGTGAGCCTCTGGATGAAGCATTACTGATCATTCCTGCTTTCTGTTTATATGTTTGGGTTTCTTTGGTTTGGTGATGTCATCTCCTGTGGTGATGTCATTTCCTATTAAGATGTCATTTCCTGTTTTTCTCAGGGGGTTATAAATCTAGTCCAAGTCAGTGTTTTTTGGTAGAGTTTTGGTTGGAGTGGCCATGCTTCTAGGAATTCTCGTGCGTATCTTTGTTTGGCTTGTCCTAGAATGGATGTGTTGTCTCCGTCGAAATGGTGTCTTTTCTCATCTGTATGTAAGGATTTTAGTGAGAGAGGGTCACATCATTTTGTGGCTAGTTGATGTTCCTGTATCCTCATGGCTATGTTTCTGCCTGTTTGTCCAATGTAGTGTTTGTTACAGTCCTTGCACGGTATTTTGTAAACGACATTAGTTTTGCTTGATGTCTGTATAAGGTCTTTCAAGTTCATTAGCTGCTGTTTTACATGTTGGTGGGCTACCATGATGCCAAGGGGTCTGAGTAGTCTGGCAGTCATCTCACAAATATCCTTACGTACAGATGAGGAAGAACACCACTTTGACTGGGACAACGTATCCATCCTAGGACAAGCCAAACAGAGATGCGCATGAGAATTCCTAGAAGCATGGCATTCTAACCGGAACACTATCAACAAGCACATTGACTTGGACCCAATTTACCACCCCCTGATAAAAAGAACTGGAAATGACATCACCAACCCAAAGAAACCCAAACAAAAAAATAGAAAGCAGGAATCATCAGCAATGTTTCGTCTGGAGGCTCACTGAAGATGTTACCTAGTATGGTGATGAAAAGTCTGAAAATGAACCTTGTAGCTCAGCGAGCAAACCTACAATCCAGTACACCTGAAACATTACCTGTAATTTCTTCACTGCTGCTGATTGGTGTACAGTGATGTAGTGTCTAACTGAGATACTGCACAATGAACTGGGGGGTCAAGTTTGGAGAAGGAATGTTGAACATGTGCGTTTATAGGCCAGCTAATAACTTGATTGGAAGAAGAGGTGACTAGTGACCATCCCTAATAAAATGTGTACGTGTTAATTTTAGACTGGTTTCCATAGTGAGATTATTAAAATGGTAGAAGAAAAATCAACAATTGACGAAGCAAAAGTCTGTTTGTGAATTATTTATGGATTGACAAAATGGGTCACTTAATCGAAGGTTGTTTAAATATGCAAAATCCTTTCCCATTTAAAAAAAAATAAATTCTGATATTCTTAGACTCTGGGCCTAAATTTCACCCCTTCACACCTCGTCATGAAACTCCCTGCTGACTTTCTTCAATCTACAACTAATTGAGCTTTAAGTACATTATATCTAAACAGTCTCCATCTCCCCACTGAACATGTGTTTTTGGTGGTAGTGATGCATCACTAAAGAAATGTAGGTGAAGATTTATGCAAGCTTTTTTTAATATAGCGAGCCTTTGCCACATTGGATGCTCTGCCTTGACCTGTAAAGTAGTTTCAGCATTTAAAACATGCTTGTTTTCTTTAGTTACGATTATTCTAAAGTAGGCAAGAGTTCCCCACACTGGCACCAGACTGTGATATTTGTATTGGTGAAATGGACAAAGTAGATCTGCACCTCTGGGTGTGCTGTTTGAAATTGGTTTGAGTTGCTCACAGCAGCTTCCCTAGGAGTTCTGATGGAAAACCTATAAATTCTTTGAGCTTAGTTTACTCTAATCAGGACTTCATTAGGTTAGATTAGATTCCCTGTAGTATGGAAACAGGCCCTTCGGCCCAACAAGTCCACACCAACCCTCCGAAGAGTAACCCACCCAGACCCGTTCCCCTGCGTTTACCCCTGAGTAATGCACCTAACACTATGGGCAATTTAGCATGACCAATTTACCTGACCTGCACATCTTTGGATTGTGAGAGGAAACTGAAGCATCCGGAGGAAACCCAAGCAAATACAAGGAGAATGTGTAAACTCCACATAGACAGTTGCCTGAGCGGGAATTGAACCCAGGTCCCTGGCATTGTGAGGCAGCAGTGCTAACACTGAGCCACCGTGTCGCCCATGACAGTAATATCTCAAACGCGTCTTTGCCAGAATATCCATAACTGATGCCTCTATCATTTTTATTGTCAATGAGGTTGGCTCTGGATATGTCCAGTGTGCTTGAAGAAACCACATCAGCATTCCAATTTATTGATTAAAACTCTGCAGTTTCCTTCTCTTGATTGAAACTGCACGTATCAGGATTGTTTCTTGTTAGCACACAAAAAGTCAAAATTTATATTTTACTGTGGCTGGGAAATGCCTAATTTTGGAGAATTATCTGAACACTAATTGACGTTCAGACAGTTAGACTTTTTATTTCTTAGTGGAGTTGTTATCTACGATTTCTCTCATTTACTTGTAGTAAAACCAATCTAAATGCACATGGACACAAATTGCACCATTTGAATGTTTTACCTCTAGCTTTGAGGTATTGTCCTTTCTGAATTGGTTCGTTTTCAGCTTCCTGGCATTCTTCTTATAACAAAGCCAGAAAAACTGTCATAATAAGTTTGGTAATCAGCCTGGTTAGGTATCCTACTGGATATCTTGTTACTAGTCCTGTTTTATTTGTAAACAAATTAATTCCTAAAGTTGGATGACCAATCTTTTGTAGCCCTATGATAATGTTTGAACTGATCGTTGTGTTTCTATGAAGTTACTGGTTAGCAGTATAACATCGTCCTGAAGGCAAGTATTTTGGAATGTGATAAGTGAGCAAAGGAATGCAGTCAATTGATAGTATGACAAAGGGAAGATCAGGGACTCTGGAAAGGTTCATCAGGTCTTTAAATTAAAATTTTTGGCATTCTTGAATAATTGAATCGTTCCAATGGTCAGAAACTGTACTAAATTCTCAACCAATTTTTCAGGCTCATGAACAAGTTGCAACCCAATTCAATCAAGAAAATAAATGAATCCAAATTAAACTGGCACCAGGTAAGAAATAAAACGTTTTAACTGCAATCCTATCCTGACTGTTGGGAGTTTGATCTTAAAATATGTAGTGATGACCTTGACAAATTTCTAACCTACTGTTCTCTCAAAATTAGTTTGGATGGCATATTCTCTAGGATATGTTTGAATAAGTTGCTGGCACCAGCTGTTGGACTGCAAACTGGACAGGATACTGGACACCCAGAGAGTTATATCCCAAATGAGTGCTAAGCTTGCTTAGTTAATTCATTTTCAAATTATTTTTCTGATATTGTTCAAAAATTTCCATACAGCTGCTGGGCTAATAGGGAAAGGAAGCAATTTTGTTTAATTACCTGGTTTAATACCCTATTTTGTTTTGATTTGTTTTGTATGCCAGTGCAGAGCTGTGAGATTATAAAATGATTGATTCCTGAAATAGCGCTACCATCCATTTGTATCCATACTTTGATTAGCAATATAGTTTGCTACCCTGCAAGCAGGTGTTTTGGAGTGAAGTGTGCACGAAGTCTTGCAGTTGATATGTATAGCACAGAAGGAGGCCTTTCAGTCAATCATAATTTTGCTACTTTCTGTGGAGCAGCTGTGTCAAGTCCACTTTTGGAGGACTGTGTCAAATTCTAGTTGCTCTATTGAAAGAAGGATATTATTACATTGGAGAAGTTCAGAAAAGATCTACCAGCATGTTGGGACTGGAGAGTTTGAGTTATAAGGAAAGGCTAGATAGGCTGGGACTTTTTTCACTGAAGTGTTGGAGGTTGAGGGCTGACCATTTAGAGATTTACAAAATCATGACTGGCATGGATAAGGTGAATAGCAAAGGGTAGGGAAGTCCCAAAATAGAAGGCACAGAGTTAAAGTGAGAGGGGAAAGAATTAAAACAATTAGTCTTGCAAGTTTATTTCAGCATTGATCCCTGCTTCCACAATCCTCAGGGGGAGGAAGTTCAAGGCCTTTGCCATTTGCTGTGTTTAATTAAAAGTTCTTTGTACTCCCCTCCATGTCTTTCCAAATATTAAATCTGTGCCCTCTAGACTTTGTGCTCTCATCTTTTTCCTTGTCCATTATATATAAGCCTGTTATTGTCTTATGCATATCTGTGCAATCCCCCTCCAGTTCTTTTGCTTCAAGTTTTCACCTTACATTGTAGTTAAAATCCTGCACCCTGTAATTGGTAAATCTCTTCAAGGATCTTTGAATGATTCCTATTGACAGTACTAGATTTTGATGTCATTGCCTGATTGGAATTTAGGTGATCTTTATGTTTGAATAACCTTCAGATATTTTTCAAGAGGCACCGGCTAAACTGTAGTGGCATGGAATGAATCATGCCCGAGCAAACAGTGCTTTCAGAAGGATGAGAATTTTAAAGAATTTGAGATATTAATAAAACTGTAGATCTTTCAAAGTGGCTATATATTCTATATCATTTAACACTTGGTTTATTTTTCTACAGCTGGAGAATATTGGTAACTTTATTAAAGCCATTCAGTCTTATGGGATGAAGCCACATGACATTTTTGAAGCAAATGATCTTTTTGAGAATGGGAACATGACTCAAGTCCAGACAACACTTTTGGCACTTGCTAGTCTGGTAAGTGTAGTCCATTCTGGGATGTTATTAATTGGTGGATTTAATGCAGCACAGATCACTTAAAATCAATATTAGTGTTTTAATATTTTGGTATGGAGTGTAAGCGAGCTTTTCACATTCGCATGATTTGAATTGCTAAATTGAAATGCGGTGAAAGTGTTTTGATTAAATTTTATGGCTTTTTTTTTTCCCTTTCTGGCTTTTCTCTCTTTTATGGCTTTTCTCCCTTTCTGGCTCACTGAATGTTCGATACCTGAAAGGCTGGGCAAGCCTCATACTTGGCTTCCCCACTGCTGTCAAAGCCTCAAGAGCCATGAACCTCCCAGAGCCAGCCTGATGTGGCTCTCTCATTTGATTTTTCCTGCTCTGTTGCCATTCCTTGTTCTTCAACTCTCTGCTCCTAGCTTGTAACATTTCGCTTGCAAAATCAGTAAGTGAAAGACCATAAGACGTAGGAGTGGAAGTAAGGCCATTCGGCTCATTGAGTCCACTCTGCCATTTAATCATGGCTGATGGGCATTTCAACTCCACTTACCCGCACTGTCCCCATAGTCTATAATTCCTTGCGAGATCAAGAATTTGTCAATTTTTACCTTGAAGACGTTTAGCATCCCAGCCTACGCTGCACTCTGTGGCACTGAATTCCACAGGCCTAACATTCTCTGGCTGAAGAAATGTCTCCTCATTTCCATTCTAAATTCACCCCTCTAATACTAAGGCTGTGCCCACAAGTCCTAGTCTCCCTGCCTAACGGAAACAATTTCCCAGCGTACACCCTTTCTAACCCATGCACTATTTTGTAAGTTTCTATTAGATCTCCCCTCAACCTTCTAAACTCTAATGAATACAATCCCAGGATTGTGAGCTGTTCATCGTATGTTAAGCCTACCATTCCAGGGACCATCTCTGCTGGACACACTCCAATGCCAGTATGTCCTTCCTGAGGTGTGGGACCCAAAATTGGACAGAGTATTCTAAATGGGGCCTAACTCGAGATTTATAAAGTCTCAGAAGCACATCGCTGCTTGTATATTCCAACCCTCTTGAGATAAATGACAACGTTACATTTGCTTTCCTGATCACTGACTCCACCTGCAAGTTAACCTTTTAGAGAATCCGATCCCTTTGTACTTCAGCTTTATGAATTTTCTCACCATTTAGTATTCTTTTTTCCAAAAGTGTAAGACCTCACATTTTCTCATATTAAATTTCATCAGCCATTTCCTGGACTGCACTCCTAGACTGTCTAAATCTTCCTAAAGCCTCTCCACCTAACTTTGTATCATCAGCAAACTTCACCAGAATGCCCCCGGTCCTTTCATCCAGATCATTGATATATAAAATGAACAGCTGTGGCCCCAACACAAACCCTGTGAGACACCACTTGTCACCGACTGCCATTCTGAAAAAGAGCCTTTTATCCCAACTCTGTGCCTTCTGTCAGGCAGCCAATCCTCAATCCATGCCAGTAGCTCACCTCAAGCACAATGGGCCTTCACCTTACTTAGCAGCCTTCCGTGAGACACCTGATCAAAGGCCTTTTGGAAGTCTAGACAGATGACATCCACTGGGTTTCTCTGATCTACCTACTTGTTACCTCTTCAATGAATTCTAACAGGTTTCTTCAGCACGACCTCCCCTTACTAAATACCGGAAATCCATCCAGGGAAGTTATTTGGGTGGAACTGAGAAATAAGAAAGGGATGATCACTTTATTGGGATTGTATTATAGACCCCCCCAATAGTCAGAGGGAAATTGAGAAACAAACTTGTAAGGAGTTCTCAGCTATCTGTAAGAATAATAGGGGTAGTTCTGGTAGGGGGTTTTAACATTCCAAGCACTGACTGGGACTGCCATAGTGTTGAAGGTTTAGATGGAGAGGAACTTTGTAAGTATGTACAAGACAATTTTCTGATTCAGTATGTGGATGTACTTACTAGAGAAGGTGCAAAACTTGACCTACTCTTGGAAAATAAGGCAGGGCAAGTGACTGAGGTGTCAGTGGGGGAGCACTTTGGGGCCAGCGACCATAATTCTATTCGTGTTAAAATAGTGATGGAAAAGGATAGACCAGATCTAAAAGTTGAAGTTCTAGATGGGAGAAAGGCCAATTTTGACAGTATTAGGCAAGAACTTTCGAAAGCTGATTGGAGGCAGATGTTCGCAGGGAAAGGGACAGCTGGAAAATGGGAAGCCTTCAGAAATGAGATAACAAGAATCCAGAGAAAGTATATTCCTGTCAGGGTGAAAGGGAAGGCTGGTAGGTATAGGGAATGCTGGATGACTAAAGAAATTGAGGGTTTGGCTAAGAAAAAGGAAGCATATATTAGGTATAGACAGGATAGATCGAGTGAATCCTTAGAGTATAAAGAAAGTAGGGGTATACTTAAGAGGGAAATCAGGAGGTCAAAACAGGGACATGAGATACCTTTGGCAAATAGAATTAAGGAGAATCCAAAGGGTTTTACAAATACCTTAAGGACAAAAGGGTAACTAGGGAGAGTAAAGGGGCCCTCAAAGATCAGCAAGGCGGCCTTTGTGTGGAGCCACAGAAAATGGGGAGATACTAAATAATATTTTGCATCCATATTTACTGTGGAAAAGGATATGGAAGATATAGACTATAGGGAATTAGATGGTGACATCTTGCAAAATGTCCAGATTAGAAGAGGAATGCTGATGTCTTGAAACAGTTAAAGGTGGATAAATCCCCAGGACCTGATCAGGTGTACCCGAGAACTCTGTGGGAAGCTAGAGAAGTGATTGCTGGGCCTCTTGCTGACATATTTGTATCATGGAAAGTCACAGGTGAGGTGCCGGAAGACTGGAGGTTGGCAAACGTGGTGCCACTGTTTAAGAAGGGCGGTAAAGACGAGTCAGGGAATTATAGACCGGTGAGCCTGACCTCGGTGGTGGGCAAGTTGTGGGAGGGAATCCTGAGGGAAAGGATGCATATGTATTTGGAAAGGCAAGGACTGATTAGGGACAGTCAACATGGCTTAGTTCATGGGAAATCATGTCTCACAAACTTGATTGAGTTTTTTGAAGAAGTAACAAAGAAGATTGAGGGCAGAGCAGTAGATGTGATCTATGTGGACTTCAGTATGGCGTTCGACAAGGTTCCCCATGGGAGACTGATTAGCAAGGTTAGATCTCATGGAATACAGGGAGAACTAGCCATTTGGATACAGAACTGGCTCAAAGGTAGAAGACGGGGGGGGTGGTGGAGGGTTGCTTTTCAGACTGGAGGCCTGTGACCAATGGAGTGCCACAAGGATCAGTGCTGGGCCCTCTTTGTCATTTACATAAATGATTTGGATGTGAACATAAGAGGTACAGTTAATAAGTTTGCAGATGACACCAAAATTGGTGGTGTAGTGGACAGCGAAGAGGGTTACCTCAGATTACAACAGGATCTGGATCAGATGGGCCAATGGGCTGAGTTATGGCAGATAAAGTTTAATTCAGATAAATGTAAGGTGCTGCATTTTGGGAGAGCAAATCTTAGTAGGATTTATACACTTCATGGTAAGGTGCTCGGGAGTGTTGCTAAACAAAGAGACCTTGGAGTGCAGGTTCATAGCTCCATGAAAGTGGAGTCGCAGGTAGATAGGATAGTGAAGAAGGCGTTTGGTATGCTTTCCTTTATTGGTCAGAGTATTGAGTATAGGAGTTGGGAGGTCATGGTGCAGCTGTACAGGACATTGGTTAAGCCACTGTTGGAATATTGCATGCAATTCTGGTCTCCTTCCTACCGGAAATATGTTGTGAAATTTGAAAGGATTAAGAAAAGATTTACAAGGATGTTGCCAGGGTTGGAGGATTTGACCTGTAGGCAGAGGCTGAACAGGCTGGAGCTGTTTTCCCTGGAGAGTCGGAGGCTGAGGGGTGACCTTAAAGAGGTTGACAAATATGAGGGCATGGATAGGATAAATAGACAAAGTCTTTTCCCTGGAGTGGCAGAGTCCAGTACTAGAGGGCATAGGTTTAGAATGAAAGGGGAAAGATATAAGAGAGACCTGAGGGGCAACTTTTTCACGCAGAGGCTGGTACGTGTGTGGAATGAACTGCCGAGGATGTGGTGGAGGCTGGTGCAATTGCAACATTTATGAGGCATTTAGATGGGTATATGAGTAAGAAGGGTTTGGAGGGATATGGGCCAGGTGCTGGCAGGTGTGACTAGATTGGGTTGGGATATCTAGTCGGCGTGTGCAGGGGGTGAGGGGGTGTTGGATCCATAGAAGGTGTGAAATGGGTGGTGGGGACGATTTGGGAGGGTGAAAGGAATTAGCCGGTTGTAGCACAAGAGAAATGACTTGGAAAGGATGGAATAGCATAGGATGGAAATTTTAAAAAGTAGGACCACTTCAATAAATATATCAACGATGGTTTCAAAGCTGACTCTTTTATCAAGATACTTGGTTGCTAATGTCAACCTGTGGCTCAAAAGTTATGCTGAAAATAGGCCAGGCTACACCGGTCATTTGAGGTATGATAAGTACGTGGCCTGCATTTTCATTTCCAACCATTTTATGTTTGCATCTGATCTATGCTTGTTTTTGAGGGAGGCGGCACTGCATTTTATTTGGTTGTATGAGATGCAACAATGCTGTATGAGCCTATCGTAGGATTTGAAGTCAAACATCAGAACCTGTAAGTGAAGCTTGCTTTGGGGGCTGTAAGAATAACCCCTTCGAGCAAGCTACTCTAAAGAAACACCACTATGATATTGATATTCCAAGAAAATTGTTCAGACGATTTTAAAAATTACCATTTCCCATCCATAAGCAAGTTTACAGTAATTTCTCTTTACCAAAACATCCCAACCTTAAAGGTTGTAAGTGCAAACCTATTCTTGACCTTATCGGTCCCTTCTACTGGAACCTTTTCCTTACAAGATCCACTTGTATGACAAAGCAGAATGACCTCTTTTATCAAGGCTCTGAAGTATTTCTGGTTCTGTAACTCTTAGCTCAGTCTGATAAATCAAACTATCTTGCATTCTGCTCGAGCATCACCCAATCATGGGGTTTGTGTTTTATCCACTGCCCAAGAAGGTTCTTCATTACCAATTCTACCTGTTCATCTTGTTTGTGATGTCTTTTCTTATTTTGAAATCTTTGAATGATTACTGAGGCATTGACAAGAAATTCTGTTTACAGATCGTGACCTTTCCCTCCTCAAATGTATCCTCTGAATCAGTACTGGAACTGCATTTTCTTAGTTCTTGGTCACAGTCATGGCCTTCACTTCTCGTCTCTTATCTTGGGCATTTAGACATTTTTATATTTTTCTGTAGCTTGTACTGCATGCCCCACTATAGTAACCACCCCTAGTCATATGACCTTGCAGGCTGGTAAACTGCTCCAGGCAAGTAATCCCTACGTAGGATTATTTTCTCATGTTCTTCGTAGTCAGTGCATGTATGTATGTGTTTCCTGAGTTCTTACGTTCTGCCCTTCTGGTTCAAAATCATACAACTCTTGTATGTGAAGTACGTAGTACTTCATTAACGGTACCTTCAACATTTTAAGAGGCTGAAAATTCAAAACTCATCCCCACTACTTAAAAGGGATGCACCTTTTATAGTCTAATTTTCCATTTTGCCTTAAGAAATTGTTCATGTCATCCCGGATCCATTACTGACCCATTCCATTCTTTGGGTCTTTCTCTCTTGTCGGAAACAGGTTACCAGATCTGAAATCTCCCCTAGGTGGTTTGATGCAATATCTGAATGCTGTTCTATTTCTTTCTCTGATGTCTCTGCTTTAATACACTTTTCTAATGTGGTGTAATGCATTTAGATGAATGCAGTGAGTTAAGCTGATCATTGTTCCTCCTTGTGCAGTAGGATCATCATGCTGTATTGAAGGTAAATTTTGGATTCTGCCGGTGTACTAGTTGATATGGGCTATACATACCCCACCCCAATGATTTAAGGAATCTTTTTGCATGTACTATCCATGCTGGTTTGTTTGTAACTTGAAATTTGGATGTTCTGTCAGTATTTTGTGCAACATGTTATTAGTTATTGCATGACTTCTTACACAAAAAGTCATTGCTTAACAGACTGTCTGCAGGAGTGTGCATTCCTATAAGATTGATGTTCTTGCACGTGTCTTAAATCTCACCTTTCCTAAATTCATCTGTTTTCCAGTAAGCATTCTGCTGATATCCTAAGGCCAGTGTTCACCTACACTTCAGTGACTATGTCCACTGTAGTCTCTGTCCTTATGGTTGTCACAGTGGACGTGCTAAACCTGATTGTCATCTTTACAGAATGTAATACAGAAGCATTCAAATCTTTGTTCCATATTTTCAGGTTCATCATTACTACTTCATTAAAATCCTTGAGCTGAAGCAGCACTTACCCCTGCAATAGATGATGTCGTTGATATTTAATATATCAGGTCTATTCTTGAAGGGAATCTTAATGTTTGTCCAATTTCCATATGATCCTTCTATCATCAGTCAGCAGTCTCTCTGCAGATATCAAGAACACTTCTTGACTTTTCTATGAGAAGCCCCAGATTTCCTCAGCAGAATACAGTAATGTCCGGGTCCTGTGAAGTGTGCGTTGTATCGCATTACCTAGTGCCAGTACCTGTTCATTCTCCATGTCTGTACCTCATAAGAATCATCAATCCCACTTCAGTATCAAGGTCTGTTACATTAGTTCCGAAAATGCTTCATGCCTAATTCTGTAAAGGTAAAGTTCTATTTTTCTGTTTCTTTGTTAGAGAAGTGACTTGAGTCCCCATATGCTTGTATGGCTCTAGTTTTGAAAACATCAGTGGATAATCATTATTTGTGATCCTGCAGTATGACTCAGCCATTTCACTTCTGAAAACTACAAAGGGACTGCCAAAAAAACAGGGATTACTTTCTACTTTCTTCATCCTTCTAGCCAAGGAGATTGAGATTAACCCTCTGCTGTCTTTGTTTCAAATAACAATATCCATAAATTGCATTTGGCAGGGAAAGATTGAGATTTACAAGGATTTTATTGTTAATCTACAGTTTAGCTTTTTGGCAAAATAGGCAGTTCATCTTTTCCCTCCCAGTAGTCAGCACTCTTACTGGGGATGGATTTACCTTTTAAATACAAAATCATGTGAGCAACACCAGATCTCAAAGACATTGGAGTCTTCCTTTTTGAGTCTTAAAGGGACCTACATTTCTATCACTTGCATTAGCGGCTGGGAATTGGTCACAAGGTTTTATCATATTCCATGACATGTGAAAGTGCTTTCACAGAACTGCCAAACCATGGAAATGTGTATCATTGTAGCCAAATTTCTTTTAAAAACATCTCACACCAGCTTATAGTCCAATAAATTTATTTGGACGTATTAGCTTTCAGTGTGCTGCTGCTTCAACTGAAGCTCTTGCTTTCAAATAAACCTATTGGGCTACAACATGGCATTTGAGAGTTTTTAACTTTGTTCACCCCAGTCCAACACCGGTTCCTCCACATCAGAGCTAGATTTCATCATCTTTCAAAGGCTCTCACGATGCATTTGTCAGAAGCCTTAGTCAGGCCAACCAATGTGGTGTCATTATCCTTGTTCTGCTTTCTAATACTACTCACGGAGTTGTCTTTTTGCAAATAGCAGTTTAGCAGTTCCTCCAGCTTTTTTTTTAGACATTGCTGACTCTTTGGCTGCAGATTTTAGTCGAGATGTTGCACTAAATTGCTCAACGAGTTCTGGTGATTTTCAGGACGATGAAGAAGATTTCTCTGACCGTTGCAAGATGTATATTGTTCTTTTCTATTTATACAGGTGTACAATGAAGGCCTCATTGTATTCTTGCACAATGGTTTTTTGCTTCACGTGTAAGCGAAAGAAGTTGAGATTCTTGACCAGGCATTAATGTCCAGCTTTATAGATGCTTTTTGCTAAAGGATTTTGATTGCATTTGTTGTATCTAACAGGCTTGGAGAATTATCAAGAGAGCAGTTAATGTGCCCTGTGGAAGGTTGTTAATTGCAAAGGCTAATTTTGAGAATGTGGTTTAAGTGCTCCACCCAACTTTCCAAAGTTTGGTCTTTTTCTGTGAGTCGTGTTGGTCACCTGCATGGAGGGTTGATGATTAACCCATGATAGAGTACTCTTTAGTTGCATGGATGAATGGAGACCCAATAGAAACTTGGTACTGTCCAGGACAAAGCAGTCCCCATGATGAGCACTGCATCCGCCTTCAACATGTACTCTCAACATGTTCAGTTTCCATAGCGTATTCTTCAAGACCATAAAATGTAGGAGCAAAAGTAGGCCATTCCACCCACCAAGTCTGCTTCGCCATTCAGTAGTACCATGAGTGATGTGATAATCCACAGCTCCCCTTTTCTGCCTTGTCCCCATAACCTTTGTTTCCCTTATTGACTAAACATCTGTCTATCTCAACATACTTAGTAACTTGGTCTTTACAGCCCTCTGTGGTGAAGAGTTCTACAGATTGATCACCTAAGGGGAAAAAAAACTCTCATCTCTATCTTAAATGGGTGATTTTGTATTCTGATTATGCCTCTGTTCCTCATGTCTCCCACAAGGGAAAACATCCTCTGCCTCCTCTCGTCAAGCTTCATTAAAAAAAACTCTCCAAACGCCTAATTTCTCTGCCAAAAAAGAGAGAGGCAGTAAGTAAACCGTTTGTAGGTATCCCTAGGTGATTTGTATTTTAAAGAAAAAAAAGCATAAGAAGTGAGAATATTAACTGTTTTGTCAAATTGCTTTGCCCAAGGGTGTGTTCATGGGATATTGTCTATATTGGAACAGTTGATGATTAGTGGTTGAATCACATATTACCTTGTTAAATATTTCCATAGAGTTAGTTTTGCCAGTTCTTCTTTTTGTTTGTATTTTATCCATGTTGTGGGAATAAAGTTTTTGGCATAAAGTCTCAAATCACATGTGGAATAACAGCACCTTACATTTGCCTTTAAATATAAAAGTTAGGGTCTGGGTTTACAGTACTCTTGGGAGCAGTGGGTGTATGTATGCCTATCTTGTCTGGTCCATAACACACAAGACATGTTGCCATCATATTTCAAGGGCTGCCTGTGCATCGACAATAGTGCCAGTCACGCCAATGCTAGGAGTGCTCACATCTGAATGAATGACAGAAACATTTACATTAGGAAAGGTGTGCACAGATGTTGATATGGCAGGTCTCTTGGTGTCACCATTGTGTGCCAACCATGACCTAAATCTTTGTTTTCCCCTAGGTTTGGTTCCCAACTGGATCTTGTAAATGACAATCTTCTGATTAACCCCATTGCGCACTGAAAAGCTGAAGATTTTCCAAAAGCTTTCGATCTTATCTGTGGACAGTGATCCTTTCATTCACACTTGTTATGCGGCAATAAATTACAAAGTGCGTTCCAGAACAGCAAAGGCTTTCACCTCTTAATGCTGTTGAAAGTTATAGAATTTGGCACAGTAGCCCAGTTAAACTTGTATCATAATCCCTCGGTCTGCATATACTGAATATTTTAAAATTGTTACAAAGTGTCCTCTTCCGTGTGTAGGCTTGAATGTTCCTGTGGTGCATCTGGTTTCGTCATTCTGCTGTTGATTTCTCTCTCGCTTCACTCTCTCTCATATTTTGTTAAGTAATCGCTTTTCTGCACTGGTAATCCTACAGTGTTGGAGCTGAAAAATCAGAATTGCTCATCTTCAGATGGATTGAGATCTGTTTCTCTTCTGGATATTTGCTGTCATCACCATCTTAAACACACCTCTCCCTGTGTTCCTGTCAGCTCTCCCACTTCAGTCTCCTCTAATTGACAGTGGTGTTGCATGATCCTTATTTCTTTCAATTTTCCTGACTCAGTGTTTGTATTACAGAATCATGATGAACTCAGCTGTGATTTGTTTTGGTTCACTAGCCTTTTAAGTATTTTTGTTTCCCACTTTTTTGGTTTTGATTGTTACAGGAAAAGTGTTGAAACACTTAATATCTACACTTGGTCAAAGATCACATGACAACAGGTTATAGTCCAACAAGTTAATTTGAAATCTCAAACTTTTGGAGCACTGCCCTAAAGTGCAGAGAGCACTCAGGCGCAGACTTTATAATCAGAGATCAAAAGATCATGCAAATGGTGAGTGGAGTGTCGACAGGCTGAATAATAGGTCTCTGCAGGTAATCAAGTGTGTCGGACAGTGTGAGTAAAGTGTCAAAAGTTGAATAGCAAGTGTAGGGATGACCTATAATTTGATTAATTGAGGCAGAAAGAAATTATATATTAAGTTGTTGCTGGAGACAAACCAAATGACTCTAATAACATGCTAGGTGTGGACCCTCTGCATTTAACTCTTATACCTAGCATGTTATTCCAGTCTTTTGGTTTGTCTCTAGCACCATATTATACTAATTTGTTTTGTAATTATCTCTTTGCCTCAATTATAAAGTCTGTGCCAGGGTGCTCATTCCACCTGATGGAGGACAGTGCTCCGAAAGCGTGTGATTTCAAATAAACCTCTTGAAATATAAGCTGGTGTTGTGTGACTTTTGACCTTTCTACCCCCCAGTCCAACACTGTCACCCCCACATCATATCTGTACTTGAGTATGAAAGGCTTGACTATTGAAAGCATGCTGTTAGATGTGAATGGACGGTAGCTACTCATAAGTTACTTGTGCTTTTTAAACTATAGATGTACACAGCGTTGCGTTCAGTTAACACAAAGCCATTTTAATGAGGCTAAAATGTGTTAGTTGCCTGTAACATTTAGAAATGAAGATGAACTGAAAATGTTCCAACTTAGTGTCTCTAGAAGAGTTGATTGTACTGAGAATGAGAGAAGTGGTGTCTCACAGGAATCAATACTTTCAAAATTTACAAGTCACATCAAATTAGTATGTTTAAGACTGAGGGGGGACTGCTACAAAATTCAAGATGTTAAATAATGGGCACGTAAATACAAATTAGCAAGTGTGAGGTCATTAATTTTAGTAAGAGGAATGCAGAAACCACGCCATCCTTGGAATGCAAATATCTGAGTGGTCGAAGTCGAGGAGTAAAAAGATCTAGGATTGCACATTCGCAAGTATTTTTAATAGCCACACCACACATTAAAAACCTTAAAAATACAGCGATAATAATGGGCCTTATTTCTAGAGGAGTGGAATCCCTGCATTTCATATTAAACATGTGTAGAACCTTTAATGAGTTGATGTTCAATTAAGATAGAGGTGCTACAGCAGCAACCAATGTTAGTAAGGATGATGCCATAAATGAAAGATTAGAATATTCAGTAAACATCGAAAAGGGTGAGTTACTTTCTGTAGAAAAGGTGAGACTGAGGAGTGACCTCAGAGGCCATGTCAGTCTTAAAGCTGTTTGAAGGACTGGTTGAAAAATGATATTTCCAGGTTGAGAAAGTATAGCATTAGAGGCTGTAAATAAGTCCAATAGAGAACTCGGGGGAAAAAATTATTTAGCCAGCAATGGTAAAATGTGGGGCTATGTACACATGGTTAGTTAAGTAGAATAGTATTGAGTTTTAAAGGGAAGCTAGATAGGTGCATAATTCATAGCAGAAGAGAATATATGTAGTTGAAGCAAGTGAAATGGGGTGTGTGACTTTTTTTTTAAAGAGTTTAAATTTTAAAGCAGTACGTATGGATGGTGGTTCTATTTTTGTGAAGGGGTTTTAAAAAGTCTTTCAATAATGATGACTTTGAAACCAGTATGTTTCAGAGAGAGCAGGTAACTGCAAGATCCCCTGGGGTATTACTGGAAGTCTGTTTATATTGTGGTGGTTTAATAACAGGAGAGTGAAAATATTAAGCCATGAGCTGTAACAGACAAGGACTCTTCATTTTTGCTTTATTCACTCACTCGTGGGACGTATGCATCATTGTATTGGCCAGCGTTTGTTGACAGTTTCTAATTACTCTTGAGAAAGTGGTGGTGAACTGCTGCAGTCCATGTACTGGCACTAGACTCTCAATACTTTTAGGGAAGGAATTCCAGGATTTCGATATAATGACATTGCAGATATGGTGATATGTTTCAAAGTGAGAATGGTGAGTAGCTTGGTCAGGAGCTTGTAGATCATGGTGTTCCCATGTATGTGCTGTCCTTTTCCTTCTAGATGGAAGTGGTTGTGAGTAAGGAAGATGCTGTCTGAGGAGCCTTGGTGAATTTCTGGAATGCATCTTGTAGATGGCACAGACTGCTACTACTGAGCATCAGTGATGCAGGGAATGAATGTTTCTGAATGTGGAACCAATCAAGCAGGCTGCTTTGTCCCGTAGGAGTTGCACTCATCCAGGCAAGTGGAGAGTATTCTATCACACACTCACTTGTGCCTTGTAGATGATGGACAGGGAGTCAGTAAGTTACTAACTGAAATATACCTACCCCGACTTGCTTTTGTTGCTGTTGTATTTAAATGGCCACCTTCAGGATGCTGATGATGGGAGATCCAGTGATGGTAATCTCTTATTGGAGATGGTCCTTGTCTGGCAGTTGTGTGGTGCAAATGTTCTTGTTATTTTTCAGCCTCAGCTTGGATATTGGCCAGGTCTTGTTGCATTTAGACATGGACTACTACAGTATCTGAGGAGTTGCCAAAAATAGTGAGCATTGTGCACACATCAGCAAACATCCCCGCTGCTTACCTTAATGAGGAAAGATTGTTGAAATTGCAGGTGAATTGCGTGGTTTGGCCTAGGACACACCCCTGAAGAATTCCTGTAGCGATGTCCTAGAGCAGAGATGACTGACCTCCACAACCTCAAACACCTTCCTATGTGCCAAATATGACTCCAACCAGTGGAAGGTTTTCCTTCTGATGCCCATTGACTCCAGTTTTGTTCGGACTCCTTGATGCCACACTTTGGTCAAAAGTGGCCTTGATGTCAAGGGCAGTCACTCTCACTTAGGGGTGTGACGATGCTGTCACTTCAAAAGGTAATTTTGTCCTTTTTTTAAGAGAAGTTGTAAAGGCAGAGACACTGAGCAGTTGACCAGTACTACCAGAGTAAACAACTTGTGAGGCCTTGGGTTTTTTAAATAGCCTGAATGGGTGTGGCTAGCTCTCATAGATCAGGATTACTGGGTTTTGATTTTTTCAGCAGTCAGAACCTGCATGGGGTCTCAGAAGAATGGAAAAGTTCAGTGAATGATTCCTAGTTGCTAATTTCTCTCTGAATTTTTTCTTGATGATTTTTCCTCCTGGATCGGAGATCTGCATGCAAGAATCTGTGTCTGAATTTGTCTTTTTGCCAAGGGGTGTGTTTGAGATGTTTCTATATTGAAACAATTAATTAGTAATATATAATTTATTATTCAGTTAAGTTGTCCAATCATTAGATTATTCTAAATTCCTCTTGCTTTTGTTTATACTTTTTTTTTGTAGATATTTTTATTGAAATTTAACATTTTTGCAAATTTACAAAAATAAACAAAACTCTCAAATACAAACATTGATGTACAATTAAATCATATATACAATAGTCATAATTTAACAAAGAAAAAAGAAAGAAAGAAAACAAAAAAAGAAAAAAAAAACGAAAAAGAAAGAAAAAAAACTCAACTTTCTACTAATCTAACCTATAACTAACCAGAGTGTATACCTAAGTCTCTTACATGCTCGGAATGTATAAACATCAAATATAATAAAACCCGTATTCGCGCAGGATTCCTCTCCCAAGGGGCCCCAGAGCAGCCTGGTCTGAAATCTTCACTAAATAAAAGCCCTTGTTAGGATAGCCGAAATATCTGCATTTATATAATTCAAAAAGGGCTGCCATATTTTATAAAATAATTCAGTCTTTCGGTGCACCATATTTGTGAGGAAGTCAAGGGGGATATATTCCATAATTAATCTGTGCCAATTTGAAAGTCCAGGGGGGCCCTCAGCCACCCAGTTCACAAAAATATTTTTCCTTGCACAGAAAGAGAGAATAGAAAATAGTCTCTTCCCATACATATCCAGAGATGAGAGGTTTGAAAAGCCCAAAAGGAGAGATACAGGGTCCACCCTAATTTCCGTTCCTAAAATTTCTGTCAGGGTATTTGCCACTTTAGTCCAGTATCTGCGGATTTTCTGACAAGTCCACAGACAATGTACAAGAGTACCCACCTTTATTTTGCATTTAGGACACATTGGAGATGCTCCTGCCTTAAATTTTGCCAGTTGAGCCGGAGCTATATGGGCCCTATGAAGTATCTTTAGTTGGATAGCCTGAGTTCTGTTACAGATAGCAATTCTTCTAGCATTTTCCCAAATGTCATTCCACATATCCTCAGAGATTTCTAGCCCCAAGTCCTGCTCCCATGTTTTAAGCAGGTCATCCATGTCTCCTGAGACTCCATCATGTAGCAAATGGTATATAGTACTAACGGAGGATGCCCCCGCTGGTCGTAAGACATTACGTTCTCTGTCTGATTTATAAAGACTATCTATTAATGTAGTCTTCCTCTGTATATAATCTCGAACTTGGAAGTATCGAAAGAGATCCCCATTAGGTATTCCGAATTTCAGACGCAGCTGCTCAAAGGACATCAGGATCCTATCTTTAAATAGGTCCCCTAAGCATGAGATGCCCCTGGATCTCCAGAGTTTAAAGGTGGCATCTGTAATCCCCGGTTGGAATCCCCATGCGCCTACTATTGGTGCATGGGGGGATGTTTTATGTGAGTTACCCTCATTTTGCCGCATTATATTCCAGGCCTTAATTGTGTTTAATATTATGAGATTTTTACAGTGGTCTGTAATGATTTTCCTCTTATCTGAAAATAAAAGGTTAATAAGTGGGTATTTTACTTGGGAGGCTTCGATATCCAGCCAAATTGATTGTGGATCAGATGAAACCCAATCAGCTATGTAACTTAGTAGGGAGCTTAACTGATATTTCCTAAAGTCTGGGAAGTCCAGTCCTCCCCTTGCCTGTGGAAGCTGTAGCTTCTTCAGCTTAATAAGGGGCCGTCTATGGTTCCAAATAAAGGAGCCCAACCAGCCATATAATTTACGTAGGGCTAGCCTTGGCAGCATCAGCGGGAGCATTCTCATAGGATATAAGAGACGGGGCAGAACATTCATTTTAATTAATGCTATTCTCCCTAGCCAGGAAATCGGAAGGTCTCTCCATCGCTGGAGGTCCTGCCTTATCCTTTCCATTAATTGTACAAAATTAGCCCTATACAGCTGATCAAATACTGGCGTGATAAAAATACCTAAATATAAGAAGCCCTCCAGGGACCAACGGAAGGGAAAAGGGGATCCGTCCATTAAGTGGGGTATCATAGCCAGACCACCCATTGGCATGGCTTCCGATATTGAAAAATTAATTTTATAGCCTGAGAATGCACTAAATGTATTAATAACTTGAATTAGACGAGGCACTGACATTAAAGGATTACTGAGGAATAAGAGAACGTCATCTGCATAGAGGGTAATTTTGTGTTTACCTGTACCAATCCTCGGGGCCGTTATATTAGGATCAGTCCGGATGGTTTCTGCTAATGGTTCGATTATCAGTGTAAACAACAATGGTGAGAGAGGACATCCTTGACGGCAGCCCCTACCCACACTGAAGCCATCCGATCTTAACCCATTAGTAATAATAGCTGCTTTGGGGTCATTATACAATGTTGAAACCCATTTGGTAAACACCTGTCCAACGCCAAACCTTTCCAATGTGTAAAATAAATATAACCATTCAACCCTATCGAATGCCTTTTCCGCATCTAATGAAATTACTACTCCTGGTATCTTTCCCTGATGACAGGCTTGGATCATATTCAAGACCCTTCTGATATTATTGGATGATCTGCGGCCCTTAATAAATCCCGTCTGGTCCTCCTTTATAATATATGGCAGTACCCTTTCTAGTCTTAGTGCTAACATTTTTGAGAGAATTTTAAAGTCTACATTTAGTAAGGATATTGGTCTGTAAGATGCACAATCTTCTGGGTCTTTTCCTTTTTTGAGGATAAGAGAAATATTTGCTTCTTTCAGCGTGGGCGGGAGACAGACCTGACTATGCGCAAAATTATACATATCCATAAGTGGGTCAACCAATATTCCTGTAAATTCTTTATAGAATTCAGCTTGAAAACCATCCGGGCCCGGTGCTTTTCCGCTCTGAAGTTGCCTAATTGCCTCAAGTATTTCTTGGACTGTTAAAGGGGTATTTAGGGCCGACACCTGTTCCGGAGTCAGGCCCGGGAAGGTCAAATTTTTTAAAAATGACTGCATCCTCCTAATCCTATCTTCACAATCCTGCGATCTATATAGTTCAGAATAAAATTCTTTAAAGGTCGCATTGATCTTTTTATGATCATGAGTCAGGGTACCTGTACTTTCCTTGATGGTCGGAATAGTTTGAGGGGCTTTCTTTTTCTTTGCAAGAAATGCTAAGTATCTACCCAGTTTGTCGCCATATTCAAATAATCTTTGTTTCGCAAATAATATTTCCCTTTTAGCCGTTTGAGTAAGCGCGGTGTTTAAAGCTGTCCTAAGAGCTGTAATCCTCTGCAATTTTGTGATAGAAGGTCTATCAGCGTATGCTGTTTCGGCTGCTTTTAGGCGAGCTTCGAGCAGACGCTGTTGCTCTCTCTTCATTTTCCTCTGGGTCGCTGAATAGGAGATGATCAAACCTCGTGCATAAGCTTTGATGGTTTCCCACATCATTGACGGATTGCTAGCCGTACCAGTATTAATTTCTAAAAAAGTTTTAAGTTCTTGGGAGAAGTACTTTAAAAATTTGCTATCTTTTATCAGGAAGGGGTCCATACGCCAATGCCGAGCAGATGTCCCATAGTTCTTTACCTTAAGTTTCCATGTATACAGCGGCATGGTCAGAGATTGCTATAGTACCTATTTTACAGGTTGCTATAGAGTTTAGAAAAATCGATGGGGCAAAAAACATATCAATTCTTGTGTGACATTTATGTGGATTAGAGTAGAAAGAAAAATCTCTATCCTGTGGATGGAAACATCTCCATACATCTACCAATCCTAATTCTTTATTCAGGTCCGCCAGTTGTCTAGATCTGGGAGATACTCCAGCGGCACTCTTGGGAATCCTGTCTATTTCCGGATCCATAATACAATTAAAGTCTCCCCCTATAATTGTATGACGGGCACCAAAGGCCATCAGTTTTGAAAAAGCTTCCGTTATGAATTTAAAGGGGTGTGCTGGGGGGCAGTATACATTTAAGATCCCATATTCCTCTCCATTTATGAGGGCTTTAATCAGAATATATCGTCCAGATTCGTCTTTTATCTGATTTAGAATTTTCAAAGGGAAGTTCTTCCGGACAAGGATAACGACTCCCCTGCTTTTTGAATTAAAAGAGGAAAAAAAGGCCTGATCAAATCCGCCCTGTCGTAATTTTAAGTGTTCTTTATCCGACAGGTGTGTCTCCTGTAGGAGAGCTATATCAACTCTCTCCTTCTTAAGATTTGATAATATTTTCTTCCTTTTAACTGGCGAATTACTCCCCCTAACATTCCAGGTGCACCACTTAACCGACTGTTCAGCCATAATCATCTGGACAGATCCGAGACCCCTCGGGAGGGGAAACCCTATCTAGAACATCCCAAGCACGGAGCATACAAGATTTACAAAAGTAAAGATTCTCTGATACACTCAAAACAATATAACAAAAAACTCTTTCTAAATATAAAAAATATAAAACATTCCGAATTGGAGATTTTCTCCCTTGTTCCCAGGGAGCGTCACTTCCTCTCCCACAGTCCATCTTACCCTCTTCCAACCAGTGCCCCACCCTTGACCCAGGTGTTCCTCAATAAAATGAGGAGAATTCAAATATAATATAAAGCTAGAGTTAACAGTGAACACCCCACCCCCACCCACACCCACATCTAAATATATTTGGGAATATTAATACCATATATAACTACAAGATTACAATCTCAACATGTAATACTTAAATATAATACCACAAAATAACAGGGGAAAGAAAAACAACCCCGCTCCTAAAAACAGAAGTAAAATAGAATAAGGTAACCACCTCTCCCCATCAACATTAACCAAACGCCCCAACATATATATATATACATACACACATAGGGGGAAAGATAAGAAAAGATGAAGGGATGTAAACCAAAATAATGGGAAAGGCAGACCAGCGTCCACAATCTCTTACAGTTTATTTAAGAGAGTCCAAGAATTCCTTAGCCTTCTCCGGTGATCCGAAGTTATATATGGATCCTTCGTGGCTAAGGCGTAGCGTCGCTGGATATCGTAAGGAGTACTGGATATTTAAGTCCCTTAAACGCTTCTTCGCCTCATCGAATGCCTTCCTCTTTCGGACCAAAGCTGGGGAGAAGTCCTGGAACAGCATGATCCTGGATCCTTTGTGGGTCATAGCTTGGGGATCTTTTCCCAGATTTCTTGAGGCTTCCAGGAGCATCTGCCTCTCCCTATAGCTCTGCAGCTGGAACAGGACCGGGCGTGGGCGCTGGGTTGAGCCGGGTCCACGTACTGTGACCCGGTAGGCCCATTCTACCCTTACCTGGCCTGATCCATTATGCAGATTTAAAAGTTGTGGCAGCCAATGCTCTAAGAATGCTGTCAGCTGGCCTCCCTCTTCCTGCTCGGGCAGGCCCAACAACCGAATATTTTTTCTACGACATCGATTTTCGAGGTCATCAATGTGGTTTTCTAGGTTCTGGACTCGATTCTCGAGAAAACGGATGTGGTCGGCTGTTGATTTTATCCCAGTCTCTGAGGCTGCGGCCTTCGACTCCACCTCTCTGACTCGGCACTCCAATTCCTGAATGTCTCTGCCCTGCTTCTGCAGCTCGGCTGATAGTGCTTCTCTGCTCTGCCGAGACTCATCGATAAAAGCATCAATCTTCGCCTCCCACCTGGCAAACATCTCCTCAAAGCTCATCTTCATTGGTAAATCTCCTGAAGTAGCTGAAGACACCTTTGTTGCAGCTGAAGAGGGAGAGGGTGGGGGAGGGGTCCCTGCTTTCTTAGAGCCGCCTGTTCCCTTCCCTTTACTCATTTTCCAGCTAGTATTAGACTATTTAAATGTACTAATAGGTAACTATTTAAGGTTAACAACTATTATAAATGGTTTAGTGAGTGTGGTGGGGGTGGATAGCCCACTTTTCCCAAGTTTTGGGTAGAGCACTGTGGACTCAGTCTTGCTGGGTCGCCACCATCTTGGATCCCCTTGTTTATACTTTAATTATAGTGTTTATATAAATTGTGTTTTGCTTGACAGTGAGTAGTTTGACCAGTTGAATCATATCTGGAGAACAGCATTTCACACTGACCTTTAAAATAAGTAAAAGTTGGGTTCTACTTTCTCCTCTTAAAATATTTTTGAGGGTGTCTGGTCTAATCCATAACAGTTCATTGAATTTACAGAAACAAATATGTGGAGATTCTGCACATAAATGGCTGTCTGGTCAAGTTTATTTAGTAGATTTTGAAAATATCTTTGAATGTCACTTGTGTTTTTTGGGAATACGTGTAATTCTTCTATAACGGGATGATTGCACAAGCAACCCCGCATTATTAAAAAATCGCACTTTGCCAACAGTTTAAGTGCTGTTTCTAATGTAATTGTGTTACAGCCAACACAAGTGTTAGCTTCAGAAGCAGTGTCCCAATTCATAATCGTGTTACAGCAAATTTGCGTTTAACTAAACATGCATTATAGCAGAACAACCTGTAGATGATATAATAGTAGATTATTTAAGAAAGAGTTGGATAGAGCTCTCAAGGATTGTGGAATCAAGGGTTATGGAGATAAGGCAGGATCACTGATTAAGGATGATCAGCCATGATCATATTGAATGGTGGTGCAGGCTCGAAGGGCAGAATGGCCTACTCCTGCACCTATTGTCTATTGTAAACAGGAAGAAAAGGAATCTGAGACAAGAAAATGATTTGGAATTTGTTATTGGATACTGTTGAGAATTTAACTCAAAAAATGCAGATAAAAAGTGAGGCTAATCTGTTTGACCCATCTTCTTTAATAGAAATGTAGCAAACCTTTCCTGAATTGAGTTATAGCAGACAATCCACTTGGAATTCTTTTGAGTCAGAGTCAAGCATTACTTGAAAGACAAAATACTAATGAGGAGATAGAGACCACCTAATCCATCTGTCGATGAGAAACTCATGGGTCTACTAGGCAGTGGTCCATCAGATGGAAGTTCCATCTGAGTTTTATAAAATCTTCAAAATGGCTCACAACATTCCAGTGGAGTTTAGTGAGATTTTAGGAAAACACATGTTCAAATATTAAACATTCTTATTGGTCAGGATTGCATAAAATTGTGGTCAGATTTTGCCTGCCATGCCATGTCAAAAAATGGGGAAATTTCAATTAAATCTACATCTTTAACTCTGTCAGCAGCTTTCAAAGAAACCATTTAGCAGAGTCCTGATAACTTGTTTAGGATCCCTATCTAAAACAAGGAATATGAATTAGTATCTTTTAATGGTTCTGAACATTTCAACAAAACTTTCTGGAGCAGTGCCTTTAGGGAAAATGACTACAAAAATCACAGTGGATAAGTTAGTTTTTTTTTGCAAGATCTGAATTACCCAAAAGAAACCATCAGATTATGGTTCAAATTTTACAGCACCATTATTTAAAGAAATGATGACTAGTTTAGGAATGCAAATTTACATCATCTGCTTATTACCCACAATCTTAATCTCCTGCATGGAGACAATTGCATCAAACTTTGACAGTGTTGATTAGAGCTATTGCTGTTGCGAAAGAACATAGAACATAGAAAAAAATACAGCGCAGTACAGGCCCTTCGGCCCTCGATGCTGCGCCGACCGAAGCCTACCTAACCTACACTAGCCCAATAACCTCCATATGCTTATCCAATGCCTGCTTGAATGACCATAATAAGGGAGAGTCCACCACTGATACTGGCAGTGCATTCCATGAACTCTCAACCCGCTGAGTAAAGAATCTACCCCTAACATCTGTCCGATTCCAACCTCCCCTTAATTTAAAGCTGTGTCCCCTAGTAACAGCTGACTCCATTAGCGGAAAAAGGTTCTCACTGTCAACCCTATCTAAACCCCTAATCATCTTGTACACCTCTATCAAATCTCCCCTAAACCTTCTTTTCTCCAATGAGAACAGCCCCAAGTGCCTCAGCCTTTCCTCATACGATCTTCCTACCATGCCAGGCAATATCCTGGTAAACTTCCTCTGCACTCGTTCCAATGCCTCCATATCCTTCCTATAGTATGGCAACCAAAACTGCACACAATACTCCAGATGAGGCCGCACCAGAGTCTTATACAACTGCAACAAGACCTCAGGACTCCGGAACTCAATTCCTCTACCAATAAAGCCCAGTACGCCATATGCCTTCTTCACAGCACTATTTACCTGGGTGGCAACTTTCAGAGATCTGTGTACATGGACACCAAGATCCCTCTGCTCATCCACACTACCAAGCAGCCTACCATTAGCCCAGTAATCCATCTTCTTGTTACTCCTACCAAAGTGAATGACTTCACACTTAGCTACATTGAACTCCATTTGCCACCTTTCTGCCCAGCTCTGCAACTTATCTATATCCCGCTGTAACCTGCCACATCCTTCTTCGCTGTCCACAACTCCACCGACTTTCGTATCATCCGCAAACTTGCTCACCCAGCCTTCAAGCCCTTCCTCCAGATCATTTATAAAAATGACAAACAGCAATGGTCCCAAAACAGATCCTTGTGGAACACTGCTAGTAACTGCACTCCAAAATGAGCCTTTACCATCGACTACTACCCTCTGTCTCCTTCCAGCCAGCCAATTCCTAATCCAAACCTCTAATGCACCCTCAATGCCATACCTCCGTAATTTTTGCAGTAGCCTACCATGGGGTACCTTATCGAACACCTTGCTAAAATCCATATGCACCACATCTACTGCTTTACCCTCGTCCACCTCCTTGGTCACCTTCTCAAAGAACTCAATAAGGTTTGTGAGGCACGACCTGCCCTTCACAAAACCATGTTGACTATCCTGGATCACATTATTCCTATCCAGATGTTCATAAATCCTATCCCTTACAATTCTCTCAAAGACTTTGCCCACAACAGAAGTGAGACTCACTGGCCTATAGTTACTAGGGCTATCCCTACTCCCCTTCTTGAACAAGGGGACCACATTCGCTATCCTCCAGTCTTCTGGCACTATTCCTGTAGACAACGACAACATAAAAATGAAGGCCAATAGCTCCGCTATCTCCTCCCTAGCTTCCCAGAGGATCCTAGGATAAATGCCATCAGGCCCAGGGGACTTATCTGTTTTCACCCTTTCCAGTATTCCCCAGATCTCTTCCCTACATACCTCAAAGCCATGCATTCTAATCATTTGTGACTCAATATTCACATCAGCAACAATGTCCTGTTCCTGAGTGAATACTGACGAAAAGTACTGATTTAGTGTCTCTCCAATCTACTCTGCCTCCACGCACAACTTCCCACTACTATCCTTGACTGGACCAATACCTACCCTAATCATCCTTTTATTCCTGACATACCTATAGAAAGCCTTTGGGTTTTCCCTAATCCTACCAACTAAGGACTTTTCATGTCCCCTTCTCGCTGCTCTTAGCTCTCTCTTTAGATCCCTCCTGGCTACCTTATAACACTCAATCGCCCCAACTGAACCTTCACGCCTCATCTTTACATAGGCTGCACTCTTCCCTTTCACAAGGGATTCCAATTCCTTATTAAACCACGGCTCCCTCACAAGACCCTTTCCTCCCTGCTTGACTGGTACATACTTATCAAGGACACCCAATTGCTGCTCCTTGAACAAGCTCCACATATCAATTGTGTCCTTCCCTTGAAGCCTATTTTTCCAATCCACGCATCCTAAGTCATGCCTCACCGCATCATAATTTCCCTGCCCCCAGCTATAACTCCTGCCCTGCAGTGCACACTTATCCCTCTCCGTCACTAGAGTGAAAGTCACCGAGTTGTGGTCACTGTCCCCGAAGTGCTCACCTACCTCCCAAGTCTAACACCTGCCTGGATCATTACCCAGAATCAAATCCAGTGTGACCTCACCTCTTGTTGGCCTGTCTACATATTGTGTCAGGAAACCCTCCTGCACACATTGGACAAACACCGACCCATCTAACGAACTCGAGCTATAGCTTTCCCAGTCAATATCTGGGAAGTTAAAGTCCTCCATAACAACCACCCTACTACTTTCACTCTTCTCCTGAATCATCCTTGCAATACTTTCCTCTACGTCTCTCGGACCATTAGGCCTGTAGAAAACTCCTAACAGGGTGACCTCACCTTTCCTATTTCTAACCTCAGCCCAAACTACCTCAGATGGCAAGTCTTCCTCCATCGTCCTTTCCACCGCTGTAATACTGTCCTTGACAAGCAATGCCACACCTCCCCCTCTTTTACCCCCACCTCGGACCCTACTAAAACATTTAAACCCTGGAACCTGCAACAGACATTCCTGTCCCTGTTCTACCCACGTCTCTGTAATGGCCACAACATCGAAGTCCCAGGTACCAACCCACGCTGCAAGTTCACCTACCTTATTTCTTATACTTCTGGCATTGAAGTATACACACTTCAAGCCACCTTCCTGTTTACAGGCACTCTCCTTCGAGATCGATGCCATGTTCCTAACCTCCCTACACTCAAGGTCCTGTACCCTAAAGCTACAGTCTAGGTTCCCATGCCCCTGCAGAGTTAGTTTAAACCCTCCCAAAGAGCACTAGCAAACCTCCCCCCAAGGATACTGGTGCCCCTCAGGTTCAGGCGGAGACCATCCTGTTTATAGAGGTCCCACCTTCCCCAGAAAGAACCCTAGTTGTCCAGAAACTGGAATCCCTCCCTCCTGCACCATCCCTGTAGCCTCGCATTTAACTGTTCTCTCTCCCTATTACTCGACTCTCTATCACGTGGCACGGGTAACAAACCAGAGACAACAACTCTGTTCATTCTAGCTCTGAGCTTTCAACCTAGCTCCCTGAAAGCCTGCCTAACATCCTCACCCCTCTTCCTACCTATGTCGTTGGGGCCAATGTGGACCACGACCTGGGGCTGCTCCCCCACCCCCTTAAGGACCCGGAAAACACGATCAGAGACATCACGTACCCTTGCACCTGGGAGGCAACATACCAATCGTGAGTTTCTGTCGCCCCCGCAAAACCGCCTATCTGTGCCCCTCACTATTGAGTCCCCAATAACTATCGCTCTACCTTTCTCCACCCTTCCCTTCTGAGCAACGGGGACAGGCTCCGTGCCAGAGGCCTGAACCTCATTGCTTACCCCTGTTAAGTCATTCCATCCCCCCCCCCCCCCCGTATCCAAAATGGTATACTTGTTCTTGAGGGGAATGACCGCAGGGGGTCCCTGCACTGGCTGCTTCCTCCCAGTCCCCCTCACTGTCTATAACTTTTGGAGTAACTATTTCCCTAAAGCTCTGATCTATGATCCCCTCTGCCTCACAAATGATCCGCAGTTCATCCAACTCCAGCTCCAGTTCCCTAACACGGTCTTGGAGGAGCTGGAGATGGGTGCACTTCCTGCAAGTGAGGTAATGGCTTCCCTCACCTCAAACATCTTGCAAGAGGAACATTGCACTGCCTTCGCTGCCATCCCTCTAAAAGGTAAACTTTAAAAAGAAAAACTAGATCTAAAGAAACAAACAAGCAAAATGCAGCACTTACCTGCTTACCACAATGGGTCTTATTATTTAGAGGAGGAGGGCGGGTGGGAGGCTCTACCCCTGTAGTGCCTCGGGTTCCTCGCCTGCACGCTTTTATAGAAAAAATACCTTCCCAGGTAAGCTAGCACTACACCAGCTTCCGGGTCTGCTAGGCGCTTAGAAAAAAAACTTTAAATTTTAACCGTTTAAAAAAAACACTAACTGGACTATACCGTGACTTAAAAAAAAACACCGCCACACAACCCTTACCTGCTCCTCCACCACCTAACAATTGGGATACAGAAATTCCCTTGTTACTATTTACCATTTGACATGCTCTTAAGTCCACCAAATTCATTCCTTTTGGACTAATGTGTGCATGAAGAGACCACTTAAATTGATAAAACAAAAACTTAGAGACTATGTTTACAGTCTGTGTTTTTGAATTTGGGAGAAATTGTCCAAAGCATGAAAATTGATGGAGAAGCGCTTGAAGAGTGCTCAGTAAACAACGAAATCTAGAGCAGATAAAAAGGACAAAGTTTGAAATTTTGTTGCTGGTGTTACTACTAACACATTTCTCTGGGAGCTATTCAAAAGCAAAATTCACTGAACCTTATGAAATCAGACTCATTGAGAATTCTGGGCAGAGCTAATAATTGGCAAGTGTCTCATTTTAATCTGTTAGAGATATGATGGTAGTGAAAGCAAGTGAAATAAAAAATATCAGAATTGAGAATGAGTACTTATAAAACAGCATTTTACAGATTCAAGTCAAAAGAAATTTGCTCAAGTTTATGGTGAACCATGCCATTATACAACTAAGTCATTGGCAAATCTCATCTCTGATGGTGTAAAAAAACAATGGGTCGGCAGAAATTCAGAAAGATATTATTGCAAAGTAAACACAAAAAGTACAGGCTGCTTTTATCACAATTTCATAATTGCAGGACTATGTTGAAAGAATTCTATGTGCACAATACATCACCAAAACCAAGTTGCTAAAAGGATGCAGACGAAGTTCCATTGAGGGCGCCAAAGAGATGTCAACTTTTGTAACAAAAGTGCAAAAGTCAGGCAATTTGAGATAAAATATGTGCTTGCAACATCCTTATGATTAAACAGTAAAGTAACTGCGGATTTTGATTACCTGAATACAACCAGTTTGTCAAACTTGGGAAACCTATTTTGATCAGCTACGAAGATCACGTTTGGTTTAAGATCTGACTGAGTGAATTTGTGCGAGCAAAGAAGACTTGGGCTAGACTGTTACACAAAGCCAAGCAACACCAAAAGAATTGCAAGTCGGGGCTATTTTGGATTTTATTCTGCCTAGGACAAGATTAAAATTTTGTGAAATATTATTGAATGTTTGTTCTGAACTTTCATTGTCATGGCTCCTTTGAATTTGTGAAAGTAGAGTTTGAATGTCAGTATTTTTTGCAACTTGAACACTATGCTGACCATTGGTTGGCAGTGCTAGAATATACATGAAATATATATTCAGATTGACTGTTGATGTCATCGATAATGGTGCAGATGTAATTTTACTACGAGATGATGACATGAGAATCAAGCGACATATCAGTTTTTCTAAGAAACTGACTTCATGTCAGCTGAAATATTTGGTTGTGAAGGAGACAGAGTCTTGTGTTGATTTATATATTTGTGAAATATGCATTCCCAGCAATGCGGGAGTTCTCATCCATTTGAGCCAAAACCGTTTTTTGGAAAGCAGAAGTTTGAAGTTGCTTCATAGAAGTTTAGTCTTTCAGCTATACAACTTAAAAAAAATCACTCGTGCACCTGGAAAAGTCAGTGTTACAGTGGACACTTTATCAAGAGCAAGTACGAAGGAAATGGAATGCAAATGGACTTTTGTAAAAAAAATATGGTTACCATAAAATTCATTTGATGTAACTCTCCATAGTCCTATCAGACTATAGGCTGTTGTCCATTAGAGACCGACAGCTGGTGATGGCTTGACCTAAGGGTCACCATGCCTCAGGCGAGGGGAAAGGTTGAGAAATAGTCCTTCGTGGTAACCTCTGACGGATTGGGAATTGAACCCATGCTGGAAAATGAAACTTTGTCTCAAAATATAAATTTTTCCTCTTTTGGGAAGGTCTGGTGAAAGATCTAAGATTTTTATGTAACATGTTTAGGGGTTTGGGTTTTAAATTAGTTTGGCTAATTTTGGTAATGGTCTTTTAAAAATTAATGGGGTCAGCCTTTCTGAAACCATTACCTGAAACCCTGTATGTGTCAGAGAGAGCAGCAAGGACTCCTGACATTTATGGTAAGAGAGCGATTACATTTAATCTATTAGCTTCAACAGAATTTAGGTTGAGCAACTTGTTTTAAATTTAATTCAAAAAAATGGTGGTTCAGTTGGAAGGAGATGATTGAAGTTGAATAGTCTGTCCTAAAAGATGAGATTCTTTATAACAGTTATGGGAATAAGTTGCCTCTGTGTAAGATTGCAGTTTGTGAAACATCCTGATGAGGAGTGTTGGGTTAGAACTCTGCAGATTATTGAAAGCCTGAGCAAATCTTATGCTGACATGTTTGAGAGTTCCAGGAAAAAAACTTTGCAGCCTACAGGACAGGAATGAAATGCATTTGGGTCAAATCTACAGATGGAACAGGGAAGAAACATTTTCTGTGGATTTTAAGTAACTGTTCAGTGATGATACTGTGGTATAGATAGATAGGATTTTGTCTTGCCATGTTTAGACAACTTTTAAACTTTATTTAGCTTGGCTTCAGTTGATCTTAATTTTATTTTTCTTGGTCTTCAACCTTCTGTTTTATTGTTGAAAACAAATTTGCAGTCGTGTTCACATTTCAGTGAAAGATTGCCATATTAAATGACAAGCAAGTAGATATCTGAATTCGTGGTGCTGGAAGAGCACAGCAGTTCAGGCAGCATCCGAGGAGCAGTAAAATCGATGTTTCGGGCAAAAGCCCTTCATCCCGATGCGATCTCCTCTACATTGGGAAGACTGGATGCCTTCCTAGCAGAGTGCTTTCGGAAACATCTCCAGGACACCAGCACCAATCAACCACATCACCCTGTGGCCAAACATTTCGACTCCCCCTCCCACTCTGCTGAGGACATGGAGGTCCTGGACCTCCTTCACCGCCGCTCCCTCACCACCAGACGCCTGGAGGAAGAACACCTCATCCTCCGCCTTGGAACACTTCAACCCAAGGGCATCAATGTGGACTTAAACAGTTTCCTCATTTTCCCCTTCCCCCACCTCACCCTACTTCCAAACTTCCAGCTCAGCACTGTCCCCATGACTTGTCCCACCTGCCTATCTTCTTTTCCACCTATCCACTCCACCCTCCGCCCCCGACCCCGACCTATCACCTTCATCCCCTCCCACACTCACCTATTGTACTTCATGCTACTTTCTCCCCACCCCCACCCTCCTCTGGCTTATCTCTCCACGCTTTGGGCTCTCTGCCTTTATTCCTGATGAAGGGCTTTTGCCCGAAACGTCTATTTTACTGCTCCTCGGATGCTGCCTGAACTGCTATGCTCTTCCAGCACCACTAATCCAGAATCTGGTTTCTAGCATCTGCAGTCATTGTTTTTACCAAGCAAGTAGCTATGACTTACCAAGCCAGATTTCATTCTGAGATCTGACTTGTTTAGTAGTAATTTCAGCTGGGCTCATAACAAGCAGGAGGAATTGGGTGACTAATTGTGTTCTAATATTTGCTTAAAATGAGGCATGCAATTAAACATCAATTAACAGCAATTATTTAAAATAAATCCATGGTATCTGCAAGTTTGAAATTTCTACTTTCAAAGTCTATCTAAGGAAGTTGTGATTAGTCTTTTGACTAAATAGTTTCGCAAAAAGAATATTTCTCTGTTAGTTAAATTTAGAGAACATGTAGTAAGGTGGTAAAGAACACTGGGGGAGATTAAAGTGTAATTTTGATTGAACTAAGATAAGTTTTGATTTATACATCAGGAATATTTCTGATTCATTACTGGAGTTAACCTGAAGATTCTGAAGCAGTTCTGCAAAATTTGTTTGACTTAGTTCTTCCTTTTGTTTAGTCTTCATATCCATGTGTAACTTTGCTGTTACTTTCCAAATCCTGTTCAACAGGAAGCATTGTTTGAATTGACAGTTATCTTCAGGCTTGAATTTAATGTCACCATATTTGATTTCTTTTGAACAGGCAAAAACGAAAGGCTTTCACACAAGAATGGACATTGGCGTTAAATATGCAGATAAACAGGAAAGGCACTTCAAGGAGGAAAAACTGAAAGCTGGACAAAGTGTAATTGGACTTCAGGTAGCCATTGATTATTTGCATTTGTAAGGTATTTCTCCCTTCCAGTGGGGCAGAGCTCATTGGAAAAGGTGAGATCAAGCAAGGGGGGAGTCCAGTGACTGTTAGAAATAAACAAACATGCAATTGTACACCTGTAACCTCCCCAGTGCATAGTTTGCATGTTTACAGAGATGGCATTTTGTGTATTACTGTCAATTTTTTTTAATTGTTGCTAACTTTGTACTTGTTATCATGCCAATTTTGAGTTTTAACTGTGTGGTAATGTTTTTTTTAAATTCTCTTAATTCTGTTTCTGAGTGAGTTCAAATACTCTTAGCACATATAAAGAAGTGACTGTATCACCTAATAAAGGAGCTAGGGAGAATGAAAATGTAGCCCTCAAGAAAATCTCGAAAGGTCCTTGATGAATTAAAAAATATCTTAACCCCTGGTGAGCCACTGTAGCTGCATTGCTCTGCTCAAGTGTTAACAGTTACAAAGCCCTATAAAATCCTTGCATGTTCGTGGTAACAAACAAAGAACAATGTAGCAAAAGAACAGGCCCTTCAGCCATCCAAGCCTGCATCGCCCCATTTTGCCCTTCTATACTAAACCTGTCTTCACTTCATGATCTGTACCCCTCTATTCCCTTCCTCTTCATGTATTCATCCAGGTGTTTCTTGAATGCTGCTATTGTGAGCTTCCAACACCACCTTTGGTAACACAATTCAGGCACTTACCACCCTTCGTGTGAACAATTTGCCTCGCACATCTCTTGTTAACATCCCCTGTCCCTCGCACCTTGAACCTGTATCTGTTAGTAATTGACAATTAACTCCTCCACCCTGGGGAGAAAGCCTCATACTTTCCACTCTATCCATGCCATTCACAATCTTGTAAACTTTTACTAGGTCGCCCCTCAACCTCTGTTCCAGTGAAAACAAACCAAGTCTATCCAGCCTTTCTTCATAGCTAAAATCTTACATTCCAGGCAACATCCTGTTAAACCTATTCCGTACCCTATCCAAAGCATCCAAATTCTTCTGGTAGTGTGGTGACCAGAACTTTATGCAAAATTCCAAGTGTAGCCTAACTGAAGTTCTATAAAGCAGCATCATAATTTGTCTATCCTTCTACTCAATGCCTCTTCCAATGAAGGCAAGAATGCCATAGATCTTTTTTATTACCTTATCTACCTGCACTGCCACCTTCGGTGACATGTGGACCTGCACACCTCTGCATTTCAACACTCCTAAGGGTTCTGCCATTCAGTATATACTTTACAACTTGTACTTGTCGTTCCAAAATGCATCACCTCCCATTTGTCTACATTAAACTCCATCTGCAATTTTACTGCTCATGCCTCCAATTGATCTATATCCTGCTGTATCCTCTGACCATTCTCCTTACTATCTACATCTCCACCAATCTTTGTGTCGTCTGGAAACTTACTAATTAGACTAGCTACATTTTCCTCAAAATCATTTATATAGATCACGAACAGCAGAGGTCCCAGCACTGATCCTCATGGGACACCACCTATCACAGCCCTCCATTCCGAAAAGTATCCTTCAACCCTATCCTCTTATCTCCTGTGATTAAGCCAGTTCTGTAAGCATCTTGCCAGCTCATCACTGATACCATGTAACTTCACCTTTTGTGTCAGTCTGCCATGCGGGATCTTGTCAAAGGTTTTATGGAAGCCCATTTAGATAACATCAACCACTTTTCCCTCATTAATTGTCATCACCTCAAAAAAAACTTGTTCAGGTTAGTGAGGCATGACCACCCCCACACACAGCCATGCTGCCTATCGCTAAAGTCCATTTGCTTCTGAATGTGTGTAGATCTTCTCCCTGAGAATCTTTTCTAATAATTTCCCTACCACCAACTTGAGACCCTCAGGCCTGTAACTTTCAGGATTAGCCTGCTACCCTCCTTAAACAATGGGATAACACCGGCTATTCTCCAGTCTTCTGGGACTTCAGCTGTGGGCAAAGAGGATACAAAGATGTCTGTCAATGCTCAGCAATTTGGTCTCTTGCCTCCATTCATATTCTCAGATTCTGTCGGGACCCAGGGACCTAGCTACCATAATACTTTATAAGACGCCTAAACCTCTTCCTTTTTAATAGCAATTTTGCTTTGAAACTTGACACTCCATTTACTGAGATCATCTTCAACCAATTTCTTCTCTTTAGTGAATATTGATGCACAGTACTCGTTTAGTAATGGGCATAGCCTAACTGATCAAACTTTGAGGCCTTATTTCTGATGCAAAAAGGCCTGTGAGAAGGAAGGCTGTTAAATATCTGTTCTACTGTCATCACTCTTCCTCCACCTCTATCACCATTGCCACCAAACAAAAATATCCCATTCTTTAAAGTCTGAACGTGGGCACATAGGGGGAAAATGTTTGGAAAGCACTGATGTCAGATCTGTTTCCTCAGTTTTGATCTATACGGTTGTTGATTATTCCTACCTTGCCACCCCCTTCTGTGTAGGAGAATCGATGTTCGGGCAGGAGCCCCTCCTTATGCTCGAAACGTCGATTCTCCTGCTCCTTGGATGCTGTCTGACCTGCTGCACTTTTCCAGCAACACATTTTCAGCTCTGATCTCCAGCATCTGCAGTCCTCACTTTCTCCTAGAAGACTACCCCCTTCTGTGCCACCATTTGACTGGAGGATCCATGGTGATGGCCTGGTCACCTGACAGATGCATTGCTACCCTTTGCCACCATTCTTGCAGGTGACAATGGCAAGCTTGTGGCTACTGCCATGGACACCACGGATGCCCATTGGTGTCCCCTTGATTCTGACAGGCTACTTTCACTCTCTTCTGTTACTCTGTCCTGAGAAATTCAGTGAGTTCCCCCTACTGGTTTTCTGACCAGTGGATCAGGCTCGGCAAAATTCCAGACATGGTCCTTTGGAATTCTGTTATCAGATTAATGTTGTCTGAATTCAACTGAGATGTAGATGACATTCTTGTATTAAGGCACATGTTCTCAGTTTTTTTGTAACATTAAACAAACTTAACTGTTTTCAGATGGGAACCAACAAGTGTGCTAGCCAAGCAGGTATGACTGCCTATGGGACTAGAAGACACCTTTATGATCCGAAGACTCATACCGAAAAACCTTACGATCAAACAACCATAAGCCTGCAGATGGGAACAAACAAAGGTGCCAGTCAGGTAAGTTACCCAGTGTGTTTCAGTTTTATGACATGCTGCAGTTAAAACTGACTGCAACCCACTTTTGAATAACATGGTGCATACACCTTTCTTTGTTACAAACTTTCTGTATACCTGCTCAGTAACTGCTTTTTACTTTCACACCAAGATGTCTCTTTATCCCAGTATCTCCTCTCCCACTCTTTGCAATAAGAACCACTGAAGGATGATGCTGTTGATATTAGATGTTTGGTAGGAATCGTCATTGACAAAACTAGATTTGTGAATTAAAACAAACTGCTGGAGAAACTCAGCAGGTCTGGCAGCATCTATGAAACAGTCAACATTTTGGTTCCAGTGACCCTTCATCAGAACTGAATGTTTGCAAATGATGCAGGAAGTGTAAAAGCTGCTGAGCTGTGGATCCTGATGGCTCCAGAGACTTCTCCACTCCATACTCAAATGAGCAAGTAGGAAATTGCTGGTGCTACATTCTCTGCTCTACTTGCTGACTGTTGATTTCAGTCTAATTTTAAACTGTTCAGGTCATTGGAATGCAACACATCTGGACCTTATGAACAGTTAGTAACTTCCTTACCCAACCCGCACCCTCTCCCCCCACAAGGAGGACTGCGCACATTACTCCTCTTAGTACACTGTGCTAATTACTGCTAAACTGCTGAATGGTGAAATCCTTCAGTGAAATTGGAACTTTGCTGTCAGGCAGGGAAAGGTGAAGAATGAAGATTTTGTTAATTAGTACTTAATTTTTGTGAGATTTGCATATGTTTATATTCCATTCTGCAGCTTTATTGTGTAGGAGATGTCAGTCTCACTTTTAAAGTATAATCCTGTCTAAAATAATGCATGTATGGTCCCCACCTAACATCCAGACCTCAAAAAAAACTGATCAATCTCGTCATGATTTGGAGACGTCGGTGTTGGACTGGGGTGTACAAAGTTAAAAGTCACATCATACCAGGTTATTTGCTATAAATTGTGTGTTTTACAATTGCGTCCTCCACAACCACCTGATGAAGAAGCAGTGCTCCGAAAACTAATGCTTCCAATTAAACCTGTTGGACTATAACCTGGTGTTGTGATTTTTAACTCTGATCAATCTATGTTGTGATCAGGGTTGTGATTTATGTGTCTGCAAAACACGTGAAACTAAAATTCCAACTTACCTTTGTCAGCTTAACTTGCATTTAAAGATATCTCAGTTATGTATTATAGTTAATGTACTATTGAACTATAGAAAAATTATGATACAGCAAGAGATTGTACAGGCTGTATGTGTCTCAGCTAAATAAACTTATTCTAATCCCACTTAAGAGCACTTGGTCCATAGCTTTGCAGGTTACAATGCTTCAAGTGTGGATCCAGGCTTTTGTTAAAAATGAGTTGTGGGCTTTCACATCAATCACCAAACCAGACAGTGAACTTCAGAAACCCGCCACCTTCTCTGTACAAGATTTATCCTTGTTCTCTCCAATCCTTCAACCAATTATCTTAAACCTGTGCTTCCTAGTTAATTGACCTGTCTTTTCCACTAGACGAAATGGGACTTACCTGTCTGCTATATCCAAGCCCTTTATTATTTTGTGCACCTCACTTAAGTCACTCCTTAGCCTCCTCTGTTCTTAGAAAAACACCGCAGCCTATCCAATCTTTCCTCATAGTTGCAGGTTTCAACCCCTAACAACACTCTTGTGAATCTCCCCTGTTCTGTACTCTAAGCAGTTACATACGTCCTGAGTATGGTGACCAAAACTGCGCACAACTCCAGTTGTGGCCTAATCATAGTGTTATTTAGTTCCAGCATTGTATCCCTGCTTTATATTCAATACCTCACTCAATGAAGGAAATCATCCCATATTGCATCTTTTATCACCTATCTGCTACCTTACGGGACCTGTGGGCATGCACTGCAAGGGCTCATTCCCCCCTCCCCCTTACTGATCTGAACACCGTCCCACTTCAGCTTTATTTGCTTTCCCAAATGCATGATCTTGTAATTCTCCAGATTAAATTCCATTGTCACTCTTTCACCCATGAAACCAAACTATTGATATTCTGCAGTCAGCAACTACCCACTTCTTTATCAACCACATGATGAATTTTGTCATATACAAATTTCCAAATAATGCTTAAAATCTTTAAGTTTAAATAATAAATTAATAAGCAAAAATGCAAGGGACCTAATACTGACCCCTGTGTAACACCACTGGAAGTCGATTTCCATTTACAAAAACACCTGTTGACCACAACCTTAGTTACTTACTATCACATAGCCAATTTTGCATTCAACTCGCATGTTCCCCTGCCACATGAGTTTTAATTTTCCCGAGCAGTCTCCAATTTGAGATGGCGTTAGAATTTTTGTGTTTCAGGGAATGATGTGAATTGGACATTTTAGAGTCATAGTCATAGAGATGTACAGCACGGAAACAGACCCTTCGGTCCAACTCTTTGTGAAGGCAATTTTCTTTGCAAGTAAGTGTAGATTTTACTGTATTGAGCTGAAGTGGAGTATTTACTGTATATGAGTGCTGAAGGGTCTTTGCGTGCCTGAAAACATTCAGTTTCCAAGCCTTCGTGGTTTGGTCAGTCTCCAGGCGGTAGATATTGCTGCTCATAATGATGGCAATTAAGTGGAGCCTATTTCTCTCATTTAGATTTCACCCTCCCACCTCACCTCTTTTGCCTGCTAAGAGAAGCGCTGCCAAGCTGGGAAAATGTGCTCAGTTTCTGTTTGGATTTCTTCCACTCTTTCATCCCAAGGTTTATTACAGCTTCTTGGACAGCCAGAAATTTGAATCCTTTGAAGTTTACATATTTGTAATAGACTCCAATGACAGTAATGATAATGCTATATTCAAAGCCTAATGTGCGATTACTCATCTTTTGAGAGCTCCACTCCAAACGTTTAAACTTCCAAATGATTGTATGTTAAGTAATCTTTGCACAATGTTTTATTGAGCTATTTATGAAAAGCAGTGATTGATGGCAGAATGCCTTTGCATCTAAGTCTGGGAATTTGGGAAAATTCAGATGTTGTATTCTAGCTTTGGCAATCATGGATTTTTCTGCCAGTGTGTTCATATTGCAGTTCATAGTTGTGGCTACCACTTATTTCACAACTGTATTGATGCCATGTTTGTATGCATAATTCCAATGTCTTCTACTGTTTCTAGGCTGGTATGACAGCCCCAGGTACCAGAAGACACATCTATGACCAAAAGGTGTCAACAGAGAAATGTGATACTTCGACAATATCGCTGCAGATGGGCACTAATAAAGGGGCCTCTCAAACGGGCATGACTGTGTATGGCCTTGGACGGCAGGTGTACGACTCCAAATATTGTGCCACACCAACTGAGCCTATAATCCACAATGGAAGCCAGGGAACAAATGGTTCAGAATACAGTGATGGAGATTACCAAGGTGAATACCCTGATGACTATCCCCTAGAGTATCAGGATGAGTACCAAGGAGATTACCGTGGTGACTATTCTGATCACGGTGTTGATTATTAAAAAGCAGTATTATGACCTATTACGCCTTTTGTGAACTAGCTAGACAGCTTTGGTTTTGCTACACAGTCTTCCATGAATTTAAAGGTCCAAAAGATTGGATTGCTGCCTTTTTCTCTGCACAGCTAATCCATAAAAGCAGTATTTGCTGTCTTGCTTTTCTATCCCTTTTAATTGCCACTTGCTGATGACAGTAATTACCACTTCTAACTACTGGAGACAATTCTATTTCACTTGGACTTAAAAGAAAAAATCTAAAGTCAGCATTTAGAAATACCTGGCACCTTCCTACAATTAAAAATTGTTGCTTTGACTTTAATTGCTGTCATCTTGCATAGTATGTTTGATTTGGGTTTTGAGAGGAAACGCAGTCCATATTTGCTACACCAAGTTGCTATCAGCTGTGATGTAGTTTCAAATATTAAGAACTGAAACCATTTTAAATCTGCATTTACAGCCAGCTGTTTGTCATATCCTTTAGTCTTAAGTTTTGCTCTAACTTCTCATAACTGTTTTTGTATGGGACCAATTCCATTTCAAATGCACAACCTAAAATAAAAACTATGAAAAATGTCTTGTTCATGGATAATGGTTCTTCTAAGGTTAGAAATGAAACTGCACATGACAGCTGCAAATAAGAAAAGGGCCTGTTCAAAATTACAATGGGATCAAAATTAAAGTACTGGGATACAAATCTTAAAATCTGATCCTGCCTTAAACCTTTACGTCCTGAATTTTTAAGACAAAAATCTAGTTATGCAATATGTAGGGTAATAAGTTTAAGTTTAAAACTGCACCTCAATGTAACGCATTGTTTAGTACCATTGGGATGTTGTCTGTGTGGAGACCAAAATATGTATTTGAAAATTGAAATCATTCTTCTCATTATGTTTAACCAAATAAAGTGACCGGAATAATTTGCAAAGTTACCTGATTGAACAGCTTTCTGTACTAAAAAGGGACTTTATGAAATGCAGTGCTTTTTTCCCATTTTTGCTCTAGATTAAATGTATTTTACTTATGTGCCATATTTTATCCATGTAGGAATCTCTCCTCATTTTTGTATTTATTGCCATTTTCTTTGGCATAAATGTCTTTGTGTATGGTTCATTTTTGTGAATAAAATTTACTATAGAGACAACATGTCTGCTTAGTAATAATTGTCTATCCTTTTTGCTTATGGCTCTGGAACACTTCCATATTGAAGAACTGTATAGTGCAACTTGTTTATTTAAATTTGATTAATTCCTACGCAAATAATCTACTTCAGTATGAATTGCAATTTATTTTTTGTGTAACTGAGCCAAATGATATGTTCTTATTATAAAGAAGTGTTAACTGACCTTCTATTTTATATATATTCAAGATTGATTTTGCGATAATTGCTGATTAAAAGTGAGTTATTGATTAAATTGCTGAAGTGAATCCCAAATGCACCCCTCCAATCAAACTCTTAAGGGTCAGAACATTTAATCTGAAATGTTTCAGATCTATTAATTCCTGAATGAAACTTTAATGCATTTGTGTGTTCTTTCATTTGGAAGAGTATCTGATTTGGGACTGTTACAATATTGCAACAGAGTTTGCCAGTGAAAACTGTTGTGTCTCGAAATTTAGATTAGATTAGATGCCCCTACAGTGTGGAAACAGGCCCTTTGGCCCAACAAATCCAAAAAGTAACCCACCCAGACCCACTTCCCTCTGACTAATGCACCTAACACTATGGGCAATTTACAATGGCCAATTCACCTGGCCTGCACATCTTTGGACTGTGGGAGGGGGCCCATGCAGACATATGGGGAGAATGTGCAAACTACACACAGACAGTCGCCCGAGGCTGGAATCAAACCTGGGTCTCTGGCTGTGAGGCAGCAATGCAAATCACTGAGCCCTGATTTGCATGGTTTCTGTCCCAACGTAGTCTTTTTTTGAGGTGCTATACCTGTATTTGAATAATTAAATACAGTACAAGCCAGAAATGCCACATAGTCTGAAATCTTAATTGTATCATGCATGTCTAGGATGGCAGGACTGACAGACACTGGATTGGTTAGGTCTATGTTTGCTGGAGTTTGGAAGAATGAGGAGGTCTCCTAGAAATATATAAAATTGTATTAGGACTAAACCAGTTAATTGCAGGTTAGATGTTCCTGATGACTGGGAAGTCCAGTTTAAGGACTCAGGGTAAGCCATTTAGGTGTGAGAAATTTCTTCACCTAGAGACTATGAAATTCTCTGCCACACTGTTGTTGAAGCCAAAGCATTGAATGTTTTCCAGAAGGTGAAAGATTTAATTCTTTAAAGAGTTTAAACAGGTATGAAGAAAAAGTGGGGACAGGGCACTGATTTAGATAATCAGCCGTGATCACACTGGCAGAGCAAGTTTGAAGTGCTGGATGGCCTACTGCCCAACTTACTATGTCTGCGTTTGGTGAAAAATAAATGTATTGGTATCATTGATAAATTTTGTATGAGTGCAAAATAATTTAGCATTCATTGCAAACATTAGTAGTTCAATGTCAATATCCTGGGAAGAAAAGGGACAAGCTCTGACTCTTGGGGGTGGGAGGAGGAAAAGCATAGGGACACTCATCCTGGAAGACCTTTTTCTACTCCACTTAGACAAACTGACTGGTAAATCCAGTGTGGTATCAGATCAGATTTTCATAATGCTCAGTAGCTTTTCCACCTAATGAAATAAAGAAGTATTATAAATAGTACTAAAATGTAGAGGATATTGATTTTTTTAAAAATCAGATTCCCTACAGTGTAGAAACAGACCCTTCGGCTCAATAAGTCCACACTGACCCTCCGAAGGATAACCCACTTGGATCCATTCCCTCTGCATAATGCATCTAACATTATGGGCAATTTAGCATAGCCAATAGACTTGACCTGTACATCTTTGGACTGTGGAAGGAAACCAGAACACCTGGAGGAAACCCACACAGACACAGAATGTACAAACTCCACACAGACAGTCACCCAAGGGTGGAATCTAATCTGGGTCGCTGGTGCTGTGAGGCAGTAGTGCTAACCACTGAGCCACTGTGCTGCCCAAATTTGCTTGAGTCAGTGTCTCGAGTACAGCATACAGTTTGGTTTCCTTATTTTAGGAGGAATATATTTGCATTAGAAGGAGTTCACCGAAGGCTTGGGTGGATTCCTGGGATAAAGGATTTGTCTTAATGAGGAAACGTGCACATCAGGCCTATAACTTTGATGTCTAGACAATTGAAAACTGATTCTATTGAAACAGAAGATTGAGGTAATGTTTGGAAATCTGTACCCCAGAGAGCAGTGGAAGTTGGGTCACTGAATATGTTAAAGGCTGAGTTAGACACATTTTTAACCTGTCACTTTGCAGATTCACGGACACAGACAAGAAAGTGGAGTTGAGTTCAAAATCAGGGCATCCATAATCCTGTTGAATTCTGGGGAAAGTTCAAAGGCAATTTGCCCAATTTATGCTCCAATTGCTTATTTAAATATTCAAGTAGAACATAAGAATGTCACAGGATCACCACCTCCCTGTTTCTGAACATTGATTTTAGCTTTTTGAAGAGCTACATCCTGTCTACCCAAGCACGCAGATGGCTTATGGACTAGGTTGAGATGTTTCAACAGCCATCTTAAATGAAGCTGTGCTTCACTAGAACCTGAATGTAGTTATTTTCACAAACTGCAGTGTGGATGCATTGAGAAAGCTTTATCTTTTTAGAAGCTAATATTTAATGATGAATGAATTATTTAAATAGTGCATTAGTAACTAAGAACAATTGGTTCCCACATGGTAAATTGTAGCAGTGAACATTTGAGTGGCTGCATTGTTTATCAGGGCAAGAAGAATTGGAGTATAGCCTGTTCATCTACAAACCTAGGCATAATCAAATATACAACAGAAGTAAACAAAGTAATTTTCATTTATAGTTTTGTGGGATAGTGGCATTGCTGCTAGGTCAGCCTTTATTGCCATAGAGCCAGGGAGATAAATTGCGGGCCCCGGCTGTTCCCTTATCACTATCTGAATGTGAAACAGTGGATTAAACATTCTTTCAGTGGCGAGAATTGGATAACAGTCACAAGGGAGTTGAAATGTTTTGTATAGGTTTTTGTACTCAATACTTTCTACGCTTCTGCACTCCATGGTTCTATTTACAAACTAATTTGAGTACTGAAATTTCAGTATGAACAATCTTTGAGAACTACACACAATTGGGTCATTCATATTTTCATCCAGCTCTGCTGATTTTTAAACCTGTCCGTATTACACCATCCATAAATCTTGAACCTTGCAGCTACCACAGCAAATGACCATTGTATGATAAATGAGAATATCTTGAATTGAGTGATATATTCTATAATCACATGACTCCTGATTTACTTCAAAATGGCAAAATAATTTCAGTACAGTAGTACTAAGCTATAAATTTGCATGATGTTATTTCTTTCCACAGCTGGGCTTTGGTAACAGAAAAAGTAACCTTTGCAATTGAATGGTAAATATTTTCACATTTGAAATTATAACCATAAGACATAGGAGTGGAAGCAAGGCCATTTGACCCATCGGGTCCACTCCACCATTCAATCATGGCTGATGGGCATTTCAACTCCACTTACCAGCATTCTCCCTGTAGCCCTTAATTCCTTGTGACATCAAAAATTTATCAATCTAGCTACATTAGCTATAATAACTAGCTACATTTGCGAATACGCAGCATGGAGCAAATAAGAGGAGAGTACGGGAAATACTGCAGCACTGGAGTTGGAGTTTTCCCCCCACCCACGACCAAGAGATGACCTTAAGATTTTCTCGAAGGTTGTTTTATGATTTTTGGGAGATGCTTTTGGTTTTCAATGACACCTTTTTGATTCTCTCAAACTTCTTCCTAGATGGTGCAGTCACATAGTAACATGATTTGTGTTAATATATGGGACATTTGGCTACGTTCCATAGCAGAATTCAAGTTCAACAATATCCACATTCATCTCCTCTATTAAACTTAAGGCCACCACAAGAGCATTAATTTTCTACACACTATAAATATGTAAACTGGGAAAGCCATTGCAAAATTAACTACAATGGTTCAAGTAAGCAGTTCACCGCTACCCCTTGAAGGCAACTAGGAATAATCAGTAAATGCTGGCCCTGCTAATGAAGCCCAGATCTCCTCTATGTTGTGTCGGTGTTTGATTCAAGGCTGTAATGAGTTCATGGGCCAAGTTGCCTTGGTAGAATCCAAACTGAGTGTCACCAGGTTTTTGCCTTGCAAGTGCTGCTTGATAGCACTATTGATGTCATCTATCACTTTACTGATAGTGTGTTAACTAGCCATTTTGGGTTTGTCCTTTTTCTTTGCAGGGCATATTTGCGCAATCTTCCATATTGTCAGGTAGATGCCAATGTTATGGCTTGGCTAAGGGCATGGCAAGTTCTGGAGCATGCATCTGAAATATTGTCAGAACACATTCTGATTCCAGTGACTCTGGCCCATTCTTGATAGCGTGTGCAATGAATTGAATGGGTTAAAAGACTGTCATCAGTAATGCTAGACATCTCTTGAAGAGCTCAGATGGTGCATCCATTCATCACTTTTGGCTGAAGATTTTTGCAAATGCATCAGCATTTTCTTGTGTATTGATGTGGTGGTCTCTTCTATCAATGAGGCAGGAGATATTTATAGAGTCACCTCCTCCAGTGAGTTTAATTGTCCACTACCATTCTTGCCTGGTATCAGGGTTGTAGAGTTTTGATCTGATCCATTGGATGTAGAGACACTTAGCCCTGCATATCACTTAATGCTTTCATGCTTAACATGTATGTGATCCAAGTGTTGTAGTTTCATCAGGTTGACACCTTATTTAGGCACCGTTCCTGGCATGCCCTTATATGTTCATTGAACTAAGATCCCCTTGCTTGATGATGTTAGAGTGGGGAATGCGCCAGGCTTGAGGTTGCAGATTGTGTTGGAATTTAAATGCTGCAGCTGATTGCCCACAGTACCTCTGATTGTCTTGTACGATCTGTTCAAAGCCAATCGTATCTAGTACAGTTATAGTGTCACATATTACCTTGAAGGCTATCCTGAATGTGAAGTGTGGACTTCCTCTGCACAAGGACTGGTTGGCACTCTTACCTGTACTGTTATGGATAGAAGCATCTGTGACGGGCACATTGGTGAGAATGGGTTAAAGGATGGTTTTTCACTCTCTTGGTTCCCTAACCAACTGCTGATGATCCAGTCTTACAACTGTCTTTTAAGGAATTGACCGACTTAATCAATAGTGCTGCTGCTGAGCTACTTTGTGATGAGCATTTGAGTCCCCCAGCCAGAATATATTCTGGACACTTGCCACCTATGTTTTCTCCAAGTGTTCATCCTTATGGAGTAATACTGATCTGTTGGCAAGAGTGTGGAAGTATGTGGTATGTGCTTGGCCTGATGCAATGAAACTTAATGGGATCCAGTGTTAACATTGCAGACTTCTAGAGCAACATTTTCTCTCCTTTGTACTGCCGCACTGCCACCTGTGCTGCACTGATTTCATGGCATAACCAAGGATGGTGTTGGTGTGTGGGACCTGGTATAGTGTGATTCTGAGAACGTGGCTGTCATTATTTTGAGAGACAGTGTCCCAACTTTGACTGCAGCTCCCACAAGTTAGTAAGGAGGATTGTGCAGCTCTGACAGGGCTGAACTTGCTGTTGTTATTTTCAGTGTGTAGGTCAATGCTAGGTGATCCTTCGGTTTCATTTTTTTTGGAGGCTTTAAGCATTTTTAGATTAGATTAAATTCCCTACAGTGTAGAAACAGGCCCTTTGGCCCAACAAGTACACACCGACCCTCCAAAGATTTCCCTCTGACTAACGCACCTAAAACTACGGGCAATTTAGCATGGCCAATTCACCTGGCCTACACGTCTTTGGGAGGAAACCGAAGCACTGGAAGGAAACCGACACAGACACAGCAAACTCTACGCAGACAGTCACCCGAGGCTGGAATCGAACCTGGAACCCTGGTGCTGTGAGGCAAGTGCTAACCACTGAGCCACCGTGCCAGTCCAAAACTGAGTGTGTTGCTAGTCTATTTAGAGGGCAATTAAGAGTCAACCACATTGCAGTTAATCTGCAGTCACATCTTGGCCATACCTGGTAAGAATGGCATCACAGTAGTGAACCAAATGGGTTTTTATGACAATCATCAACAATGCAAGTCATCAATCAACGCCTTTTAATTCCAGATTTTATTGAATTCAAGTAACACCCCCTATCATAATGGGGTTTGAATCCAAATCACCAAAACATTCCCCGAGTCTTTGGATTACAAATTCAGTTATTGGAAAGTTACTTTTGTTGACTGGCTTAAAACTGCTATCTCTTCTTTGCAGCAAGTCTCTCTCTATCTCACCTATCTTGCAGCCATGCTGTCTCCTATCCCACCCTCACCTGAGTTGCGCTGTACCTGCTGCTACTTATTCTTGCCTCTAGCCACCTCTGCCCAAATCATTTGCAGTCTCTCCTCCCCCACCCATTCCCATGCAGTCTCCCTGGTCCGTTCTCCTTCCATCTCTTGCAGCCTGTTGCTCCAACTCATTGCACTTTGGTTTCCCTTCATCTCCCTTGACCTTCTCCTATTTAACCTCTCTTTCAGCTTCTACCTTTTCCACATCTCTCTAGCCCTAACCATTCTTGCTGCCTCCTTCACTCAGGTGGACTCAATCTGCCACCACATTTGGTAGACTGATCAAGTGAGCCTGTCAAAAGGTATTCCTCAACCACACCAAAGTCTCAGAAGCACATTGTTGCTTTTATATGCCAACCCTCTTGAGATAAATTATAACATTACATTTGCTTTCTTAACCACGAACTGAACCTGCAAATCAACCTTTAGAGAATCCTGGACTAGTACTTCCAGATCACTTTGAACTTTAGCTTCATGAATTTTCTCACCGTTGGAAAATAGTTCTGTATTCTTTTTTCCAAAGTGCAAGACCTTGCATTTGCTTATGTTGAATTTCATCAGCCATTTCCTAGACAACTCTCCTAAACTATCTAAATCTTTCTGCAGTCTTCCCACTTCCTCAGTACTACCTTCCTGTCTATCTAACTTTGTATCATTGGCAAGCTTTGCCAGAATGCCCCCAGTCCCTTCTTCCAGATCATTAATATATAAAGTGAACAGCTACAGCCCCAACACTGAACCCTGTGGAACACCACTTGTCACCAGCTGCAATTCTGAAAAAGAACCTTTTATCCCAAGTCTCTGCCTTCTATCAGACAGCCAATCCTCAATCCATGCCAGTAGCTCAAACACTATGGGCCCTCACCTACTCAGCAGCCTCCCATGAGGCATCTTATCAAAGGCCTTTTCGAAGTCTTAATAGATAACATCCACTGGGTTTCCCTGGTCTAACCTACTTGTTATCTCTTCAATGAATTCTAACAAGTTTGTCAGGTACAACATCCCCTTACTAAATCCATGCTGACTTGTTCTAATCTGACCCTGCAATTCCAAGAATTTAGAAATCTCATCCTTAACGATGGATTCTAGAATTTTGCCAACAACCAAGGTTAGGCTAATCGGCCTATAATTTTCCATCTTTTGTTTTGATCCTTTCTTGAACAAGAGGATTACAACAGTGATTTTCAATCCTTTGGGACTTTCCCTGATTCCAGTGATTTTTGAAAGATCACAACCAACTCCTCCCTCAGAACTCTAGGATGTAGCCCATAGGGGCTAGGAGATTTATCCATTTTTAGACCTTTAAGCTTTTCTAGCACTTTCTCTTTTGTAATGGCTACCATGCTCAACTCTGCCCCCTGACTCTCCGTAATTGATGGGATATTACTCATGTTTTCCACTTTGAAGTGACGCAAAGTATTTAAGTTCTTAAGCTATTTCCTTGTCTCCTAGTACTAGCCTTCCTGCATCACTTTGGAGCAGTCCAATGTCTACTTTTGCCTCTCGTTTGTTTCTTATATATTGAAAGAAACTTTTACTATCAGTTCCAATATCACTGACTAGCCTACCTTCATATTTGGTCCTCTTCTTTCTTATTTCTCTCGTTGTTTTCCTCTGTTTTTGTAGTCTTCTCAATCTTTTGATTTCCCAATACTCTTAGCCAATTTGTAGACTCACTCTTTTTCTTTGATATACTTCCTGATTAGCTTTGTTAGCCATGACAGTCTAATCCACTACCCCACCCACCCTCCCCGCCCCCAATAATCTTTCTTTATTTTAGATTACAGTGTGGAAACAGGCCCTTCAGCCCAACAAGTCCACACCAACCCTCAGAAGAGCAGTTTTACCGCAAACTCAACCCAAACTCTGGGTCAGATATGTGGATGACACCTTTGTAATCATTAAAAACACAGAAATAGAGAACACACACCAGATCATCAAAGCCACACTCACAGGAATCCGATTCACTAGAAAGGAAGAAAAAGACAACTCCCATTCCTAGACGTGATGGTACAGAGAACACCGAATGGAGAATTCACCACAAAGGTATACAGGAAAGCCACACACACAGACCAAGTCCTGAACAATGAAAGCAACCACCCCAACACACACAAAAGAAGTTGCATCAAGACACTATTCAAAAGGACCACAACACACTGCAGTACACCAGAACTGCAAAAAGAGGAAGAAGGACACCTATACAATGTCTTCGCCAAAAACGGATACCCACGCAATTTCATCAACAGATGCCTAAGGGAAAGACAACGGAACAAGGACATGCCACAACCCAAAGGACTAGCCACACTACCATACATCAAGAGCATTTCCGAACTGACAGCCAGACCACTGCGACCACTAGAACTCATAACAGCACACAAACCAACAGCACCCTCAGACAACAACTCACCAGGACAAAGGACCCGATACCCAGCATGAGCAAAAGCAATGTAGTGTACAAAATCCCATGCAAGGACTGCACAAAACACTACATAGGACAAACAGGAAGACAGCTAACAATCCGCATCCATGAACACCAACTAGCCACGAAACGACACGACACGACTAGCCACACATACAGATGACAAGCAACATGAATTCGACTGGGACAACATTACTATTATAGGACAAGCCAAACAGAGAACAGCCAGGGAATTCCTAGAGGCATGGTACTCATCCACAGATTCACTCAATAAGCACATCGACCTGGACCCAATATACCGATCACTGCAACAGACAGCTGGAAATGACAACCGGAAGCGGCAGATACCAATCACTATAAATGCCGGAGGAAACATCACAGAAGCTCTTCACAGGAGGCTCCCAAGCACTGAGGATGTCACCTAGACAGGGGACAAAACGTCTGCAACACAAATTCCCAGCTCAGCGAACAGAACCACAACAACGAGCAGCCAAGCTACAAATCTTCTCACAAACTTTGAACAACCCACCTAGACCCATTCCCCTACATTTACCCCTTCACCTAATATTACAGGTAATTTAGCATGGCCAATTCACCTAACCTGCACATTTTTGGACTGTGGGAGGAAACTGGAGCACCCAGAGGAAAGATTTAAATCCCGGACACAGGGAAAATGTGCAAACTCCACACAGACAGTTGCCTTAGGCGGGAATTGAACCCGGGTCTCTTATTTGGGATGAACCTCTGTATTGTGTCCTCAATTAAACCCAGAAACTCTTTCCAGTCGATTTTCGTTGATTCCTCTCTCATGCCCCTATAATTACGTTTATTTAACTGTAACACCATTATATCCGATTTTGCCTTCTTTCTTTCAAACTGCAGACTGAACTCTACCATATTATGATCGCTGGCTGCTCAGTGTTCCCTTACTTTCAGATCTTTTACAAAGTCTGGCTCGTTACATAGGACAAAGTTCAGAATAGCCTGCTCCCTTGTGAGCTCCATCACTAACTGTTCCAAAAAGCTATCCTATAAGCATTCCATAAATTCACTTTCTTTGGATCCACTGGCAACACTATTTACCCAGTCCACCTGCATATTGAAGTCCCCCATGATCACAGTGACCTTGTCTTTCTGACATGCCCTATCTATTTCTCAGGACATCTTGCTCCCCTAGTCCTGACCACTTAATTGGAGTTATGTACAGACCTCCTATGATATTTTTTTGCCTTTGTGGTTCCTCAACTCCACCCACATAGACTCCATATCCTCTGACTCTGTCATTCAGTGCCATAGACTTAATTTCATTCTTAACTAACAAGGCAACCTCACCGCCTCTGCCCACCTCCCTGTCTTTTCGATAAGTTGTCAATCCATGGATTTTTAACTGCCAGTCCTGAACCCCCTGCAACCTTGTCTCTGTGATGCTTACCACATCATAATCATTCATGATGATCTATGCCATTAATTCATCTACTTTGTTACGATTACTGCGAATATTCAGGTAAAGCACCTTAATGCTAATTTTCGTATCCTCATGATTTCCAATGTCTCTAGTAATATGTCCTAAGCTATCCTTCCTTCTTGCTTCATTCCTACTCTGCCTTCAACTTAAACCCTGCTCATATGCTAACCTGTTGCTTATCCTTCTACTTGACTCCATACTCTGTTGCTTCCCCTTTCCATTCCCCCGACTCACAAGTTTAAATATCTTGTGACCACCCTATTTATCTTGTTTGCTAGAACACTTACCAGGTTGGTTCAGGTGGATACCGTCCCATTAGTACAGATCCCCCCCCCCACCCCCGGTTCCAAAACTGATGGGTATATGAATAAGAAGGGTTTGAAGGGATATGGGCCCCGGGTGCTGGCAGGTGGGACTAGATTGGGGTGGGATATCTGGTCAGCATGGATGGGTTGGACTGAAGGATCTGGTTCCATGCTGTACATCTCTGACTCTATGCTTGATAATCCCCAAACAGGTCCTCCTTCCTAGCCTTGCCTATGTTATTAGTGCCAACGTGGATCACAACAACTGGATTTTCTTCCTCCCGCTCCAATATCCTTTCAAGCCGGTTGGAGATGTCCTGCACCCAGGCACTGGGCAGGCAACACACCATGCAGGACTCCTGATCCAGCTTGCAAACGATACTATCTGTCCCTCTAATTATAGAATCCCCTAAAACATCTACTTGTCTTTTTGCTTCCCCCTCTTGAATGGCTTTCTGCACCAAGGTGCCATGGTCAGCTGGCTCATCCTGTCCACAGCCCTTTTGCTCATCTGTACAGAGAGCAAAAATCTCATACCTGTTGGACAAGGTCAACGACTGAGGCTCCTCCACCCCTGAACTCCGAATACCTCCTACCTTCCTCACTTACAATCACAGTTGTTGCTGATCACTAACTGAATCTTAATTACTTAATCTACCGGGTGTGATTGTCTTCTGAAACAAAGCGTCCAGGTAACTCTTCCCCCTCCTGGCTGTGCCACAGTGTTTGAAGCTCAGATTCCAGATCATCAATTCTGATCCAGAGTTCTTCCAGCAATGAACGCTTGTTGCAGATGTGATCACTGCCGTTCACACTGGGATCAGAATGCATTCTGTCAAAACAAAGACTTGGATTCTTATTCTTGGACAACCACATTTCAGGAGTTGAACTTTGTCCCCAAGCGCAAGGCCCATGCTGGGTGTTTTTTGGCAAACATATTGAGGGTAGTATTACTTATGCCCAGCTCTATCAGAATGATGTGCCCCAGTTACTCACATCATACACACTCCTGGTCTCCAATTGCTCAACTCTAGCTCTCCTTGACAAAGTGATGGTATCCTGGCTCCAACGATTACTGCAGTCCATGTGATCTTGCATGGAAGGTTTCATTATCTGAAGAGTCTCAAATGGAATTAAATACTGCGTACTATAGTCGTTAGTTTCTCAATATTACTGTTGTCTCCTACAAAATCAGAAGGAAGCAACATACTTCTAGCCAGAAATAATACATAATTCATTGCAATTGTGTGTTTTGATGTTTATCTCACTCGTTGTCAATCAGTAATTTAAATGGGAACTCTATCTAAACAAAGTATGGTCGGTAATATGGTAATGAAAGCAGCTGTTGAAATCATGCACAGGATTTCAGTTTACATAATCTTGTGACATTTCTTCGGGTAAATATTTTCCAAAGCACACTTTTGTCACAACCTTCTTATTGATACTCATTAAAACTGCTTAGAAAACTTTAAATGAATAGAGTGATCAGAATTAAAATAGTACCTTTTGTAAAATGCAATATTGGCATTTTAATTAAGACCTTGCATTCTGCTACTGGATGTTTTCATGATTGAATTTGTGCTTTACGTTCTTTAACACAGCATGGCATTGTTATAGCTCAGTGGCAGAGAGCCAGCCAACTCTATATTATGGCTGTCAGAGTGGTAAAATTGAGTTTCATTTTCTTTGAGTTCTAGTAGTAATGAGGTTAAACAATGCATCAATTGTTAAGTGTTTACAGCCATCTAGGACAGTTTAACTGAGCTCCAAGCCATCATGGAGTGGATCAAAGTCCTAGTTTAAAATGCACGTGGACTTCTATATTAAAACAGTGATCACATTTTGTTGGCATCAGATGCTTTGAACCCATGAAAAGAATTAAACAAATGTACACCATTTTCTTTAGTCCTGGGCTTTTCTGCTGTATGTCCACCATCACCACCATCATCACAGTCAGCCAGTACTATTGTTTTTTGGATGGTGTTCTTTAGGGGATAGCTAGAATAACTGTCTATATAGGTTATTGAGTGTACAAAGGATATGCAAATTAGTGTCAGAGTACCAGTATTAATGCAACAGTAGAGCTAGGACAAGAATGTTCTCTCATTAGCCTCTTCAATAGCTTTCCACAAGTTGTTTTTCAAATATATACAAATGAGAATCATGTCCATTAGAAAATACTATATGGGGATTCCATTAGATTGGACATTGAAAAATCTGTATATATCATCTAGTCTGAAATCAATTTGCTTGCAATTTGCGAGATGGTTAAAACAAATCTGTTTAAGAACAGTGTTTTTCAACCTATTCAGACTCTCGCCCAATATCATTTGTATATGCAGCATAAAGCAGACTGACTTTGGCCCAACTGGCATTTGAATTGAAACGTTAGTATGTAAATTCTAAGAACTTACAATTCATCATCCAGTGCAATGGTGGTAACTTTTAATATGACCCAACTTTAATTTTGCAAATAGATTTGCTATAGTACAAAGTGTTTTAACAAATTGTTCTGTTCAATGATAAAAAGGGCTTCATTCAATTAGTATGAATTGGTTCTAAAAAAAACATTACTCACTTGCATCTCTTAAACGAATTCTCATAGTGCATGAATTGTAACGTCTTTGAAATGAAAGGCTTATCCATTGTTTTGTTTATGAAATGTAAAATCTTCAAATTATTCATACAAAATGGCTAACATTGGGTTACTCAATCTAGGAAAGCGCTTCTGCTCAATTGAGTGAAATTATTTGTAATGTAGACAAACAAATAGAAGTGACTCATTCATTAAGTATTAGTACCTAAGGCAGTTTTATAAGTGGAAAAATCTTTAGTGTCTACATCTCACCAAATGAATTACTTTCTTGTTTAGGACTAGTAAGCACATAGGTTTGATGTCAATTTAACATTAGTATCTTTAAGTTTGAATTACTCACAATTCACAGTACAGACATACCGTTTTGCACAGCAGGTCAAGGCTGTTACAAGTCTTCATGTTAATCTCATAGAAAACATAAGAACAGGATTAGGCTATTCAGCCCCTTGAATCTGTTTTGCTATTCACAGATTGTGGCTGATCTGTAGTCCAACTGTATACCTACCTTTGGCCCATTTCGCATAATACCTCGTACTTAACAAAAATATATCTCAGATATAAAACTAACCACTGATTTAGCATCAACGGCCATTTGTGGAAAAGAGTTCTAAACCTCTACCACCCTTTGTGTGTATCTCCTTACTTCACACAGGACAAAAAAAAGCGCGCTGATACAGCTCAAACAAGGGTTCAAGACTTGAGCATTCACCTGACCAGGAGGTGTGGGAGAGTGGTGATGTTCATAGGGTTAGAAGGGATCAGAAAGTAATGTTAATATTTTATTAAAATATTATATTACAGATACAAAGACTTCAATGTTAATCTTACAATTTTCAAAACAACTTTTTAAAACATTGAAGTCAGAAGTCTTATTTCTTGGATTTTTTTTTAAATAATGAGTAATGAAAGCATTTCTGAATTTAATAGGATAATCCATTTCTTTTTTATATTCATTCATGGCGTGTGGGTGTCACTAGCTGGTCCAGAATTTATTGCCTATCCCTGATTTCCCAAAGGACAGATAGGAGTCAACCACATTTCTGTGGGTCTGGAGTCACATGTGGACCAGTCCAGTTAAGGATGGCAGATTTCTTTCCCTAAAGGACATTAGTGAACCAGATGGGTTTTTCATGATCATCATGAAACTTATTTCCAGATTATTATTGTCAATGGTTGGATTTGAACTCGAGTTCCAAGAACATTACCTCAGTCTCTAATAGTATAGTGTAGTGATAATATCACAAGGCTGTTCTTACCATGTATCAATCCATTGATATGTTAGCTCAATTAACAGTACATTTTAAAAATATTCTTCAAAGAGAACATTTTCATTCAGTATACTCATTTTCCCTGAAGATAGATGTCAGTATTGAAACTCTCCCCGATCGTTTAATAAGACAGCAAATGGACGTTGGAGAAACATTTGGAACCAACCTAGAGCTAATATCGTCGGGAGTTATCTGGGAACATAAGGAATTCTGTTTTATATTAGCCCCTGCATTGCTGACAGTTCAGTTTGTGAAAGGAATATGGATGTTATAGCATCTGATGACAGATCCAACAACAAAACATTCTAAAATAAATTGTTGCTCAAAATGTATCAAAATCCATCTGTGTTGACCAGACAATTGATAGGAGTTCTCCATTTAGCTTGCAGCAAATGAAGATGTTGATTCTCAATTTAATGAAGACCCATCAAGCTGTATTTGTGCCCTGTAAATTAGAAAAAAAAACTGTAGTTTTAATCTGTAGGCGTGATGTTTGGAACTACACAATAAAATATTTATGCTAAATGAATATTTTAACATGGCAAGGGTGGGATTTCCTAAGTTAGTGTGGCTTTTCATTTGCAAACTACTTCATTGACTATGTCTTTCTCCTATTGATTCTACTATAGGCTGGTAACCAGAAATTCCTGGTTGGACTGTATAAATTTTTACTGTATAAATTGTTTAATGCTTTTGAGCTGTTAAGCAATGTCCCCAATTCTGTACATTGATGGTTAAACATACCCATCCACATTGAACTTTGCTCACCTACATATCTGAGGGTTGCAGACTAGAGTGCACCTGGAATTTGATTAGCTTGATTGTTCAGTCAAATGTGGTTTGCCCATCTCAAATAACAGCATACATCTCACTACTGAGCGTTACCCCTGGAGATCAAGCACAATTGCAGAATCTTAACGAAATATCTCCATCCTCACTTGCAACATAAAGTATGAGGGGCTTATATATTTTTCCAGTCACTTCACCTTCCCTTTTATTCCTAATCCTGACTTCTTAAAAAGAAGTTTGTAGTTTCTTGCATATGAGCTTCACACTCCTGCTAGAATCTTCTTCCCTAAAAACCAACTCTGGATCCTTTGTTTTCCCTAATGTTGATGTTTTTCAGCTACTATTCTCAAGAAGCCCATCCTCCACCTTGTGCTCCATGTCTAATGTTCCATTCTCTTCGGGTTTTATGTGCCATTGCTACCCATAATTTTCTGTCTAAATCCCTTCCAAACAATTCTAATTCTCCTACACCAGCAGAACAGCCTTGGTTGAAGTCCCCAATTTCATTTCTTGTGATTTTCATTTACTTCTCCTCTTTGATCTCTCCATTTAAAGTAGCTGAATAGTCTATCCATCTCCTACAGAAAAGTTGCTACAAAAATGCAAGTTGTTGAGTTCTGTATAGGAAGCCATTGCTAACAGCACAAACGAAAACCCACCAGCTCTTTGTAGAATGGACAAGATGAGCCCCTACCTTCAAACTGTCAATTTAAATACTTCAGTTCTCTTGTGCAAACTTAGTCTATAACACGTAAAGCATGGATATCCACAACTTAAAGCACAAACGCAGGAATGTAACTGCTGTTTAGTGACAGATAAAATTTTTATCCACCTCTTCTATAATATCTTAAATACATGGAATATACAACATACATCATGTGAGAGGATTTCGAAGTAAAATATCAGTACAGCAGTTAAACATACTCTGGAACAATTTGCTACACTAACCATTGGCAGTAGTTGTGTTGCATTTTGGTTATTTTCCAGGTTGTCTTTGTTATTTCGATCAATCCTCTGATACTTTTGATTGCTTTTGCCTATAAATTCCTAGAAAGGAGTAAAGAAATTAGAAAAAATTGAGTTCTTAGAACAATTAATATGTATGGATTATTTCATGCTTATAACATGTCAAAATAAACATGTAATTGTTATAGCAGCATGATGACCAGACAATACACAAACACACTCAATGCAGCTGCTCAATTATTAAATGGGCCTTCACCCCTGACATCTCTTTTCCTTGCAAAAAACCAGCACAAATATTTCAAGGTCCTGAGGACTATCCTGCAAGGCATAAATCAATCATTTAATAAAAAGCAACTTCAGCTAAAGTTGCTGAAAGGATGCCTTGCCCCAGAAAGTCTCTCATTCCTCAAATTAATGAGCATGAGCTAAGTGCCGGTCATTAGTTACAGTTCATGGCACAGTAACTTTGTTTGTTTCTTTGAGTTATTGAAGTAGTAAGCCAGTGTTTATACATACAGCTGGTCTGACCATTCTTAATATGCTCATCTGGAAGGAATCCAGACAGTTACAGGAAAATTAGTTTTTGCACTTATTAAAAATCCAAGCAATTTCAAGTTGAGGTGAACTAACATTTCTTGAAATTATAATTGGATGTTTGTGAGCTCTCAATCTTGCCGTACAATATGCCTTTCTGAAGTGCAACATTTACGATGTCACATTGCATTCGATTTGTGAATGCATAATGGTTTTGAATAGCAAGTTAATATTCAAACACAGATTATGGGTGTTTTGAGAGATTTTGTAGGGGTTACCATTTGGTAATTGGGGCTTCTTTTTCATTCTTATGAACATATTAGGTTATGCAATCAATTAGTAGCAATACCTTTTGTATTTATGTTGACATGCGAGAAATTTAAACTCGCCTCAGAGGATGTTGGAATAAAAAGTAGTAGGAGAGGCTGAGACGCTACACAATCCTGGATCTCAGGCTTAAAACATTAGACAGCAGCTGAAGAAGTCCATTAGGGAGATGACTTGGAAATTTGCTTTTCATTGGACATAGCCACAAGTTCTAGTCATTGACTATATTACTTGTCAGCCCAAACCTGGATATTGTTCAGAACTTGCTACACCAAGCATGAACTGCCTCATCATCTGTGGAGTAGCAAATGATGCTGAATATTGCACAATCAGCAGCAAACATCGCCACATCTGACTATATAAAGGAGGCAAGGTCATTGATGAGTATCCAAAGGCAGTTGGATCTGGAACACTACCCTCAGGAACTTCTACATCGATGTCCTGGAACTTGATCTTTTATGGCATACATCGTAGCCACTAGAAGTTTAAGTTGTGATACAAATATTTGTTCAGGATAATCTGGTTTTCAGTTAAAAAGAGTAATTGCAGCTGAGCAGAACAGCAGATCATTGGTGAAATCTTCAAACTGTCAGAAATTAAAACAGGGTTAAGGCCATCTAAACTGAATAATATATTTTAGAACATGAGACTTGAAAAGGAATTCAAGCCATCTGAACTAAAAAGGGCTTTTAGTTTTTTTTTACTTAACTGGCTGACATAAAAGTATTACTGCACTGGGACTGAGTATCTGTACAGAATACTGAAATAACTGACACACTTCAGTATGTAAATACCCATTACCCTAGACAATTTTTCTAGCAATTAGTGAGGTCATAATTAATACACTCCTACAGCCTATGGACAAAGTTGTAAAATTTTAGCCATTTGCTACCCTTCTACATCTCAATCTCAATTTCACATTTAAACTTAACAATCGAGAGAGTTTGTTATAATAGCGTCCACATCATGATTTTCCGATATTGTAGCTTCTTAAATCTGGAGCCTCCACATTTCTTTGCAAGGAAATAATTACTTCACTGAATTACAGTTTCACCAGTTCCTAGTTAGCTCAGTATTTCTTTGTTGATCAATTCAAAACTGTACTCTCTCTTTTGCAAGCCTCTCTTTCTCCCCCTTTTTTCCCCACCTCTGTCACCAGTGAGCCTATCAGCAACTAGTGTAGGAGAGAAAGAACTTGTGATTGGAGGAACAGTTCCTCAGAAATTCTGACGGTTGTGCATGTTGCTGGTTTTTCTCTGATGAGTTACCCTGATCATTAGATTTTCCCAGCTGTTTTAGGGACTTGCGCGTCAGAATTCACCTGGCACCTTTAGGTTTTGAATGCTGCGGAAGAAGACAATATAGCTCCCCTTGCCCTGCTTCATCTCCAACCCCACTTTGACTTATTCCAGAATGAGAAAGTGGAAATTAGTCTGTAATACTCACCATTAACTCCTTGTCCATGAAGTAAGGCTTTTCAGTTGACCCATCGTTTGTTGCCAGATCAACAGCATAACACATGAACAAGACATCCACCACCATTTCAAACACAGACAAGAAGCAGTGTGCCATCAAATAGGCAAAAAAGGACACCATTATAAGTGGGACTACCCAAACATTCAGATCACGATTGTAGTTAAATGCCATGAGGCCTCCAAAGACTGTGAAACACACTACAAATACCTGAAAAGAACAAAACATATTGATATATGTTACTTAGACAAACATCATGCAAAGTTCTGCTATTCACTGAAGATGACTATTTCACCAATGATGATTTTGCATAACAAGGTTTGTGTGGAGTTTGCACATTCTCCCCGTGTCCTTATCCCTATTATAGTTGGTGCTGCTCTGGCTGGCTTAATTGTGATTGTTATGATTGCTTATGTGATCGGTAGATGAAGAAGCTATGCTGGATACCACTCTAATGATTTTGGATCTCCAAATCTTAAGACATGATTTTTAATTTTAAAAAAAGGGGCGGCACAGTGGTTAGCACTGCTGCCTTGCAACGCTAGAGACCTGGGTTCAATTCCCACCTCAGGTGACTGACTGTGTGGAGTTTGCACATTCCCCCCGTGTCTGCGTGGGTTTCCTCCGGCAATCCAAAAATGTGCAGGTCAGGTGAATTGCCCATGCTAAATTGCCCCTAGTGTTAGGTGAAGGGGTAAATGTAAGGGAATGGGTCTGGGTGGGTTGTGCTTCGGCAGGTTGGTGTGGACTGTTTCCACTGTAAGTAATCTAATCTAAAGGTTTTATTGGCCAATTCATTTTCTCCTTATTGGGACATAGCTAGCTGGTTGTACCTCTCTGAAATGGCCACTTTTCCCTTTTCCGTCTCTCCCCTCTCACCTTAAATCCATGCCCTCTCGTTTTAGACTCCAGTACCATGGTGGAAACCTGTTGGCTATTCAACCTATCTATGCTTCTCGTGATTTTGTAGACCTCTACAAGGTCACCCCACAATCTCCTACGCTCCAGAGAAAAATGTCCCAGCATATCCAGCCTCTCCTTATCACCGAAGGGTCTGTTTCCATGCTGTCCATCTCTATGACTCTGCAGCATGGAAGTGGCAGCTCTCAGTGGTATTAAAGTACTTACTTTGCCAAGAAACAGAAGAAAGTCTCCAAAGCAGTTGATCGCTGCCACATTCAGCGCATTGTTTACAATTAGAAAGAAAGCTTCCTTGGCTGAGGTGCAGAAATTTGTCCCATTGATTGCAGTTGCAATGTACGCATTCTGAAACAGAAAAGGTACAACTGGGCTACATACTAAACAGTGATGCACTAGTTTTTGCAGCACGTTTAAAGCAACCTGGTGAAAATTGAAGTCTTTTTTACCCCCTTTAATTCTTTTGTCCTTTCCATGAAAATGTATAATCTGGAATTACCCTCACTGCTTTACCCACACAGCACCCATGCTCCCCCTTAACATCCTCTTGTTTATTTGCTGTTCAGTTCACATCAGTTTACCACACAAGTGCCCAATTTACTTGCCTGAACCAAGACAGTGAATATGATTGAACCAAACTGTGTCAGATATCAACCCTTGCATTCCTTGCTGGATATGTTCACTTTTCAGAAAGGGTCACTGCATAGCAGTCTGCAGTGGGATCCTGGGCTGACTATACCAACTTCACTCTCAGAAGCACCATCAAGCAGGTGGTTGCCTAGATTGTGCTCAAAGGAATATACTTTCATCTATTCTCTGTCAACTAGAAAAGGTTAAATGGACTCTCCCCATTACACCCAAACTGAATTGTTCGCAACTTAACTCACATTAATTGCAATACTATTATTAAGTTTTACTAATTATAATTTATAACTGGTTTCTGATAATTGTCTCTCATTGAATTTTACCCAAGACAGGGTCAGATAGAAACCAATACTAAGGCATAGTTTAAAAAAAAATTAGAATCCTAGCCTTTTGCAACTGATGTGTTTATAATTGTATTTTATAATCAAGTATTTATAATTGCAATCATAACATTTATTTTAAGGCCAAACTGACAGGTAATGTAAAGTGTAACTGACAGGTACTATTCAATGTAATGACAATAGCAAAGTGGATACAAAATCTTCTGAGTGATTGGAATCAGACAGAAATAGTCAACAGATTTTCTTTTAGGCTGGAGTAAGGTTTGTTAGAGGAAGGACCTCGGGGTCACTACTCGGAGTCTGGTTTCTTCTGTTTTATATTAATGAACTGGATCATGGTGTGCTGGGGACAATTTCAAAGTTTGGAGATGACACTAAATTTGGAAGAATTTTCAGTTGAGGAGGACAGTGTGGAACTCCAGAAACTCATCGTCAAGTTGGTGGAGTGGGCAAACAGTGGTAGATGAAGGTCATAGCAGAGAGGTCACTTTGGTCACTTTGATTGGAAAATCAGAAAGCCAAAATAACATAGGGGTACAATTCTATTTGGGCTACATGAGCATCGGGACTGAGACGAACATGAATACAGATCACTAGAGGTGGCAGCACAGGGGGAAGAGAGCAGAGAATAAAGCATACAGTGTTTCAGCTATATTAATAGGGGCATAAAATAAAGGAGCAGGGAGGTGATGTTAAACTTATATAAGATACTTGTTAGATGTAGGCTGGTGTATTGTCTACATGCCACATTATATTGAGAATGCATTAGAAAGAGTGCAGAAGTGATCCAAAAGAATGGTTCCAGGAATGAGAAACTTCAAGAGGAAGAAGCAGGCTTATGTTAGGATGAGATGTGAAGGCTCGGTTAGGGCGCTTGAGAGTTACAAATTAGCCAGGAAAGACCTAAAGAAAGAGCCAAGAAGAGCCAGGAGGGGACACGAGAAGTTGTTGACAGGTGGAATCAAGGACAACTCTAAAGCTTTCTACGGGTATGTCAGGAATAAAAAAATGACTGGAGAAAGGATAGTAATGGGAAGTTGTGCGTGGAGTCCCAGGAGATAGGGGAAGTGCTAAATGAATTTTTTTTTGTCAATGTTCACACTGGAAAAAGACAATGCTGTCGAGGAGAATACCTGAGATGCAGGCCACTACACCAGAAGGGATTGACGTTTTCAAGGAGGAGATGTTAGCAATTCTGGAAAGTGTGAAAATAGGTAAGTCCCCGGGGCCGGATGGGATTTATCTTAAGATTCTCTGGGAGCCAGGAAGGAGATTGCAGAGCCTTTGGCTTTGATCTTTATGTCATCACTGTCTACAGGAGTAGTGCCAGAAGACTGGAGGATGGCAAAAATTCCCTTGTTCAAGAAGCAGAGCAGAGACAACTGTGGTAATTATAGTCCAGTGAGCCTTATTTCAGTTGTGGGTAAAGTGTTGGAAAAGATTATCAGAGATAGGATTTATAATCACCTTGAGAGGAATAAGTTGATTAGGGATATTCAACATGGTTTTGTGAAGGGTAAGTCGTGCCTTACAAATCTTATTGAGTTCTTTGAGATGGTGAACAAAGAGGTGGATGAGGGTAAAACAGTTGATGTAGTGTCTGTGGATTTCAGGAAGGTTTTTGATAAGGTTCCCCATGGTAGGCTGTTGCACATACAGAGGCATGGGATTGAGGGTGATTTAGTGGTTTGGATCAGAAATTGGCTAGCTGAAAGGAGACAGAGGGTGGCTGTTGATGGGAAATGTTCATCCTGGAGTTCAACTAATAGTGGTAATATTTAGTGAGTCTAATGGTTTGAAAACCTTAGTTCAGGTATCGGGGCCTTCATTTGCCAAGAAGTGCAAGGGAAGAGCAAAGGACATCTAGGGAGGCTGAGAGGGATGCCGCCGAATGGGTTTACAAGGTTCTGAAGGGGGAGGGTGAGCATCCAGAAATTGTGGTACATATTGGCACCAATGATATAGCCAGGAAAGGGATTGAGGATCTGAAAAGTGACTACAGAGAGTTAGGTTGGAAGCTGAAGAGCAGGACGAGTAGAGTAGTGATCTCAGATTTGCTACCGGTGCCACGAGATAGTGAGCTAAGGAACAGTCAGCAAATGCAGCTTAACATGTGGCTGTGAGGCTGGTGCAGGAGGGAGGGCTTCAGATACCTAGACCATTGGGATACCTTCTGGGGAAGGTGGGACCTGTACATGAAGGACAGGTTGCACTTGAGCTGGAGGGGTACAAATGTCCTGGGTGGGAGATTTGCTTGTGCAATTCGGGAGGATTTAAACTAATTTGGCAGTGGGGTGGGAATCAGAGCCATATGTCTGAGAGGGGGTCAGTTGCAGATGAGACAGTGACAGGATATATTGAATCTATCAGGAGGGTTTCTCACGCAATGAAACAAAAGGATCAGTTAAAGTGTGTCTGTTTTAATGCAAGGGGTGTCCAGAATAAGAGTGACGAACTTAGAGCATGGATCAGTACTTGGGACTACAATGTTGTGGCCATAATGGAGACATGGGTTTCACAGGGGCAGGGATGGTTGCTTGATATTCCAGGGTTTAGAATGTTTGAAAATAACAGGGAGAGTGGAAAAAGAGGGGGTGTAGCATTGCTGAACAGAGAGTGCATCACAACTACAGAAACAAAGGTTGTTGAGGAAGGTTTGTCTACTGAGTCAGTATGGGTGGAAGTTAGGAACAGCAAGGGAACAGCCACTGTATTGGGGGTTTTCTACAGGCCACCTAATAGCAGTAGAGAGATTGAAGATCTCATAGGCGCGCAGATTCTGGAAAAATGCAAAAGTAGCAGGATTGTTATTATGTGTGATTTCAACTTTCCCAATATCGACTGGAACCTCCTAAGTCCAGATGGTATGGATGGAGTCATTTTTGTCAGGTGTGTTCAGGATGGTTTCCTTACTCAGTGTGTAGACAGACCGACGAGGGGAGAGGCCATTTTGGATTTGGTGCTCGGCAACGAGCCAGGACAGGTGTCAGATCTCGCGGTGGGAGAGCACTTTGGTGAAAGTGATCACAACTGCCTCACATTTAGCATTGTCTTGGAGAGTGAAAGATCCAGTTACCAAGGGAAGATATTTAATTGGGGAAAAGGAAATTACGACACGATCAGACAGGAGTTGGGAAGTACAGACTGGGAGCAATTGCTCCACAGAAAGGGCACAGCAGACATGTGGAGACTATTTAAGGAGCAGTTGTTGCGAGTGATGCACAGATTTGTTCCACTGAGACAGGTAAGAAGGGGTAAGATTAAGGAACTTTGGATGACGAGAACAGAGGAGCTTCTTGTCAAAGGGAAGGAGGCAGCTTACGTAAGGTGGAGGAAGCAAGGATCTAGCATAGCTTTAGAGGATTACATGCTTTAGAGGAGATCAGAAATGGACTGAGGATAGCGAGGAGAGGGCACGGAAAAGGCTTGGCAAGACAGATTAGGGAGAACCCAAAGGCGTTTTACTCGTACGTGAGGAATAAGAGAATGATCAGGGAGAAGGTAGGGCCGATCAGAGATAGCGGAGGGAACTTGTGTGTGGAGTCTGAGCAGATAGGGGAAGCCCTAAATTAGTTTTTTGCTTCAGTTTTCTCCAAGGAAAGGGAACTTGTAAATGAAAATATAGAGGAGCTGGGATATAGATCAAGATTGATGAAGATGATGTGCTAGAAATTTTGGAAAACATTAAGATTGATAAGTCCCCAGGGTCAGTCCATGTTTATCCCAGGCTGCTCCGGGAAGCGAGAAAGGAGGTTGCTAAGCCCCTGGTGAGGATACTTGCCTCCTCACGCTCCACGGGAGTCGTGCGGGAGGATTGGAAGGAGGCGAATATTGTTCCACTTTTAAAGGAGGGTAATAGGGAAATCCCAGGCAATTACAGACCAGTCAGTCTCACATCTATGGTAGCAAAGTTGTGGAAAGAATTCTGAGGGATAGGATTTATGACTATTTGGCAAAGCATAGTGTGATGAAAGGCAGTCAGCATGGCTTTGTGAGGGGCAGGTCATGCCTCACAAATCGTATTGAGTTCTTTGAGAAGGTGTCAAGACAGGTCGATGAAGGTCGAGCAGTGGATGTGGTGTATATGGATTTCAGCAAGGCATTTGATAGGATTCCCCATGTTAGGCTCATTCATAAAGTCAGGAAGTATGGGATACAGGGAGATTTGGCTATCTGGATTCAGAATTGGCTGGCTGACAGAAGGCAGAGAGGGGTTGTAGATGGAAAGTATTCTGCCTGGAAGACAGTGTTGAATGGGATTCCACAGGACTCTGTTCTTGAGCCTCTGCTCTTTGTAGTTTTTGTAAATGACTTGGGTGAGGAGGTTGAGGGGTGGGTTAGTAAATTTGCAGATGACACAAAGATTGGAGGTGTCGTCGATAGTATAGAGGGCTACTGCAGGCTGTAGCGCAACATAGACAGAATGCAGAGCTGGGCTAAGAAATGGCAGATGGAGTTCAACCTGGATAAATGTGAAGTGATGCAGTTTGGAAAGTCGAACTCGAATGGTGAATATAGGTTTAAAGACAGGATTCTTGGCAGTGTGGAGGAACAGAGGGATCTGGGTGTGCAAGTATATAGATCCCTCAAAGTTGCCACCCAAGTGGATAGTGTTGTTAAGAAAGCATATGGTGTTTTGGCTTTCATGAACAGGGGGATCGAGTTTAAGAACCGCAAGGTTTTGCTGCAGCTCTACAATTCCCTGGTGAGACCACACTTGGAATATTGTGTCCAGTTCTGGTCGCTCTACTATAGGAAAGATACAGAGGCTTTGGAGATGGTGCAAAGAAGGTTTACCAGGATGCTGCCTGGACTGGAAGGCTTGTCTTATGAAGAAAGGTTGAAAAAGCTCGGACTTTTCTCTCTGGAGAGAAGGAGGAAGAGAGGAGACCTGATCGAGATGTACAAAATAATGAGAGGAATAGATAGAGTCAATAGCCAGAGACTTTTCCCCAGGGCAGGATTGACTGGTATGAGAAGTCATAGTTTGAAGATATTAGGAGGAAGGTATAAAGGAGACGTCAGAGGTGGGGTCTTTATGCAGAGTTGTGAATGCATGGAATGTGTTGCCAGTTGAGGTGGTGGAAGCAAAGTCATTGGAGACTTTTAAGCAACTGCTGGACATGCAGATGGATAGCAGTGAGTTGAGGGGTGTGTTGGTTAAGTTACTATATTTTACATTAGGATCAAGTCTCGGTGTAACATCATGGGCCTAAGGCCCTGTTCTGTGCTGTACTTTTCTATGTTCTGTGGTGTACCGTAAGGATCTGTTTTGGGGCCACTTCTGTTTGTCATTTTTATAAATGAACTAGATGAGGGCATAGAAGGATGGGTTAGTTAATTTGCGGATGACATTAAGGTCAGTGGAGTTGTGGATAGTGCTGAAGGATGTTGCAGGTTACACAGAGACATAGATAAGCTGCAGAGCTAGAATAGAACATAGAATATAGAACACTACAGCACAGAACAGGCCCTTCAGCCCACGATGTTGTGCCAACCACTGATCCTCATGTATGCACCCTCAAATTTCTGTGACCACATGAATGTCCAGGAGTCTCTTTAATGTCCCCAATGACCCTGCCTCCACAACTGCTGCTGGCAACGCATTCCATGCTCTCACAACTCTCTGTGTAAAGAACCCGCCTCTGACATCCTCTCTATACTTTCCTCCAACCAGCTTAAAACTATGACCCCTCGTGTTAGTTATTTCTGCCCTGGGAAATAGTGTCTGGCTATCGACTCTATCTATGCCTCTCATTATCTTGTGAACCTCAATTAGGTCCCCACTCCTCCTTTTCTCCAATGAAAAAAGTCCGAGCTCAGTCAACCTCTCCTCATAAGATAAGCCCTCCAATCCAGGCAGCATCCTGGTAAACCTCCTCTGAACCCTCTCCAAAGCATCCACATCTTTCCTATAATAGAGCGACCAGAACTGGACGCAGTATTCCAAGTGCGGTCTAACCAAAGTTTTATAGAGCTGCAACAAGATCTCACGACTCTTAAACTCAATCCCCCTGTTAATGAAAGCCAAAACACCATCTTAACAACCCTGTCCACTTGGGTGGCCATTTTAAGGAATCTATGTACATGCACCCCAAGATCCCTCTGATTCTCCACGCTGCCAAGAATCCGATCCTTAATCCTGTACTCAGCTTTCAAATTTGACCTTCCAAAATGCATCAACTCGCATTTCTCCAGGTTGAACTCCATCTGCCACCTCTCAGATCATCTCTGCATCCTGTCAATGTCCTGCTGCATCCTACAACAGCCCTCTATACTGTCAACGACACTTCAAGTGATGGAAAAAGATAGACCAGAGCTAAAAATTGAAGTTCTAAATTGGAGAAAGGTAAATTTTGATACATTAGATAAGAACTTTCAAAAGCTGATTGGGCGCAGATATTCACAGGTAAAGGTACGGCTGGAAAATGGGAAGCCTTCAGAAATGAGATAAGAGAATCCAGAGACAGTATATTCCTGTAAGGGTGAAAGGAAAAGTTGGTAGGTATAGGGAATGCTGAATGACTAAAGAAATTGAGGGTTTGGTTAAGAAAAAGAAAGAAGAATATGTCAGGTATAGACAGGATACATCAGGTGAATCCTTAGAAGAGTATAAAGGCAGTAGGACTTTACTTAAGAGGGAAATCAGGAGGGAAAAAAGGGGACATGAGATAGCTTGGGCCAATAAAGTTAAGGAGAATACGAAGGGTTTTTACAAATACATTAAGGACAAAAGGATAACTATAGAGAGAATAGGGCCCCTCAAAGATCAGCAAGACAGTATTTGTTTGGAGCCACAGGAGATGGGGGATATACTAAACAAATATTTTGTATCAGTATTTACTGTGGAAAAGAAGATGGAAGATAGAGAATGTGGGGATATAGATGGTGACATCTTGCAAAATGTCCATGTTACAGAGGAGGAAGTGCTGGATATCTTGAAACACATAAAAGTGGATAAGTCCCCAGGACCTGATCAGGTGTACCCAAGAACTCTGTGGGAAGCTAGAGAAGTGATTGCTGGGCCTTTTGCTGAGATATTTGTATCATCGATAGTCACAGGTGAGGTGTCAGAAGACTGGAGGTTGGCAAACATGGTGCCACTGTTTAAGAAAGGTGGTAAAGACAAGCCAGGGAACTATAGACTGGAGAGTAAAAAGTGAGGTCTGCAGATGCTGGAGATCAGAGCTGAAAATGTGTTGCTGGTTAAAGTGCAGCAGGTCAGGCAGCATCCAAGGAACAGGAAATTCGACGTTTCGGGCACAAGGCGTCGAATTTCCTGTTCCTTGGATGCTGCCTGACCTGCTGCGCTTTAACCAGCAACACATTTTCAACTATAGACCGGACAGCCTGACCTCGGTGGTGGGCAAGTTGTTGGAGGGAATCCTGAAGGACAGGATGTACATGTATTTGGAAGGGCAAGGACTGATTAGGGACAGTCAACATGGCTGTGTGCGTGGGAAATCATGTCTCACAAAATTGATTGAGTTTATTGAAAAAGTAACGAAGAAGATTGATAAGGTTAGAGTTGTGGATGTGATCTATATGGACTTCAGTAAGGCGTTTGACAAGGTCCCCTGTGGGAGACTGGTTAGCAAGGTTAGATCTTACGGAGTACAAGGAGAACTAGCCATTTGGATACAGGCATTGGCTCAAAGGTAGAAGACAGAGGGTGGTGGTAGTGGTGAGCATAAGAGATATAAGTTAGTAAGATTGCAGATGACACCAAAATTGGAGGTGTAGCGGACAGCGAAGAAGATTAACTCAGATTACAACGGGATCTTGATCAGATGGACCAATGGGCTGAGGAGTGGCAGATGGTGTTTAATTTAGATAAATGCGAGGTGCTGCATTTTGGGAAAGCAAGTCTCAGCAGGACTTATATACTTAATGGTAAGGTCCTAGGCAGTGTTGCTGAACAAAGAGACCTTGGAGTGCAGGTTCATAGCTCCTTGAAAGTAGAGTCGCAGGTAGATAGGATAGTGAAGGCAGCGTTTGGTATGCTTTCCTTTATTGGTCAGAGTATTGAATACAGGAGTTGGGAGGTCATGTTGCGGCTGTACAGGACATTGTTTAGGCTACTTTTGGAATATTGCTCGCAATTCTGGTCTCCTTCCTATCAGAAGGATGTTGTGAAACTTGAAAGGGTTCAGAAAAGATTTACAAGGATGTTGCCAGGGTTGGAGGATTTGAGCTATAGGGCGAGGCTGAACAGGCTGGGGCTGTTTTCCCTGGAGCGTCGGAGGCTGAGGGGTGACCTCATAGAGGTTTACAAAATTATGAGGGGCATGGATAGGGTAAATAGGCAAGGTATTTTCCCTGGGGTCGGGGAGTCCAGAACTAGAGGGCATAGGTTTAGGGTGAGAAGGGAAAGATATAAAAGAGGGGCAACATTTTCACACAGAGGGTGGTACATGTATGGAATGAGCTACCAGAGGAAGTGGTGGAGGCTGGTACAATTGTGACATTTAATTGCCATCTGGATGGGTACATGAATAGGAAGGGTTTGGAGGGATATGGGCCAGGTGCTGGCAGGTGGGACTAGATTGGGTTTGGATATCTGGTTGGCATGGATGAGTTGGACTGAAGGGTCTGTTTCCCTGCTGTACATCTCTATGATTCTTTGATTAAGCTCGTGATTTCCAGGCTGAGTTATGTTTTTACCTGTTCCCCAGGTAGGCTCCCTAATTATAAATTTGTTGACACAGTGATTGATGGATATAGTCACTACAATAAGGAATGACAAGATGTTGGCTGCTGTTTTGCTAAATCACTCCAAGTCTTCTTCCAGAAGGTAATCTGCCTTGAGCATATCAAATTAAAAGGCATTCGCGTCAGTGGACTCAGCTGTTGCAATCTGTGAAAAGTTTAATGCTGGGGACTACTGCTAACAGCCTCTAGGCTCCAAGATAATCTCTGGTCCGTGGAAAGTGTTGCTGAAACTCATTACATTCTTCCTTGACCGGCTTCCAGGAGTTCAAAATCTGGTCCCACTGAACCAAACTATATGAAAGCTGCAGTGATCCTTGACAGTTATTCATTCCTACTCATGTTAAACTGTGAAATGGGCTGTTCTTCCAGCTGTGCTGGGCCTCTGTCTCTGACAGGTGCCGACAGAAACTGCATGTTGCAAAGTTATCATCACAAAGGTGAAAGGCTGAACCAGAGACACTAATTGCAATAATTGGCAACTAGAACGTTATCCTGACTTTGAGCTTTGAAACTAGGAATTAAGTATTTTCCATTCATATTATGAAGTTAATTCTAATATAAGAGAATGCACAAAACAAGGAAGCTCTGCTAATCCTTTATAAATCGCTGGTTAGACCCCAATCTAGCATACCTAGCACCATATCATGGGAAGGACCTCAATGCTTTGCAGGGCTGCCAGGTGAGATTTACTAGAATGGTACAAAGTTAAAAATCACACAACACCAGGTTATAGTCCAACAGGTTTAATTGGAAGCACACTAGCTTTCAGAGTGATGCTCCTTCATCAGGTGATAGTGGAGGGCTCGATTGTAACACAGAATTTATAGCAAAAATTTACAGTGTGATTATACATTGAAAAATTGATTGTTAAGCCTTTCATCTGTTAGAATACCATGATAGTTTCACTTCTTTCATGTGTAAATCACAAAATCTTTTTTTAAAAGTTGCATTCTCGGGTTAGCTGTTAACAATGGTGATAGCTAGACAATACGTTGAAGGTGTTAGCCCCCTGTGTTCTCTGCCTATGCCATGATGTTTAGATTGATTCTAATCTAAAAAGTGAGATAACGGAGTTTTACATAAATTCATGCAGTTTTTGAGCTCAGAGTTCTACATGAATGTATGCAGTTTTTGAGCAAAGTACAAATTCACCCCACAAAATATATGTGTGCACGTGGGTCTGTGTCTATCTGGGGTTGTGTGTGTGTGTGTGTGTGTGTGTGTGTGTGTGTGTGTGTGTGTGTGTGTGCAGATTGACGGTGCTCAAACTGTCAGGAAATATATAAATGCCAGATTAATCAGCCGCACCCACAAGGTAGAGCAAAACATCACCCATTCACAATGCAATGCCATCCAGGCTCTCAAAACCAGCTGATCTGACCAAAGAATACACCCGAGAATTAAACACACTGATCAGAACTTTGGATCCAGTCCTTCAGAGTTCCCTACGCGCCCTCATCCCACCTACTTCTCGTTTAGGCGACTTCTACTGCCTTCCAAAGGTACACAAAGCCAACACACCGGGACGTCCCATCGTGTCGGGCAATGGGACCTTATGTGGGAATCTCTCTGGCTATGTGGAAGGCATCATGAAACCTATAGTACAGGGGATCTCCAGCTTCTGTCGTGACACTACGGATTTCTTACAGAAACTCAGCACCCACGGACCAGTCGAACCGGGAACATTCCTCGTCACAATGGGCGTTTCCGCACTCTGCATCAGCATCCCCCACAAGGATGGCATCGCGGCAACAGCCTCAGTACTCAACACCAACAACTGCCCGTCTCCAAACACCATCCTACAACTCATCCACTTTATCTTCGATCACAACGTCTTCACCTTTGACAACCAGTTCTTCATCCAGACACACGGAACAGCCATGGGGACCAAATCTGCACCCCAATATGCCAACATTTTTATGCACAGGTTCAAACAAGAATTCTTCTCTATGCAGGATATCCAACCAACATTGTACACCAGGTACATTGACGACATTTTCTTCCTCTGGACCCATTGCAAGGAGTCACTGATAAAACTACACAGTGACATCAACAAGTTTCATCCCACCATCAAACTCACCATGGACTACTCTCAACTGTCTGTCTCATTCTTGGACATATACGTCTCCATCAAGGATGGACACCTCAGCACCACACTCTACCGCAAACCTACAGACAACCTCACAATGCTACACTCTCCAGCTTCCACCCAAAACATATTAAAACAGCCATTCCCTATGGACAAGCCCTACGCATACACCGGATCTGCTCAGATGAGGAGGAACGTGACGGACACCTGGAAGTACTCAGAGATGCTGTCACAAGAACTGGGTACGATGCTCAACTCATCGGCCGCCAGTTCCGATGTGCCATAGCAAGGAACCGTAATGACCTCCTCAGGAGACAGACACGTGCTGCAACTGACAGGGTACCCTTCGTTGGTCAGTACTACCCAGGGGCTGAAAAATTACGGCATGTTCTTCATGACCTACAACTCATTATCAATGAGGATGAGCACCTCACCAAGACCTTCCCCACACCTCCACTACTTGCCTTTAAACAACCGCCAAAACTCAAACAGATCGTTGTTCGTAGCAAACTGCCCGGCTCTCAGGACAACTCCATACAACCCTGTCACGGTGGACGCTGCAAGACGTGTCAGATTGTGGACATAGATACCACTATTACAGATGGAAACACCTCCCACCTTGTACATGGCAGGTACTCATGTGACTCAGCCAACGTTGTCTATCTTATACATTGCAGGCAAGGATGCCTGGAGGCATGGTACACTGGGGAAACCGAGCAAAGGCTACGACAACTGATGAATGGGCACTGCACATCAATCAACAGACAGGAGGGTTCCCTCCCAGTTGGGGAACACTTCAGTGGTCCAGGACATTCAGCCTCCGACCTTTGGGTGACCATCCTCCAAGGTGGACTTCGGGACAGGCAGCAGAGGAAAGTGGCCGAGCAGAGGCTGATAGCTAAGTTCAGTACCCATAGGGAGAGCCTCAACCGCGACCTTGGGTTCATGTTACATTACAGGTGATCACCATTGCACTATACACACACACACAGATATTCCTACACACACACTCTCACATACACACAGACACACAGACACGCACAGAGACACCCACACACACCCTTATAGACACACACACTCCCACACTCCCACATGCACCCCCTCACAGACATAAGACACTCTGCACTCACTGCACTCACTACACACACACACACACACACACACACACACACACACACACACACACACACACACACACACACACACACACACACACACACACCTCCCACCCCAGACAGATACACACACACAGACAGACAAAGACCCACATGCACACATATATTTTGTGGGGTGAATTTGTACTTGCAGAGTTACATTGTACTTTGCTCAAAAACTGCATGTATTCATGTAGAACTCTGAGCTCAAAAACTGCATGAATTTATGTAAAACTCCGTTATCTCACTTTTTAGATTAGAATCAGTCTAAACATCGTGGCATAGGCAGAGAACACAGGGGGCCAACACCTTCAACATATTGTCCAGCTATCACCATTGTTAACAGCTAACCCGAGAATGCAACTTTTAAAAAAAAGGTTTTGTGATTTACACATGAAAGAAGTGAAACTATCACTGTATTCTAACAGATGAAAGGCTTAACAGACAATCAATTTTTCAATGTATAATTTCAGTTACATCACACTGTAAATTTTTGCTATAGATTCTGTGTTACGATCGAGCTCTCCACTACCACCTGAGGAAGGAGCATCACTCCGAAAGATAGTGTGCTTCCAATTAAACCTATTGGACTATAACCTGGTGTTGTGTGATTTTTAACTTTGTACACTCCAGTCCAGCACCGGCACCTCCAAATCATGACTACTAGAATGGTACTGGATGAGGGACTTCAGTATATCGGGAGACTGGAGAAGCTGGAATTGTGTATCCTAGAGTAAGCAAAGCTATACTATATCAAACTCAATCTTGATATAGTAATTAAGGAAAAGTTGTTTTCACTAGCTGAAGGGTCTGCTGCTAAGAAACTGAATAACTCCAGTAGGAAGAGCAACAAGTTGGGAAATAATTACTGTATGAAAACAAATGTTCTTATCTCAAAGGGACTAGCTGTCTAATAGTGCAACAAAAGCAGATTGAATAGTGTCGTTCAAAGAGAAATTGGACAAATGCTTGAGAAGGGAAATGTGCAGGGTACAAGGAGAATACAGGGTCAGGGCAGATTCAAAGACTCAGGGCAGTTGAGATTCATCGCGTTAACCCCTTCTGTGTTATGTAATTATGAGAAAGTTTGGACTGTAATGAAAACAATTTTCAGATCAAGAAACCTTTTCAAAACTGTCATTGTGAAGATAGCTGCATGTTTATACCTCCATCTTGGATATTACTCGTGATCCCTTTCTAGAAACATTGTGATTGGGTAAAATAATATTCAACAGGTTTCCAACCAAACCTATCTAAACAAAGGCTTCAGTGATGCAACATGACCTGACCTTACACTTGCATCTGGTAGACTTGCATCAATTGACAGACACTGTGCTGCATTTAGCTCTATTCCCTAGGTGATTGATGTTTGTACATCCTGTCGGGAGTGTTCACCTTTCTCTAACAGTAAAACAAGAAAGCCAGGAGGACAATTAGATGCCGTGGGGACACTCACATCAAATCACCGAGCCTGAAGCAGATACATTGCTCCCTCAACGGAAAGACCAAAAGTGACTGTGACTGAAGCTACCGAATGAACTGAAGCTTTTTGAAAACAAAACAAGAAAATCAAATATCATATGGAGGAAAGAGAGGACAAGCCCTGAGGCTTCAGTTTGAAAAGTCCCCTCCTGGTTTCTTACAAAAAGGTACAGGGATGAAGAGCTGTTGAATTGTAGGAGCTGATGTCCATTAAACTGCACTATTTGAAGCTGACCCTGAACAACATTCTACACTTTAGAGGGGGCGAGCTCTGTACTCAACATTTCCGTTTTAAAGAAAACAACTCACTGAATTATTAAACCAAGCTGTCCACTACAAAGTGAAAGATAGTTACATGATTTTTTAAAAAAAATTACTCCATTGTTTTCTTTCAAGTCTGTTTCCAAAAGGAACACCTTTGTCCACAGTCCAAAACCAGTCTCAAGAAAGCAGCAGCAGCCTTAGAAAAACATATACCATTGTAATTGTGGAAATTTGAATGATTATTTTGACTGTGAATTTCCTTAGCAAAAGTATGGATGTTTATCAAAACTCAGATTTCTGGCCAGCCTCCAGCAATGACAATGGCAGCAGCTCAGCCAGTGAGAGTCATGAGAACAGGACTCCAGGCATTTTTCCAATCGCTTTTTTTCCATGGACTGCTTGCTGTGAATAATCAGCGCTTTGTGAAGCAGCTGAACCAAGCGGTAGAATGAGAGATGCACTACAACACAGGGGCCATGGAGTGATGGTTGTCATGGCAACAGCTGATCTCCTCTTCACAAATTTAGTGCTTGTACCTTGGAAATCGCCCACACTGAGACGGAGAGGAGTGCTCCTCATAGGCTCTGCTTCTCATAGGCTTTATTTTAAAAAAAGCCTTCCTCCAAAAGAAACTACGGCCCAACAAGAGAGTTAAGTCTGGATACAAAGATTCTGAGGCTGTCTTACTACTTTAAAGCCACTGCATTTCAGCAGCTTCACCACAGCCTTTAGCTTCAGTTTTCCAACAACATACAGCTAGACAATCTTACAGCTAATAGCACGTGGCATAAAATATTCATTCCTCTTCCCCTTATTTTTGAGAATGAAAATGCCATCACAGCAACGTAAACCTCACTGTTAAAGTGAACTGGAAAACACCACACAGAAAAGTGTATGACGAGAATCAGTTCAGCAAGGAAAAGCATTTAAAAAACCTGCTTTTTTTAGAAAAGGTACAGAAAAATGATAGATCATGAGACTAATGTTAATTTGTTTAAAATATAGATTTACCTAAATCAATCCATTTAAACAAGCAAATTATGGGACGGTATTCATAAAGCTGGTGTTAAACTTAAAGTGTTCGTGTGGTAAAAAGGACATTCTTAAAACCTCAAACAGTTTATAACTAAAAGTATTTCTTACTTCCAAAACATATTCTTTTAGCAAAGAAAACAAAAATTGGATGAATCATCAAGAGTGGAATGTATTTTGTTCCTAAAATAAGAAATCATATCATTACAGCTTCATATCTTTTCTTGTTCAAACGATTCCTCTTTTTCCTGCTTTCCTTTATTTCTGAGGAACCTCTGACCCTCTACCATTCAGGCTAGTGTCTCCCAACCATGAATAGCAGATCTGAATAAATAGATTGCCTTCATACACAATGCAAACTGTGGATAAAGGCACCTGGCCTTTAGGTTTAAGCAATGGCACACACATTTCAGTCAAAGAGTAGCCTTTGCTTTCAGTTCCACAAGGTAAGCGCATATTCTCCAGAGAACAAAGAATGTCTTGAATTTAAGGAGGGGCGGGGGTGTGTGCTTGTTTATTGTTATTTACATTGATAAGATCTTGTTCAGTAGGAATGATGTGGAGGAGCTGGTGTTGGATGGGGGTGGGGGCGGGGGGGGGGGGGGGGGGGGGGGGGTGTGGGTGGGTGGGGGGGGGCGGTGGACAAAGGTAAAAATCACACAACACCAGGTTATAGTCCAACAAGTTTATTTGGAAGCACTAGCTTTCATCAGGTGGTTACGAAGGAGCAGCACTTCAAAAGCTAGTGTTTTCAAAAGAACCTGTTGGACTATAACCTGGTGTTGTGCGATTTTTTTTAACATTTATTAAGTCAGCATGAACATTCCAGGCAAGGAAATTTCCCCTTTCCTTCAATAGGGAGCTACTTGGAAGGATGCCCGAAGACATGTGCAAGGGTTTGAATGGGCCCTACGTAGCTTCCTCCCTCCCTCCCTCTGTTAGATGACCCTTGAGAGCTGTAAAACCTTTTCCTCCAGGCTCCCTGGACTGAAAATCAGCATTGCACACAGTGCCGCATCAATACCCTAAAGAGGTTTCTAAACATATGAAACCAAAACAAATAATGGATGAAAGAACAAATGTAGTTTTTAAAACAAACAACTGCAACAGATTAACATGCTGGACTTTAACATCAACAAGTAACATCGCATAGTGAGAAAACTAAGAGGAAAATGAAAAATCTCTATCCCACTACTTGCTTACCCTTACAACTTCCTGGGACAGAGCTGAAAATGTGTTGCTGGAAAAGCGCAGGAGGTCAGGGAGCATCCTGGATGCTGCCTGACCTGCTGCGCTTTTCCAGCAACACATTTTCAGCTCTGATCACCAGCATCTGCAGTCCTCACTTTCTCCTAACTTACTGGGACAGTCATAGTTCTATATGTACAACCATCTTCCAGGCCCATTGTGTTTGAAAATCCTATCAAACAATGCAGAGTGGCCAATCACTCCTTTGTTGTATTTAACATGTGTTGCACAGTGGAATAGGAACCTAGTTAAATAAGGCCACATCTTTTGGCACAACATACACACGCACCATGCACTGCTTGAAGATTCACATGTGTTTACTGGAAATAAAATGATAGAATCCCTACAGTGCAGAAAGAGGCCATTCAGCCTCTCAAATCTGCACTGACCCTCCAAACAACATCTCACCTTACCCCATCCCCATAACCCCGCATTTACTCATGGCTAATCCACCTAGCCTTTCCATCCCTGAACATGACAGACAGTTTTAGCATGGCCAATCCACCTAACCTGCACCTCTTTGGATTGTGAGAGGAAACCAGAGCACTGGAGTAAGCCAACACAGACACTGGTAGAATGTGTAAGCTCCACACAGACACTTGCCTGAGTGAGGCTGGAATCAAAGCTGGGATCCTGGTGCTATGAAACAGCAGCACTAATCACTGAGCCACTCTGTCTTCTATAGTACCAACATTTAAACAGGTTTTTTGCCAATATGAAAAATGATTAAATAGGAACAATGACTAACCTTAGGGAATGAGGCCTGAGGCTTGGCACAGTTATATCTGAGACGCGGACAGTAGTGGGGGAGAGCTGTAAGTGGGAGGGAGACTGTGATTCATCTCTCTCTATCACCATACTGCCCTAACCACTCTCCATTACTGTCCTCCCTCCAGGCCCTCGTCTCCATCCCCCCCCCAACACTGGCCTCCTTTCACCTTTATTCTTCCCCTGCTTCCTCACTCTCTTTCCCAACACTGTTCTCATTTCTTCCTGCGTATCCTCACTAGCCCCCTGCTGAACCCTGTTTCAGGACTGTGTTTCCTTTCTGTGCATGCTCAGTTCCTTGGCATATGACATCATCACGATTCTACTTGGTGGATTTGCAGACACCCACATTCCCACAGCCATGTGTATGTGCAGCCAAAAGCGACATCAGGGGTCAGCAGATATTGGCTTTAAATCATTCGGCTCCATAAAGATCGGCACCACGATTTCTGATGACAAGATCACATGATACCTTCTCATCTCTGTAATATTCTATTGTTTAATTGATCGGTTGATAATATTAGTCTGTTGACTGATCTATGTTCAGTGTGTTCCGGTGATTAAGCCTGATTGTAGCTTATGAGGTACAAAGTATAGAAAAGCTTCCAAAGGAAAGACCAAAGTGGCCAGAGGTCATGTGAGGAGACATTGTGTATTGAAAAGATATTTTAAATTAAATTCATGTACTGAAAACAAGTCTCTCAATTGTTCAGAAGTAAATCAGATATATAAAGTCCAGAACAAACCAACAGCACTGAGCAGACTTGAGTGGGAGATTAGCTATTCCAGTTCCAACAAATGTCAGCAAAACTGGAACAAGTGGGATAAAAAATTCTGGTCTCCACAACACGAGAAGCCCTTAATACATAATATGGCTCTCACATCCTTCCTAAAACATGAGGAACGGAACTGGATGCAGCACTCTAGGTGTGAGCTACCCAGAGCTTTGAAAATATGCAGCATAACCTCCCCATCTTTGACAGGATCATTATTTCAGATTAAAATGCAATTTGAAGGTTCATGCTTCTAACTTTTTCACGCTTATACTCCATGACAAATTGCATTACCAATATCAGAATTGCTTTTAAAAGTATCTTTCACAGGTTTATATTCTTAGATCTGACACCTTTCCCTTGCAAAGTGAGGGTCCCGTGAAGTGCTGTGTGCCTAGCATCGTAAGTGTACTCATCGTAGCCCACTTTACTGGGTCTGCCATGTGGTTTGTATTGACAAGTCCTGTCTACTCTACAGCCAGCACAGCAGAGACATCCCAAATTTAGACAGAGATATATTCTGGGAACCAACCTCAGAGAGTGTAAGCTGGATCCCGCTGGAATAAGCAACCTCGGGACAGACACAAGTGGAGAAGTTTAAAGCAATTTCAACATTTGAGGAGAACGGTGTGAAAGGCCTTTAGGAAAATTGAGTTTGGCTCAAGGCCAATGTCTTCACCCATTCATCCAACACTAATTTCATTACTTGCAATTGGTTATGCAAACCAAGTCACATGAGAAGACACCAAGCTAAACCAAAGAGGGGGAGGGAACAAACAGTCTTTTTAAGTTTGCTGTTTAAGTGAGAGAATCTATCCAGTATCTTCAAACGCTTTTCAATTCCTCCTTTTTGCACATTCCCCATTAGTAGCTCTTACAGGACTGAAGTACCTGGTTTAAAAATTGCAGCCACTTTTCCAGACAGCAGAGACAGCACGCACAGCATTTAACCAGACATCTGGCACAGGCACCTTCCTAAAAAGAGAGACAGCAAAACACTCCATCAAATCCAAACACTGTCAAATCCAGCACACTCGCAGCCCCATGTGAGTCTTGCTCATTATTCTTGAAAACCTTTATTTTATGTTTAGGATGGCAATGTATTCAGTCTTTTTTGTTTAACTTCCAAGTTGAGAACCAAGAAACAGAGCCAAGGCCATAATTCAGGAAAGCAAATCGAAAAATGTTACAAGAGGAAATAAGTTCTCGGTGTTACACTCTGCCAAGTGCTTTAGAGAAATCAGAATTGCAAAACACAAGCAACAGTGTCGCAGGTCAGCAGTTAAGCAAAAGGTCAGGCTGGTCAGAATGGACTAGGCCAGAGCTTATGAGGCGATGGATAATTTCTCAGCAGCAGCTTCACAAAATTTGGAAGTGCCACACAAGGGCAATAGGTAATTTGTGTTATAACAGCTACAAGGAGGTGGTAGAGTGAATGGTGACAGAGATTGCCTGGATATAGCTTAGGGGTTTAAAGGCATGTATCTGGAGGACAATGGGAAGGAACACTACCACAAAAGACAAACCTGCAGTTCTGAGGAACATTCATGATCTCTTAAAATACTTCATATTCAATTAAGTACTTTCGGAATGTAGTCTTTGCTGTAATGTGGATGATATCGCGGCCAACTTGCACACAGCAATGCATATAAACGTCAATGTGATAATGACCAGCTAATAGTTTTTTTTGTGTAATCTTGATGGAGGAGTAAATATTGGCCAGGATACCGCTTTTCCAACACTTTAAAAGCAGATTTTATCAATGAGCGTAGGTTCAGGATGACATCACATGATCAACAGGCACAAAAGGTTCAAGAAGCAGCATGTCAGATTAATGAAGTGGAGATAAATTCATCTGAAACCACAAATTAGTAGTTTGCCTGTGAAGTAAGCCAGTTTGAAATTTTCATGTTAATTGCACCCATGTTAATTTCCACTCCAGTTTGAGAGTGATAATTCTGTGTTAAGGAACACACAGCATTATAGATACCCAAGATAACTCCCCTGCTCTATGGTGGAATGGTGCCATAGCAGCTTTTACATCCACCCCAGAGAACAGACAGACCTGTAACTTAACATCTCTTCCACCTCTGACCTTGCACTCTCTCAGCACTGCACTCGGATGTCTGTTGGCTGATTTATAAAGGATAGGAGCCCCGCTGGACCACTGTGTGAGGTCCAACGAGCACAATAACCCACGTGATGAATTGGTCTGGCAGATGTCACAAAATCAACTCAAGACTTTACATTTGTATATTCCCTCTACTGTTTGAGCCCAATGTAAAGAGTGAGACAAAGGCCGCTGCATCAGATATCACAATAGTTCAAACAAGAGGAAACTGGCCATTAGACATGGGGACAAAGAAAGTACTGGTGCCTTTTTAAATTAAATTCATGCACCAGTATGAGGGCACCGCTGACTAGACCAGCATTTAGTACCCATCTCTAATTACAGTTAAGAGTTCACCACATTGCTGTGGGTCTAGAGTCACATGTAGGGCAGACCAGTTAAGGATGGTTTCCTTCCCTAAATTATGTTAATGAACCAAATGGGGTTTTCCTGACAATCAACAATGGTTTCATGGTCATCACTAGACTCTTAATTCCAGATTTTTTTTATTGAATTCAAGTTTTACTATCTACCATGGTGGGGTTCAAATCAAGGTCCCCAGAACATTATGTGGGTCTCTGGGTTAACAGTGCAGTGATAATAACACTAGACCATCACTCACCCTTTTTATAAATGGCGGGGGGTGGGGGGGGCAGGGGAGTGAATCTCATAGAGGCCTATAAAAATCTAACAGGACTAGTGGGTGCTAGACTGGTCTGCAGCAGGTGGTGAAGGAACCACGAGGGAAAAACAAACTTGACCTCATATTCACCATTCTGCTTGCTGCAGATGCATCTGTCCATGACAGTATTGCTAAGAGTGACAGTGTCAGTCAGAGTGACCATCGCACAGTCCTTGTGGAGATGAAGTCTAGCTTCATATTGAGAATAACCTCCGTCATGTTCTACGGCACTATCACTGTGCTAAATGGGACTGATGTTGAACAGATCTAGCAACTAAAGACTGGGCTTCCATGAGGCACCATGGGCCACCAACAGCAGCAGGATTGTACTCCAGTACAATCCGTAACCTCATGGCATATCCCCCACTCAACCATAACTATCAAGCCAAGGATCAGCTCTGGTTCATTGGAGAGTTTAGGAGGCCATGCCAGGAGCAGCACCAGGCATACCTAAACATGAGGTGTCAACAGGATGAAGCTACCAAACAGGACTATTAGCATGCAAAACAGCATAAGCAGCAAGTGATAGACATATCTAATTGATCCTACAGCCAACAGATCAGATCTGATCTCTACAATCCTGTCACATCCAGTTGTGAATAGTGGTGGACAATTAAACAGCTCATTGGAGGAAGAAGCTCCATAAATATCCCCAACCTCAATGACGAAAGAGCCCAGCACATCAGTGCAAATGGCAATGCTGAAGCATTCGCATCAATCTTCAGCCTGATGTCCTAAGTGGATGATCCAGCTTTGATCCATCCAATGACCTCCAGATGCGACTTCAATTTCCCAGGAAATGCCTTCATAGTCTGCTACACTGGGGATTCCACATGATCCCCAAATGCAACTTTCACCTACATTGGAATCATGACTGGCCAGTGGAAAATCCAGATCAATTAATGACAGAGGACAGAGGCACTGGAGAAGGAAGGCATTAAAATTCCAACAGAAGGAAACATAACAATGTTCGGACAGGAGCTGGTTTTGGAGGTGGGAAGCACAGGGTGGGAGACAGGTTAAACCTTTGCTCACACTTTCCCAATATTTTCCGTGCTTCAAAATGACGTACACCTTCACTCCCATGGGACTTTTGAGTAATAGGTTAATATCTCCCTAACCCTTCATCATCTTGTGCCAATGCTGTCACACTTTTCCATTTTAAAATTACAAATGAAGGGAATGTGGGATAACTTCACCAACACATTCCACCCTGACCTTAAATTTACCTAGACCATCTCTGACACCTCCCTCCCCTTCCTGGACCTCTCCTTCTCCATTAATGACGACCGACTTGACACCGACATTTTTTACAAACCCACCGACTCCCACAGCTACCTGGATTACACCTCTTCCCACCCTACCTCCTGCAAAAATGCCATCCCATATTCCCAATTCCTCTGCCTCCACCGTATCTGCTCCCAGGAGGAAAAGTTCCACCACAGAACACACCAGATGGCCTCCTTCTTTAGAGACTGCAATTTCCCTTCCCATGTGGTTAAGATGCCCTCCAACACATCTCGTCCACATCCCGCACCTCCACCCTCAGACCCCACCCCTCCAATCGTAACAAGGACAGAACCCCCCTAGGGAGGTGATGGCTTAGTGGTATTATTGCTGGACTGTGAGTCAAGAGACCCAGGTATGTCCCAGGGACTTGGGTTTGTATCCCACCAAGGCAGATGTTGAACTTGAACTCAAAATTCTGTAATTAAAAGTCTGCTGATGACCATGAAACCATCATCAATCAATTCCAATTGTTGGAAAAAACCCATCTGGTTCATTAATAGCCTTCAGGGGAAATCTTTACCTGGTCTGGTCTATGTGTGAGTCCAAACTCACAGCAATGTGTTTGACTGTTTATTGCCCCCTGGCTAACTGGTGATAGGCAATAAATACTGGCCTAGCTAGTGATACCCTCATCCCATGAATGAATAACCAAAAATCACTTCCTCCAAAGTGTTGCTGTTGCAAATTTGCCATGCTTATTTTTGAAATTGTAAAACATATAAAAAGCCAAAAAAAAAGATGGGAACCAGGATAACGCCTTCAGGATGAGCTGCATCAAAGAGCACAGTCTCACTGAAAGAAAATATCTCGATCCAAGGGTGTGACCTCTCTTATGTACACCCTCTTTTACAAACATCTAGTACTGTCCAATCTAATTCAAAGATTGATTTGCAAGCACGGCTCCAGCATTGAGAATATAATTTTAAATAAATGTGGGAGAAGACATTGTGAAATAATTTCAGTGCACAAATGCCAGGAGCAGATCACAGAGTGATCAGCAGGGGTCAGCTCCCTAACACTGCAATCGATGACTAATCTCACTTGACTAAACACAGCAAACTGGAGAAACTCAGCAGGTCTGGCAGCAGCTGTTGAGAGAGAAACAGAATGAACGTTTTGAGTCTGGTATGACTCTTCTTCAGAACTGAGCACACTGCCAGATCCTGGCCATTACTGCCAACAGAATGACTTGAACAGGAATGAACTGCATAAAGGCTGAGCATTAAGAATTGAAGACAAAAATTCCTATTACTAGCAGTTGAATCTGACTAGACCCAACATTCTTTGTACAGAGTTCACAAGCACCTTTTGCACTTCAGTAAAATGTGTTGCTGCTTATCAAGAGACATAAGACCATTACTATAAATGGCTATGCTCCCTTTAAAACATCAAAAATAATGGAATTGAATCCCAAATCTGGCTCTTATCTTACCTTTCCCTTCAGACTGCTGTGAATGTACACCAGAACAATCCGTGGAATCCTGACAAGAGTGATTAGAAGTGAACCTTTAACAACCGTTCCCAGATGGTAATTAAAGAGCCTCGAAACAGAAGTGAGGATTGGATGGCTGGGTGGATTCTTTTTGTCCCTGAGGAAAGAATTCAGTGATTGTGAATTAGACAGAGCTCTCCAGCAAAGCAAATCAAAACAAATGTTAAATGCAAGCAAGTCATGGTGTTTAAATCAAGTCAGAGAGTCCAACATGTTCAACTGCTGATGGTGTTCGGTGAGGAGTTGCTGGGAGTCGGTGCTGGAATTTGGGGGAGGAGGAAGAGGGAATGGAAATGACAAAAAAGCTACAGTTCTGGTCCCAGTGAGGGGCTGGCGCAATAAGGTAGCCGGTGGTCTACTGCAGGGCAATCATAGAACCATAAAATCCCTACAGTGTGGAAGCAGGCAATTTGGCCCATCGGGTCCACACTGACCCTCCGAAGAGCTTCCCACCCAGATCCACCCCTACCCTATCCCAGAAACCCTGCATTTCCTCTGGTTAATCTACCTAGCCTGTATATCCCTGGACACTATGGACAATTTAGTGTGGCCAATCCACCTAACATGCATGTCTTTGGACTCTATGTCTATCTTCTCTCAGAAATAAGATTGAAGCAAAAGGTAATGGAAGAAGCGCGCTTTTGTGTAGTTGGAGGCTTGTAACCAAAGAGTTTTCTTCGAGTTTGGTATTGGTACCTCTTTTCCAGTTGCATACCACTGATCTGGAATTGTACGTCGGAAATGCAATTTTCAGATGACATAAAAATTAGCCAGATCATTGACAGTGAGGAAGAAGTCTGTAGACTGCAGGGTGGTCTAAATCCACTGGTCAGCTGGGGCAGAAAACCACATGCTCAAAAGAAAACTAGGTTCATTCTCCACACTTTCTCCCCTTCACAGGATCTACAGACCGCTGAGATAAAAGAATTCTGGAGATTCACTGCCCCCAGGAGAAAAAATTCCTCCTCATCTCTGTCCTAGCTGGGATTACTCTGAAATGATGACCTCTGGTTGTTAACGGTCCCATAAAGGGGAAACAGTTTCTCTATGAACAACTTGTCCAGCCTCCGAAGAATATTTTTAGTTATTATGAGGAATTGAGTATAAAGGTGCAGATGCTATGCTTTAGTTATACAGGAACATTGCTGAGACCACATCTCAATAATATGCGAGGCTTTGATCTCCTTATTTAAGGAAGATGTACATGCATTAGTGGTGGTTCAGAGAAAGTTTACTTACATTGACACCTGGATTGAATGAGTTGCCTAATGAGGAAAACTGTACTGACTAGGCTTATTTCCATGGGAATTTAGAAGAGAGAGGTTGCTTTGTTTGAAGTTTAAGAGATCCTGAATGCTTTTGACAAGTTGAATGTTGAAAGGATATTTCATTTTGAGTCAGAGCTGAGGAGCACTCTAAATATTAGCAGTTGCCTTTTCAGGATATCCTACAGAATCATATCATACAGATATAGATGATTGTTTTTTATCCCTCAGAGCGGAGTAACTTTAGAGGTCTCTGCCTCAGAAGGGGGTCATTGAATATTTTTAAGGCAGAAGGATTCTTTTGAAGAGCCATACCAGTCTCCAAACATTACTTGGAGAAAGTGAGGACTGCAGATGCTGGAGATTAGAGTCGAGAGTGTGGTGTTGGAAAAGCACAGCAGGTCAGGTAGCATCCAAGCAGCAGGAGAATCGATGTTTTGGGTGAAAGCATTTCCTCAGGAATCATTACTTGTGTTTCTCACTCCACATATGCTGCCAGACCAGCTTCTCCAGCATTCTCTTTGTTTTTTGTAGATAGATTCTTGTTAGGCAGGGGAATCGAGCGTTATCAGAGGTAAACAGGAATGCAGCTTCAGAACACAAACACCTCTTATTGATGGCAGAGCATGCTTGAGGGGGAAATGGCTCATATTTGCTCCTCATTCATATGTTTCTATGGATCATTACATCAGTTCAGAGACAAGATGCAGGAAAATGAAAGGATCACCAATGTCAGAAGGATCAGTCTCCCATAAGGGCTTTTGCCAGAAATGTCGATTTTCCTGCTCCTCGGATGCTACCTGACCTGCTGTGCTTTTCCAGCACCACTCTAATCTAAACTCAGTATCCCATACTCCTTCCCCACTTCCCCATGGAAATCTTTGGTAAACCAAGTCCATCCATCACCAGCAGGTTATAGGTCATCAGCACTCACCCATAACAGAAAATTCATGCTCAATTGCACTTTTAGATTATTTCTAACCTGTTTATTTAATGGCAATTTATATTTTCTCATATACAAAGCTTGTTAAAGGTAGCAAGAAACTGCAGTGCAAATTGAGCTTAAATGTTAAGCTCTTTCAATTGAAAACCTCCAATATAATGAATCATAGAATCCCTACAGCGTGGAAGCAGGCCATTTAGCCCAAGTCCACACCGACCCTCCAAAGAGCATCCTGCCCCCTAGACTATCCCTGTAAATCTGCATTTCCCATGGCTAACCAACCTAGCCTGCACATCCCTGGACACTACAGGCAATGTAGCATGGCCAATCCACTTGGCCTACATAGGACAATTGATTAGGAAACTCACACAGTCACTCGGAGCTAAATCAAATCTGGGTCTTTGGCACTGTGAGGCAGCAGCGCCAACCACTGAGCCACCGTGCCACCACTAAATGATGTAAAGATTACCCAAGCACTAATGAATCCATCAGCTGACTGTTCAGAATCATCACCTTCCTAAGTGAAGATCTTTTGGTCAACATTTGATCATCAGTACATTGTTATCTACCTCCTGAGTTTTGAGAGCTGCTTTAACGAGCTCAAATTACTACCCAACATCCTCATTCAGGGGTATCCACCCTTTAGTGATCAGAAATTCAGGACCACAACTTTCTGACAATCGAAATTGGACATTAGTTTTCAAAACATATTGACTGGTGTCAACATCAAGGTCTTGCCGATCAGGTAGACTGTGGGTAAAATTGAGAACTAGATGCCTCATTTTCTGGCCCAGGGTATGCCTTAGTTCCAGAGGACCATTCTGTACCAGTAAATTTCTCATAGATAGATATAGGGCAGACTTTAGAGGTAGTTTCTTTACTCAGAGTAGGGGCATGGAATGTCCTGCCTGCAACAATAGTAAACTCGCCAACTTTAAGGGCATTTAAATGGACATTGGATAAACATACGGATGAAAATGAAATAGTGTAGGATAGATAAACTTCAGATTGGTTCCACAGGTTGGCGTAACATCGAGGGCCGAAGGGCCTGTACTGCGCTGTAATGTTTTATGTTCATAATGTCTTACAGCCCATAAATACTTTGGAAATGTCACGGATGCAGTGGAGGAAGAAACAATATTTCTCGTCCTTGTAGTGAGGCCACACTGATTTGCAGGTAATGATTAAGAGATGAGATGTCAAAACCATTCAACACAATAGCATGGGTCTTCTTGACCAACTCCTACCTGTTGAAGTAGCAGCACACAACAGCCCCCGCAATTGTTATCTGCTGACATGCAACGAGAAATTCACTGGTCCAGATCAGTCCAATTACATGGTACCACCACATGTACCGTATGCCAGACAGTGGTCTGTACTCAACCAGATTGTCTGCAGTAACATGAACATTACCTGGAGATTTATAAAAAAAAAACAAAACATGAAATACAGAAACACAAAAATCAGAAAGGCACAGCATGTTGCACTGACATAACATTTATTACCTCAAGGTCCTAGTGTGGGACTGGGGTGGACAAAGTTAGAAATCACACAACACCAGGTTTAGGGCGGCACGGTGGCACAGTGGTTAGCACTGCTGCCTCACAGCGCCTGAGACCCGGGTTCAATTCCCGACTCGGGTGACTGACTGTGTGGAGTTTGCACGTTCTCCCCGTGTCTGCGTGGGTTTCCTCCGGGTGCTCCGGTTTCCTCCCACAGTCCAAAGATGTGTGGGTCAGGTGAATTGGCCATGCTAAATTGCCCGTAGTGTAGGTTAGGGGTAAATGTAGGGATAGGGGTATAGGTGGGTTGCGCTTCGGCGGGTCGGTGTGGACTTGTTGGGCCGAAGGGCCTGTTTCCACACTGTAAGTAATCTAATCTAATCTAAAGTCCAACAGGTTTATTTGGAAGCACTAGCGTTCGGAACGTCGCTCCTTCATCGGGTGGTTGTGGAGTATAAGATCATAGGACACAGGACTATAACCTGGTGTTGTGTGATTTTAAACATTTATTACATCAGCATGAAAACTCCACGCAAGAAAGTTCACCTTTCCTTCAAACCGAAACTGATCAGCATTTGGTAACGAACAAAGTGGCTTGCCAATGTCAAGAAGCAAATGAAATTATCAAGTCTCAACTGCATGGTAAAACAGGCTGCAATGATCTACAAGGGAAGACAAGTCTAGATGAGAGTGGTGCTGGAAAAGCGCAGCAGGTCAGGCAGCACCCGAGAAGGAAAATCAACATTTTAGGCAAAAGCCCTGATAAAGGGAAGACAGAGGGCCTGGTGGTATTTATCCGGAGGTCCAGGTAAGGTTTTGGGTTCAGATCCTGTCACAGTGGAATGTGACTTCTATAAAATAAATCTGGGATTACGATTTGATTGTCAGGAAAAGCCCATCTGGTTCATTGATGTCCTTCTTTAGGGAGGGAAACAGCCATCCTTACCCAATATGGCCGACATGTGACTTCAGACCCACAACAATGTAGTTGACTCTTAACTACCCTCTGGGACGGGCAATAAATACTGGCCCAGCCAGCTATGCCCACAGCCTGAGAATTAATAAAACATAGCCCCTGAAGTATTTGTTCCAAGCAGCAGAAATATACATCATTGAGGTTCTTGGGCTGTTTATTTCACTTTATATTTTTAAATTTATTTTCTTAATTGAGTCAAATGTTTGCTGCCTGAAACCTCAGAAGGAACATCTCCCACCTCCTACCACTGTCTGAAAGGCCTGAGTGGGGTATATCGATGGGTTTTAAGCAGAAAATTCATTCAATGTGTGTTCATCATTCACACCAAAGCCTGGCCAAAGGAAGATACATTTTGTGGAGAGGTGGGTAATGCCTTAACAAGTGCCAGCTTTCTGTGTTTTATTTGGGACATTTTCCAAAACTTTGCAATCAAGATTCCTTCACCTTTACATCGATATTACACAGTAGCTTGTAGGTAAAGGATTGAATTACACCTTTAACAACTGCAATTCAGAGAAATAATTCACTGGTTATAAAGCACTGTTGGATGTCCTGAGGCAGTAATAGCTTGCTGAGAGCAAATGCAAGCACATTCTTACTTAAAGCTGTAGTAAATGTTGTAGTTATTAAAATATGTTAGAGCAGACAAATAACAGTCCTTTCCTCAAAGGCTCCTCTGCAGTGTCCTAACACAATAGGAAGCTTCCTCAACATGTTCTGATCTGGAAGAATTACATTTTCTGTATTATCGAACAAAGAGACTATGGGGAGGTCGGTCCTGGATAGGGGAGCAAGGGGTATTTCAGCACGGTTGGAGAAATGGGTGGGCTGTGGGTGAAGGGAGGGTTAGAGGCAGGGCTGGGAGAGAAGGAGGGAAGGGCAAGACAGAGCTGAGGCCTGAGGTATCATGAAGGGGAACGGATAGGGAGAGAGACACTGACTGAGGGAGGCGAGAGAGACATGGGCAGGGAGTGCTGAGGAGGTCTCGGTGGAGGAGGTGAGATTGTGTAGAGCACGGGGATTGGTGGTGGTGGTTGAAATAGAGGGTAGGGGAAACAGAGATGGGATTGTAGGGAGTGGGAAGACAGAGTGGGGGGGGAACTGGACAGAGGGGAGAGATCTGAGGGTGTGGGGAGAGATAGAGTGATGGGAGGGACATGAAGGTGGGGAGAAAGGAAGTTGGCAGGGGGAAAAGAGAGTTGGGGAGTGGTGAATTGGGGCGTTAAAAGGTTGGGTGAATAAATGTTGGGAGAGAGAGAGGGTGGGGGAGAAGAGAGAGGGGAGAGATGGGAATGCAGGGGGAGAGAGAAGGAGAAGGCAGCGGGGGGGGGAGAGAGAGAGGGAGAGGGAGTGAGGGAGAAAAAGAGGCGGAAGAGAGGGAGGGAGGGAGGGGATGGGGAAGAGAATGGGGGCAGGGGAGATACTGAGGGGACGGAGGGAGAAGCAGGGGAGATAGAAAGGGATGGGGAGAGGGGGGGAAGAGAGGGGCATGGAGAGAGAGAGGGATGGAGGAAGGGAGAGAGAGAGGGCTTTGGGGGAGGGTGGCATTGGGGGAATAGAGGGGGGCAGGATGAGAGAGAGTGTTGGAGGGAGAGATGGAGGCAGGAGAGGAATGTGTAAGTGAAAAAGGAGAAGAAAATGTAGAGAGGTGGGTGAGAAGGCTTCAGAGAAGTGAAGGAGGAATGAGGGGAGTGTGAGGAGCTCAGAGGAAGCTGACCAGAGGGAGCAAGGTGTGAAGGAGTGGTCAAGAGTGGCGGCAATGGGGTTACAAATGGGACGAGCAAGGGGATGATGAGGGGCAAGAGAAGATGAGATTGGGGCAAGGGTCCAAGGGTTATAGCCCATTAGGAGTCAGATAGGGACTGAGTGGGCAAGAGGGAAGTAAGACAAAGAAATGGTGGAGAGGGGACATTCTGGGAGAATGAAGAAAAGACAGAAGTGGTAGGGGGGGAGTAAAACCATCAGATGCTGCAAAACAGAGAGTTTTGGATTTTTGATGGGAATCGGCATCAGGAGGAGAGAAAAACAAATGTTATTTTACTTATGCTTGTGCACATTCCCATTGCAAATTAGCTAGTTAATTAATAGCTTGTGGAAGACTAGAGGTAATGATTTACAACAACACTGGACGGTCAATTCTGATTTCCTGGAAACAAAGTCTGGGTCTGTTTATAGTCAACAGTTACAGCTTTTGACAGGCAGTACAGAGGCGCCACCGTGTGGTGGGTTATGGGAGGCACAGTAACCTCAGCACAGTCTTACAGCTGGCAAAGGATTTGCCAACCAGATACTTAACCCATCCTGGAGAAAAAGGATAAGCACATCGCTAGAGCCAGTTGATAAAATAAAACTGACCCAACATTCATTTTAAAATGAGAAAATGTTATCTGCCAGTGTTTGACACTGCTACCTCACAGCACCAGGGATCCTGGTTCGATTCCACCCTCATGTTGACTGTCTGTGTGGAGTTTGTACATTCCCCCTGTGTCTGTGTGGGTTTCCTCCCACAGTCCAAAGATGTGCAGGTTAGGTGGATTAGCCCACGGGAAACATGGAGCCAAGTTAGAGGGGTGGGTCTGAGCGGGATGCTCTTTGGAGCATAGATATGGATTCCACGGGTCCCATGCGGTATGGATTCCATTAGTGCTACATAGACCAACAAGCTACAGTTGGCTGAGGTCACATGTAGTTTTGGTTGGCTTTTGACACACTGTGATTGGTAAACCCTTCTGTTCCCATCCTTTTAACATCCTTTTCCATCCAAGTATGGAAACCAGGGTTTTGGCTGACAAACGCAGCCAGCATATGATTCAACAAGCAGAAAGAGCACAGAGCAAGCAGAAAGGGTAGAGAAACAATGTACCTGGACAGTGCCAGAAACGCATGGGTGAACATACCAGGAAAGGACTGACTGGCAGCTGGTTTTGCCTTCAGCTACAACAAGATACGGGGGGGTGGAGACAGACCTGATGGAGGTCTGTAAAACTCTGAAAGGTGTTGATAGACTGGATGCAGGGAAACAGCATAATTAATGGCCATTAGTAGAAGATACTCCCCCCCAAATCCAAGAAGGAATTTTACCCAAAGATCAAAGGAGGATGTGGCACTCGCCACCAGAGGGAGCAGTTGAAGCAAACAATCCAGTGTCAGTGGAAAACTGAAAAAAATGACGAGGGAGAAGAGAATACAGGGTGAGAGGACAGGTTTAGATCAGGAAAGATAGGAAGAGCAGGGAGGTTATGCTGGAACTGCAGTGAACTTTGGTTAGGACACAGCTGGAGTACCGTGTGCAGTTCCAGTCACCATGCAATAGAAAGGATATGATTGCACTGGTGAGGGTGCAGATGAGATTCACTAGGGTATCCTCTGGGGATGGAGCATTCAGTAACGAAGAGAGGCTGGAAAAGTTTGGGCTGTCTGCTCTCAAGTGGAGACGGTGGCATGGGGACCTGTTAGAAGTATGTAAGATTATAACAGCATGGACAGGGTGAATAGAAAGCAGACATTTCCCTTAGTCGATTGGTCAATAACAAGGGGACTTAATTTTAAGTTTGAAGGCATGAGGTTTACAGTGGATTTTAAGAAAATATTTTCTCCCAGAGGGTGGTGAGTCTGGAGCAGACTGCCTGGAAGGGTAGTTGTGGCAGGGAACCTCATAACCTTTAATAAGTACTTTGATAAGCACTTGATGTGTCATAACATTCTAGCCCATGGGCCTTGGTGGGCAAGAGGGACAGGTGTAGGTAATAGTCCATTTCAGGCTCAGTGCTTTTGGAGGACTTCTTCTGTGCTGAATGCGATGAAACCTAGGCAATTCTAAAACTTCTCTCCAAATGCCTTACAAAGTATACAAGGAGCAACAGGTACTGAGGAAAAATGTAGGTCCACTCAAGGACAAAGGAGGGAATTTCCAGACGTTTCGTCACCCTACTAGGTAACATGTTCAGTGGGCATCAGGCGAAACACTGTACATGATTCCTGCTTTCTATTTATATTTTTGGGTTTCTTTAACATATAATAACATATAAATAGAAAGCAGGAATCGCACAGGGTGACAAAACATCTGGAAATGAAGCTTCCAGCTCAGCGAGCAAACCTACATCCAGAACCTCAACCTGAGCTACAAATCTTCTCAAAACTTGCTGAGAAAATTTGTGCATAGAGCAGAGGAACTGGGTGAGGTCCTTAATGAATACTTTGCACTGGTATTCACAAAGGAAAAGGACATGGTGGATGGGGAGTGTCTGGAGTGGTATGTTGATATTCAATATTCTATTCAATATAAAAAAGGTGTTGGGTGCTTTGAAAAGCGTCAAGGTAGACAAATCCCCGGGACCTGATTGGGTCTATCCCAGAGTACCGAGGGAGACAAAAAAGGAAATTGTTAGGGCCTTGCGTGAAATCTTTGTAACCTCTTTATTCACCAGAGAGGTCCCAGAGGACTGGAGAGTAGCCAATATTGGTCTTTGTTTTAGAAGGGCAATAGGGATAATTTGGGAAATTACAGGGTGATGAGCCTTATATCAGTGGGAGGGAAATTATTGGAGAAGGTCCTTAGGGATGGGATTTATTCACATTTGGAAAAATGTGGACTTATTAGCAATAGGCAGCATGGTTTGGTGCAGGGAAGGTCATGTCTCACAAACGTGACTGAGTGTTTTGTGGAAGTGCCAAAGATGATTTATGAGGGCTAGGCAGTAGATGTGGTTTGTATGGACTTGAGCATGGCCTTTGACAAGGTCAGTTATGGCAGGCTAATACAGAAGGTGAAATCACATGGGGTCTGCGGTGAGCTGGTAAGATGGATACAAACTTCCTTGGTCACAGAAGGCAGAAAGTAGTGGTTGAATGGTGTTTTTTCTGACTGGAGATCTGTGACTTGTAGTGTTCCACAGGGATCTGTGTGGGAGCCCTGTTGTTTGTAATATATATCAATGATTAGGAGGAGAGTGTAGGTGGCCTGATTAATAAGTTTGTGGATGACACAAAGACTGGGGGAGCTGTGGACAGTGAGGAGGATTGTCAGAGGATACAGGGGGATATAGATAGGCTAGAGATTTGGGCAGCGAAATGGCACATGGAATTTTACCTGGACATATGCAAGATGATGCATTTTGGAAGGTCTAAAGCAGGAGTAAAGTATACAGTAAATGGCAGTACCTGAGGAAGCATTCACATACAGATCTATAGTTCCTTGGAAGTGGTAACACAAGTGGATAAGGTGGTCAAGTAGACATGGGCCATGCTTGCCTTCATTGGTCAGGGCATAGAGTGTTAAGACCTCAAGTCACATTGTAGCTGCATAGAACTTTAGGTAGGCCATATTTGGAATACTGCACACAGTTCTGGTTGCCGCACTATAAGGAGGATGTGGAGATTTTGGAGAGGGTACAGAAACAGTTTACCAGGATGTCGTCAGGTTTGGAGGATATGAGCTATGAGCAAAGATTGGACAAACTTGGTTTGTTTTCACTTAAACGCCGAAGGCTGTGGGGCAATCTGACAGAGGTTTCCAAAATTATGGAAGGCATGGACAGAACGGATAGTCAGAATCTTTTTCCCAAGGGAGCAGTGTCAATTACCAGGGCACATTGGGTTAAGGTGAGAGGGGGATAGTTTAAAAGAGGTGTGAAAGGCAGAGTTTTCTTTACACAGACGGTGGTAAATGACTGAAATGGATTACCAGAGGAGATGTTAGAAGCAGATACAATAGCAACATTGAAGAGACATCTTGACAGATACACAAAAGGCAGGGAATAGAGGGATATAGACAATATACAGGTAGAAGGTTTTTAGTTGAGAGAAGTATTTTGTGTCAGCGTAGTCTTAGAGGGCCAAAGGGCCTGGCCCCGTGCTGTACTGTTCTTTGTTCTAACATTAGCCCTTGACTCCTGTGTGCTGGCCTTCTCTAGAACCTCTTCAGCAAATACTTGGTGTATTTCAATAAAATGTAACAACAGATGAAAGGAAAGTTTGCTGTGAAGCTGATAATGCCACAACTCCTCTGGGGATTCTTAAGACCGATGGGGGATGAAAGCTGTAGAATGAAAATGGTACGAGCTGCTCATACTCTGACTTGAGCAACAAGTGTTCCCTCTAATGGTTTCTTTTAAATAATAATAATTCATGAACTTAAACCAATATTTATCTGAGAGTGGGAGAAATATGGAGGTTAAATCTCTTCTCAACCAAGACTATTTTAGGACAGGGAATAGGCCATTGAGAAAGCAGAATTAGAAAGGCCAATGTAGTGATTGTAATGAGGTCATACTGGTGGATCTCATAGAATAGGAGTTCCCTGATTGGGGCTGTTAACCCACTTCCATCAGGGAGCCCAGGCTGACATATAAAGAGGCATGTCAGAGGTTTTGTTCTCCCTAGGAGCCGGCTCTGAGCTAGCTGGGTCAGCGTCATGTACCGTGCACTTATAGATAAAGGGGGACTTGATGATGGGGTACTGGCCTCTGTGCAGTTATTTCAGTCAGAACACACAGCTAAAAAATAAACTGATCTGGTGCTAGATGATATAGAATGGGCTCGCTTTTTTAAAAAAAACTTTCTCTGAGCAAAACATCTCCGAGTCTTGGTTAGCCCAGCTTTCTATTGGCCACAGGGAAAGATCAGGAGCTATCAAAATCTGTCATCTTTGTACTTGGTCCTGTTGCCAGCCGGCCAGGAGTTCAGTAGCTCCAGAGCTTGATATTTTTAGTCAGATAGCTTTTGATCATTGTGACTATTGTACAATCAAGTTTACAAGCATTTTCCAAGTGATGAAAGGCACCTCCTCTGCCTCAATTCAGAAAACCCAAATCCTAGTGCAGCACTGTGTCATTCATCACACACGTGGGAACACAAAGGTTTTAAAAGAATAATGTATTCTCAGGAGCTGAGTACCACTAACAAAGCAGGCAGTTCTTCTCAGCACTAATTGCCTTTGAGCATCTGGCAATGAGCTCCCTTCTCATTCTGCTGCAGTCCACACACTGGCTGGAGATACAGAAATATAAGGTTCTAGACATTTCCCTTTGAAATTGTCTGGCACAGCATATGCCAAATGGCAGACAGCTGGTGCAATTCTGGCAGAATGGTGTTCAAGATTAGGTTAAGTGAACAATCTTGACTCTTGGTCTAAAGGATTCTTGGCCAGAAACCACTGTTGGCATCAAGTTTCATGAAAAGCTTGCTTATTGACAATTTTGCTCAACTATTATTGACAGACAAAAAAAAAAGATCTTTCTTCTCACTCCTTTGCTTAACGGATTAAGATCCTCACACAATCTTAGTTCTCCATTTGTCTTGAGAGCAGTTAGTAGCCTTGAGCATCATTGCATTGGTTCAGCTATTCGTGATACTTCCAATCATGCTTTCTGACTGAGGTTTTACTTTTTCTATCAAACAATGAGGAATTTTCAGACAGATGAGTTTAGCAACTACTTACAGGGTAATGTAATTAGGCTGGTTCAATTTGCCCAAACTTTCAAATAACTTTGAAATCTCTAGGCAGCCTTCGTTGTGAAGCACTGTATTGACTCCCTCTAACAGGCCCAGATGAACGCAGTATTTTATATTTCACTGACATTTCATCTTCTTTGTCTAAGCTTTGTGGTGATTTGAAAAGTTAGCCAAAGGTCTGGCTGTGGGTGTTGGTAATCTGAATGAAAACAAAAATCGTTCCAAATGTTCAACATGTCAAGTAGAATCTAAGGGGAGGGAACGAGTTAGTTATCGTTCTTAGGGCGAAAGGAATCAAAGGGTATGGGGAGAAAGCAGGAACAGGGTATGGAAGTGGACGATGGTCATATTGACTGGCGGAGCAGGCTGGAAGGGCCGAATGGCCTACTCCTGCTCCTGTTCCAAGTCTCCTTTTGAATGCTCATCCTAGACTAGTCTCTTTTACTGAGGTCAGTGGCATGTGATCAGTTCCAGCATCATCAGTGAAATGAGTCTCATTATATCATAATTGCACTCTATGATGTGTTGAAAACAGTTGGTTTTAATGGAGATGGCAGCACAATGGTAATGTCACTGAACTGGTCATCAGGGGGTGGGCCGCACTGTCAGTCTGCGGACATGGGTTCAAATTCTACAACGATAATGAGCCAAATTTGAATTCAATTAATACATACGGAAAATAGTTAACACCATTACTGAAACTATTGTTGATTGCTGTAAAGAACCATTTCACTAAAGTTCCTGAAGGAAGTAAATCCACCATCCATACCTGGTCTGGCCTACATGTGACTCCAGTACCCACAGTAATGTGGTTAACTTTAAACAGCTCCCTAAAATAGCCTGGAAAACCATTCAGTTCAAGGCCGATTAGGGGTGGGCTGTTTCAGGGAACATTTAAGAGACAACCACATCACTCTGGGTCTGGAGAACCTGCTGCCATGTCTACATGCCTTGAAAGAATGACAAAAAAAAGGGTCTGAATCTCTGAAACATGCAGCTTTTTACATGTATTCTGGAGAAGCTTTCTACAAGCTCGCTCAGATATTCGAGAGTGAGGAACAACAATCGAATAGTTTGAGTAATGGTGCACAGTGCTACAGCGGCTCACCTGCAGTGCCCAGGCTTAGAAGAACAGCCACCCAGTACATCCAGAATAACGTGAGGATGATAAAGGTCCACAATGGCTGGAAGAGCAAGAGAGGGACACTGCCAAGTAGACTACTGGCAACCCGAAACAGCTGAATAGTCAAACTGATCCTCTTCCACATCACCAAGGTCAGCACAACAAGAATGACCTGTGGGGGTTGGGGAGGGCAATAAATCTGTTAGCAAATAACTGGAAAGCAACTCGCAAAAGCAAGAGACATCCCCTAGGGGCGTGGTAGCGCCCCCTTCCCAGTGCAAATTGCACTGCAGAGGCCTGTTTGTAGAGTGCATAGATCCCTCCCCCATCCCTCTTCCCCCCCCAACCCCAAACTTCCTGCTTTCGTTTCGCAGACTGATCTCCCGTGTATTAATGAAACTTTGCTGCCTTCAACGTAGAATCCCCAATGTGTAAACAGGCCATTTGGCACAATAACAGGCCACTGACCCTCAGAAGAGCATCCCACCCAGACCCATTCCCCAACTCTATTATTCTACATTACCCCTGACTAACACAAATAACCTACACATGCTTGAACACTATAGGCAATTTAACATGGCCAATTCACCTGACGTACATATCTTTGGACTGTGAGAGGAAACTGGAGCACCCAGAGGAAACCCATGCAGACACGGGGAGAATGTGCAAACTCCACACAGACAGTTGCCCGAGGCTGGAACCGAACTCAGATCCCTGGTGCTGTGAGGTAGCAGTGCTAACCACTGAGCCACCGTGCCACCCCAATGCCACTGTGCTGTCCCATAACCAAAAGGATGCAGAGACTTCTCTCACTTCTTTTAAGGCCGCTCCGCCCACCCCCTCGGTTCTGGTTCCATACCCTGGGGCGGACAGGCTGATTCACCCTGCCCTGCGGTTCTGCCTGTGGGCTGTTGGACCTCTGAGTGAAATGCCCACAAAGCTTTCAATGTGCCGCAGGTCAAGCACAAAGAGTGACATTTTCAGGTTGGTGACCTCACAGAGTTGAAGGAAGCAGGAAATGCGTTAGATTTCGAAGATGAGAAGTGGAACAAAATGGAAGAACAAAAGGGAAGATTCGTGACAGGGTGGGGAGCAGGAGGGATTTAATGAAAAGAACTTTCTTTATGAGAAACCAGAAGGGAATGGGAATGGTACAGGTCAAGAAACAAAAATAAAATCTCCCAAGATAAGTTGTGAAAAGCAGGAGGGCAGTGTCTGATTGTAAAACAAATGGATTTTGAAAAGAAGGAAATAAAATCCAGCAAAGAAAATATGACACAAAATGGAGGCTGAGGTTACAATTTAAATTTTGAAGGACTAACTTTGGATCCAAAAAGCTGTAATGTGCCTGATCAAAAGAGGAGTTGCTGTTCACGTGAGTTTTGATTTGATTTGATTTATTGTAGTCACGTTTACCCAAGTACAGTGAAAAGCGCTGTTTTGTGGGCAGTACAGGCAGATGACAGCAAATAAGGACATGCAGATCATAGGGAACACCCTGGCAACCCAAGGACAGAAAGGTCAGCTCTGGCAAAGGATCACGGGGCTCGAATCATTAACTCTGTTTTTCTCTCCATTGCTAGACCTATCGTGTTTCTCCAGCAATCTTTGCTCATGTGACTGAAAAATCAGAACAGGAGCGAGGTGTAAAATTGAAATGGTAGGCCAGAGGAAGCTTGTGCTCTAAATGGGGAAGGGAATCTGGATTTATACAGCTCCTGTCAGGATATCCCAAAGCACACGACAGCCAATTACTTAGCTTGCATTTCAAAATCTTATTACATACACAACCAAAGCAAGATCCCACAAATAGCATAGGGACAAGGGACCAGCGAGTTGTTTCAGTGGACTTTATTTACATTTAGCTGATCTAGAGACAAAGTCTTTTATGTGGGGTGGGGGAGTCCAGAACTAGAGGGCATAGATTTAGAGTGAGAGGGGCAAGATATAAAAGAGACCTAAGGGGCAACTTTTTCACACAGAGGGTGGTACGTGTATGGAACAAGCTCCAGAGGAAGTGATGAAGGCTGGTACAATTGTGACATTTAAAAGGCATCTGGATGAGTATATGAATAGGAAGGGTTTGCAGGGATATGGGCCGGGTGCTGGCAGGTGGGACTAGATTAGGTTGGGATATCTGGTCGGCATGGACCGAAGGGTTTGTTTCCATGCTGTACATCTCTATGACTCTTGGTCATATGACTGATGGTTTGGTTTACACCTGTCCTGAAGGATCATGCTTCCAAACAGAGAAAACTCCTTCAGTATCGGCCTGATCAGCCAGGTAAGATCAGGTCAGTATTCCAGCATGGGGCTTGAACCTGTAACCTACTGCCACACAGGGGAGAACACTGCCATTGAGCCATGCATGAAATGGGAATTACTTTAAAAGTAAAATGGAACACAGTCATTCATCTCAATTTGGATCAAGTAACTCACAGTGCAGTCACATTAATAGGGCCCAAAAATAATTCAAAAATACCACAAACAACCCATTGTCAGCTACTAACAACCCTCATTAGCAGCTTCTCAGTCTCCCAGGCTAATTCTTACCTTTCTTTTGCCTGTCCAACTGTTTTTATTTGTCTCCTAATGTATCCTTATGACATTTACTCCTCCCCATCCTCCCACCCAATCTCTAGCAGATAGACCAATCCTTTCCTGACTACAATCAGTTCTGAAGAGGGCCACTGGACCCAAAACTTTAACTCTGCTTTCTTTCCACAGATTCTGCCGGACCTGCTGAGCTTTCCCGGCAATTTCTGGCTTTGTTCCTAATTTCCAGCATCCACAGTTCTTTGGTTTTGTTTTCTAATTATAATTCCACTTAATAGCCAGCAACACGGTCTTTATTTTTAAAGATCTATTTTACATTGACAAACAGGGCTTTCTAAAAATAAAGTTTCAGGGGAAGCAGGAAATTATTGAAAATTCAGACGTTTTTCCTGAACAAAATATATTTAGATATGGATACCCTCTTCATGTATATTGATTTAATGATCCGTTTTCATTGTAAACTATTTTTTAAAAAATTGAACCTTGGGTTCTATTTGAAGAGATACACTTTGAGACAGTGGTTGTTCATTCCAGACTGTCCCAAGTGTGTTCATGATCCAAAAAATAGAAGCATCCGAACATTGGGAAATCCCAGACCACTTAGTTCAGAGTTCAACCTCATCTCAGCACATTTGATGTATTTTCATGTGTGGGAGGATAAAAGTGCAGAAATGAAATGTTGCAACTAAAGTACAAATGTAAAATGAACAATTACAGGCCTAAGATTGGTACTGGAGCCTGCATTGTGAATATGACTCTTCTGCAAATTCTCAACTTCAGGTTACTAAATGTATCCCTTACCTCATGAATAAGCCAGGCATGTTTTTAAAACAACTTTTAAACATCTTACCGATACGACAGTTGCAGTAATTGCAAATCCCAGAAGTGCTTTTGTGTTTTCCTTCTCCGTTTCCAGGACTATATTGGGATCATTCATGTTGTCATAATAGAGCCACCACAGAACACCTGACACAACTGAACAAACAAAAATTCCACTTTCACTCAAGAAGGAAAGAGCTTTCCAGAGGACATAATGTCTGATATCTAACATCTGTGCAAAGTCTTGGGTGAAGGACTCCAGCCTACTCAATACATGCTGCTATTTGAAATCCAGACCTTTTTGAGTGAGTTTGTGTGTCTGCGGGAAGGGGATGTCACAGCTATACAAAGGTAGCTTAGATGCAGAACCTCTGCACCAAATGCTCAGGCCACTGGTGGAAACAGAAATGCCAAAGACTACAATTAGAGCAATCTAGCCTTGACTAGCAACTAACAAGAATTTGAGAATTTAAAGCCAACATCGTGCCAAGAATTGTAAAGGCGGAGTGTGCATTACAAATATGAGATTTATCAGATTATGAAGTGGGAATGTTCTTTAGGCATTTGGGTTAGAATGAAATAGGTGAGGCAGGGTCACGTGACTTGTTTTGAAGTCTGCCTTACTGTAAGCCCGGCTGCTTTGATGGTTAGAGATGAAAGGAAGGCTTTGGTTGTTTTACTTGGAAGAAATTACAAGGTATTTATCCTTAGTGACAATGGCAGTGACCTGTGTGTTAATGGTGCAGTTTCTGAGTTTCCTAAAAAGGTGACATTACTATAGGGTCATAGACAGCTGTGCTACAAATTGTCCATTTAATTCTAAGATCAGAGCAGGTTGGGATCAAGAATAAGCAGAATTTCTACCTGGAAACAAGATGTTGATGCTTCATATCTCCAGAGGGAAGAGTGGCGAAGAAACAATTATGATCAGGTTACAGTCTTCCCTATAAACCAATGACTATCACAGACGGACAGTGGTCTTGTGTGTTCAGCAAAAAGGAGAGGTTACTTGACATTGTAAACTACCACAACTAGATGCAAGAAGGAGATGTTCTTTAGTTGCAGACACACATCTTGCCGACATTTAAGATTTGACGATTGTAGGAAATTCCTTCTGGAACCATCAGGAGTGGCTCCGCCACTGGTAGAAAATTTGTGGAATTCTTTGGAAACTATGGAAAGCAGCTGCAAGCATTCAGCAAAATGTAGATACAGAAACCCACTGGAATGTGGGAGCAATTGTGGGCAGTTACTGCAAGGATTATAACTTTGTGGAGAGTGTAATATGTGATAATACAAAGAGAGAATAATCTTTACTGTAGCTTAAGTTGTAAGTTGCCTATAAAAGGAAAACAGAGTTTACCCACTGCTGTTTTTCTTATTGTTTGTTACAGTAAAAGTTTTAATTTGTTTAAACCTTTCAAATAATAATTGGAAGTTCAAATCTTTGTTTTAAAGTTATGGGTTTCTACAGGGATCATAACACTTGCAATATTATGTAGCTTCATTCTGCTTAAACGTAAACAGTACTCAAAGACGGGATGGGAATTTGAAAATAAAGCAGAACATCACTTAGAGAAAATGTTCTTTATATGGCAAAGCAAGCGCTAACCTGACGAGGGATTGAGTCCTTTAAGATTTCACATTTCCTCTTTAAACCCTTCATTTTGAGGAAATGGGGTTTCATTGTAGAATGGCTGAAGCATTTGCTAAGTAACAGCAGAGGAATATGCAACCGATTCTTCAGGAATCAAGGATAATGAGGAATGCAGACAGATACAGCCTTTTCAAACTATTGCGGTGTGAGAGTTTAATAACCTTGAGAGTTAATGAAAATGACAAGGGTTATGGGTAAACATGTTCATGCAGATTAACAACAGAACACACTGGTAGACACAGCTGGCTACAGTTATTGTGGTGTGCCTGTTTTTCTGATGCTAAGTAAGTGTCGATGACAGTGATCCTGTTGTCAATTTGTGGAGGCATTTCTTCCCAGCCATCGCTCCCACTGTCTCCCGGAGTGGGGAAGGAACCACTGCTGGTGCTAAACGAAGGGAGTGTACTAGGCTAACCACTCGGGATGGTGCTCTACCACATTGGCCCCATAGCAGCTCTCAGAACACAAGGACACAGGGAAAATTCAGTGCAGTAGCTGAGATCAAGGGGACGGCCTAAGTTGAAACAAGGGTGTTGTGGGTAAAAGACTTTTCATTCTGAGTATGGAATGCACAAGCTGGAAATGTGGAAGTGGTAGGTTCAATTGAGGCATTCAAAAGGATCATTGGATGATTGTTTGGATAGAAATCGTGCGTAAGGGTATGGGGAGAAAGGAAGAGATTGGTGAAATAACACCACAGAGGCCAGAATTCCAGCAGCAGGTCACCCTTTATTTACACAAGAGGAGTCCGTAACTTTATTACTGCCTGTTCAGAGTCAGAGTGACAGACTCTCTGACATTCCTCTTTGAATCTGTCAGCAAGGGTTCCCTGATTAGGGCTATTAATAGGGTCTAATTAGGGAACTCATATTCTAGGAAGTCCAGCTGGCTGACCTCGTTCCAATCACTAGAACAGGTACTCGGTAACGATGCTCACACTATTGTGATTGTGTGACTGGACAGGACGTCAAAAGGAGCTGTTCCTCCAACCACAGCCTGGTTCTCTCCCATATCCACTGCTGATTGGGTCACCTCTGACCCTATCAAAAGCAATTGCAGGACAGAACCAGGCTGTGAGGAGCACTGAGAAGGTACATGGCAGTGTGAGAAGGTGCAGGGTGAGGTGGATGTAATTTGACAGGGATAGCATCAGAGAATCATGGCTAGAGATGTGCAGGGTCAGTCTGGGTGGAGAGCGAGAGCAAGAGAGAAAGAGAGACAGACAGACAGAAAGGGAAGCTACAGAGTTCCTAGCATGGAAGGTGTGAAAGATAAATACCTAAGTATATTATAATTATGACAGAGAGACGGAGAGAGAGAGAGAGAGATGGAGAGACAAACAATGAAGAGATAGAGAGAGAGCAGGAGACTACATGGGTTTGGGGTAAGTCTGCAGGAGGACAGAAGATAGATTGATGGGGTGGCTGCAGAGTTGGGGGGGACAGAAGATACAAAGAAGGGGCTGTATGAGATAAAGAGAGACAAAAAGATGGGGAAGGAGAGAGAGGAGACTGGAAGAGGTGGGGGGCTGGGTTAGGAGCAATTGGAGAGGAAGGCTGTGATTTCTCGACCCATCGATGGAAAGAATACTCAGCTAAGCAGGAGACAGGAAAACTGGAAATCACTAAGCTAATGTATTCCTTGCAAATGAGTGTGGAATCTCTCATTTACAGCTGCATATGTTCAGGTGTGAATATATACAGGGAGTTGGGGTGGAATGTAATGGATTCTATTGTAATGAACACTTTGCCAATTGTTCAATTTAAATCTGAGATGGAGATTTGAAATGGTCTGGAAAGGTTGGTAAGGCTGGCTAAAATCCTCGAGCGTTGTTCAAATACAATAGAAACACACTACCTGGGACCACATCAGTCTGTGGAACGGCTGTTGTTCACCAATGCCTGTTGTGCCAATTTAAATAATGTGTGGCCTAAGAAATGAATGCTGTCAATAGGTTTTGTGGCTTTACATTTAGTGGAAGGTAAATAGTTATTGAGGATATTGTTGAATTCTTTCAATTCTACCTCTGTGTAATTCTAAGTACCCAATAAGTCAACACAGATGCAAAAGTAAATGAGTTAGTGACAATCATGGAATCTCTTCAGTGTGGAAGTAGGCCATTCAGTCCACATTGCCCCAATGAAGAGCACCCCCTTTACGTAACCTCACATTTCCCATAGTGAATCTGCACATCGCTGGACAATATGGGAAATTCAACATGGTCAATCCACCCAACCTGCAAACCTTTGAACTGTGGGAGGAACCAGAACACCAAGAAGAAACCCCCGCCAACACAGGATGAACATGCAAACTCCACACAGATAGCCACCCAAGGGTGGAATTGAACCTAGGTCCCTGCCATGGAATTCAGCAGTGCTAACCATTGAGCCACCAAGTCAATGAACAAGCACCTCCCAATAACATGTCTCAATGGCTAATCTCAAGAAGAGCCTCAGATTCCAATTCTGCAGGATGTGAGGCTCAGGGCTAAAGGTTTGGGTAGTAAGGGGCCCAGGAACAGTCGAAGCCTCAGGTCCCTGATTTCTCTCCTGAACACAGACTATTTTCAGGCGTAGCAGCATCTGAAAAAGGGCATGTGAACTAAGTGGGTTGGGCACTGTTTGTCAGAATGGTTTGTTCTGACCTGAAGGCATTCTTTAGAATGTTAATCTCTGCTTTCGCCTCGCTCATTGACTTGTATGCATTTGTACATTTTCTGTTACTACTGTTTCAGATTTTGGATCCTTGGCTCCTTAATTCTTCATCATTGCAACATTATAATTGGAGGCAACTTACAAGCAAGGTGAAAAGAGGAAATCTAAATATTCTCTTCTGTAAACGCAACCTTCTGCGTCTTATCTCCTTACCCCAAGATTCAAAGCATTCAGAAGGGCTGCATTGTCCATCCATCTGGATACTTTGGGTTTGGCTATTCAATGAGATGGATTCTTAGAGGAAATGTCCTCCTATTTGTATAGTGTGAATGACAAAACTAGCTTAAAATAGTCACACTTACATAGCAATCCAAAAATCACCAGAGCGATGAAGATATGAACCAATAATGTGACGATGAATCGGAAGAGTGCCACCATAATGAAGGAGAGGACTGTGGAATAAGACAGAAAGGGTCATTATAATTAATACAATAGCTGAACACTGAGGATGCTGGAAATCTGAATTGGAAAAGAAAATGCTGGAGAAACTCAGCAGGTCCAGCAGCACCTGTGGACTGAGAAACAGGATTTCAAGTCCAAAATGACTTTTTATAACATATCAGATTTCAAAATGTTAACTGTCTTTCTCCCTCTACAAATGTTGCTCGACCTGCTGAGCTTCTCCGGCATTTTGATTTTATTTCATTATGATTGACATTAGAATGTTAAAGCATTCAAACAAGTTTGCATTTAATTTCAGTAGGAGAAAGTGAGGAATGCAGATGCTGGAGATCAGAGCTGAAAATGTGTTGCTGGAAAAGCGCAGTAGGTCAGGCAGCATCCAAGGAGCAGGAGAATCGACGTTTCGGGCATGAGCCCTTCTTCAGGAATGAGGAAGGTGTGCCAAGCAAGCTAAGATAAAAGGTAGGGAGGAAGGACTTGGGGGAGGGGCGTTAGAAATGCGAAAGGTGGAAGGAGGTAAAGGTGAGGGTGATAGGCCGGAGTGGGGGTGGGGACGGAGAGGTCAGGAAGAAGATTGCAGTTTAGGAAGATTAGTTTAGATTACTTACAGTGTGGAAACAGGCCCAACAAGTCCACACTGACCCACCGAAGCGCAACCCACCCATACTCCTACGTTTACCCCTTTACCTAACACTACAGACAATTTAGCATGGCCAATTCACCTAACCTGCACATCTTTGGACTGTGGGAGGAAACCGGAGCACCCGGAGAAAACCCACGCAGACACGGGGAGAATGTGCAAACGCCACACAGACAGTTGCCTGAGTCGGGAACTGAACCCGGGTCTCTGGCGCTGTGAGGCAGCAGTGCTAACCACTGTGCCACCATGCCACCCACATGGTGGTGCTGAGTTCGAGGGTTGGGACTGAGACAAGGTGGGGGGAGGGGAAATGAGGAAATTGGAGAAATCTGAGTTCATCCCTTGTGGTTGGAGGGTTCCTAGGTGGAAGATGAGGCGCTCTTCCTCCAGCTGTCGTGTTGCTATGGTCTGGCGATGGAGGAGTCCAAGGACCTGCATGTCCTTAATTTCAGTAAAAAACTAAATGCCAGGGGTGGCATGGTGGCTCAGTGGTTATCAGTGTTGCCTCACAGCTCCTGGGTCCCAGCTTTGCTTCCAGCCTTGAGTGACTGTGTGGAGTTTGCACATTCTCCCCGTGTCTGTGTGGGTTTCCTCCGGGTGCTCAGGTGAATTGGCCATGCTAAATTGTCCATGGATGTTAGGTGCATTAGTCGGGGGGGTCGGGTGTGGGTTACTTTTCGGTGGGTCGGTGTGGACTTGTTGGGCTGAAGGGCCTGTTTCCATACTGTAGGTAATCTAATCTAATATTTTCTAATCTTTACCCCACACCTATTTTTTTTCTTAAAACAGTTCATAATTACTTTGGTGCTTCACTCCAAATTTTAAGGTTAAATCAGTTCAGGTTTTAACTGTCCCATTTCCCACCTTTCGTCCTCCGAAGAGAATCAGCTTTGTGCTTGCTGGTTGGTGAATCACAAACAGTTTCAGGATGTGAGTCCGTGTCCACTAACTGTGGGCACAGAATCATTGAGGGTAATTGTAACCATGGTCACCAGATGAATTAAGATTAGAGGAAAGGGTAATTGTGAGATTGAGGGACACTCAGCTCCCTAACATCCATCCTCCAGCTGGTAATAAAGGTTAAGATAACTCCAAGTGTATGAATCTACTTGAAGACATTAACATGTTAAAGCTCTTTATCCAGAAGGTTAATTTCTGAATGAACCATGGTGACTCAGCTCAGTTTATGTTCATATTCCATACAGGGTGACTTGTCCCAGTCTGAATTAGTAGAGGCCAAATTTAAGAAAGGGACTTCTCTCTGCAATGTTTGTTGCCTCATTACTTGTCCAAACAATGACCATTCACATTTATATAGTGCCTTTTACCTCTTCCCCCACCCCCCCAACAAAGTGTTCTTTGAAGTATGATCAGACCATCATAAACTTCATGTATTCAAGACGCGGCTAGAAATAGCACTTGGGGTGAATGGGATTTAAGGTTATGGGGAGAAAGCAGGATTCAGCTATTATGTTGGATGATCAGTCATGATCGTTATGAGGGGCAGAGCAGGTTCAAAGGGCTGAACGGCCTCTTTCTGCTCCTATCTTCTATGTTTATAAGGCACTGGGCCAAAGGAGGATACATTAAAAAGGCAGCCATAAAATCTGTATAATGTGTTTTGATGAGTGTCACAGAAGGAGAGAAGTGAATTGGCTTCACAAATGATCCTTAAAATGATATGTAAGTTAGTTACTTGGAGACATGTGGAAATTCACAGAAACACTGATGCGATCTTTATAGGTGAAGGTAAAGTTGCCATAGTCCTACCAATCATAGGACTGCTCTCTCATTAGTGAGAGATAACCTGAGGTAGTTAACCTGAGGGTTATCACATCTCAGGCAAGGGGAGTGGTTCACAGTAACCTCATCTGGTGCAGAAACTGAATCCACACTCTTCGCCACACTCTATATTACAGCCAAGTCACCAAGCCATCAAGTTAACTGACCCCATGTGATCTTTATACCTGTTTGGAGACACAGCAGGGGAAAAGCTAGGTCAACTGACACTGTCGAGAATTTATAACCTTATTTCAGTAATGATTTTTTTTTAACCAGAAGGGGGAGCAGTTTTTTTAAAAATCTAAATGCTCTGGGCTGGACAAACAGCAATTTAGATTAGATTCCCTACAGTGTGGAAACAGGCCCTTCGGCCCAACTAGTCCCTACCGACCCTCCAAAGAGTAACCCACCCAGACCCATCTCCCTCTGACTAATGCACCTAACACTACAGGCAATTTAGCATGGCCAATTCACCTGACCTGCACATCTTTGGACTGTGGGAGGAAACTGGAACACCCAGAGGAAACCCACGCAGACACGGGGAGAACGTGCAAACTCCACACAGACCTTCGGCCCGAGGTTGGAATCAAACCTGGGACCCTGGTGCTGTGAGGCAGCAGTGCTAACCACTGAGCCACCGTGCATTGGAATTGTAAAGTAAGAGCTGCAACACACCACATCAATCTGATCTGAAGCCCATCATGCTGCCTAATACAACAGGACCTTCACAAACAATCTTTTAATGAACAGGTTCAACAGTTTTTTTTTAACAGTTTTATCTAATAACTTTTGCAGTTTCAAACATTTCTTTGGTTTCTCATTGGGCAGATCATTAGAATGCAACATGACTCAACAGAACCTACATGGTACATTTCTGTCTCAATTGTTGATTGGTCACTATGCACAGGATATAGTTAACACAGCTTTCCCTACTCTCTACATGTTTCCATTTCCTAAACAGACAAAGGATAATCTTCTATAAATTTATATTTATTTATAAATTTATAATCTTCTATAAAGGATTCAGAAAATATTTACAAGGATGTTGCTAGGGTTGGAGGATTTGAACTACAAGGAGAGGCTGAATAGGCTGGAGCTGTTTTCCCTGGAGCATTGGAGGTTGAGGTTGACCTTATAGAGGTTTATAAAATTATGAGGGGCATGGATAGGATAAATAGACAAGGTCTTTTCCCTGGGGTGGGCAAGTCCAGAACTAAAGGACTTCGGTTTAGGGTGAGAGGGGAAAGATATAGAAGGGACCTAAGGGGCAACTTTTTCATGTATGGAATGAGCTGCCAGAGGAAGTGGTGGAAGCTAGTACAATTACAGCATTTAAAAGGCATCTGGATGGTTATATAATTAGGAAGGTTTTAGAGGAATAAGGGCCAAGTGCTGGCAAATGTATTTAGGTTATGTTAAGATATCCAGTTGGCACGGATGAGTTGAACTGAAGGGCCAGTTTCCGTGCTGTATATCTCTATGACTCTAAGTACTTCTATATTTTTTCAGTCCTTAGTAGGTGACAACCATTACCTACGGCGAAAACGCAGAGTCCCACGATGTATTCTTTGTTCGCCATAACGCCACCAATGATGCGTTGGAAAAAATCACTTTCCTTGACCACGTTAATAAGGACAGTGAGAAAATGAGAGTAACAGGCAGGGCTCTGAGGAACACAGCGACTGAAGAGGGGGAATGATTTGCTGAAAGAGAAAAAACAATTACTTTGTAAATAACATCAAGAAAGGATAAATGTATCGAGGAATGTCGGTCAGAAAACGGCCCTTCAGCCCATCAAGTCTGTGCCAGTCAAAAATAACCCCCCTAACTATTCTAATACCATTTTCTAGCACTTAGCTCATAGTCCTGCATTCTTGGTATCACAAGTGCACATATAAATACGTCTTAAATGTTGAGGGTTTCTGCTTGTACCACCCTCACCGGCAGCGAGTCCAGCTTCCCACCCATCCTTTGGGTGAAGAAAAATGTTTCCTCACATCCCCTCTAAACCTCCTGCCCCTGACCTTAAACCTGTGTCCTGGTTATTAATCCTTCCACCTTGGGATAAATGCCTTCCAGTCTCTACTCGATCGATGCCCTCCATAATTTTATACATCTCAATCGCATCCGACCTCCAAACTTCCATCACCTGACACCCTGCCTGCACCCACCACAATCCCCAACCCCACACCCACCTCCTTGCACCCACCTCCTTGCACCCACCCCAGCCACACTTACCTGCATCCACCCCATCCCCAACCCCACACCCATCCTAGCCCCACCCCCCTGCACCCACCCCAACCCCACCTACCTGCACCCACTCCAGCCCAACCCCCACCCCTGCACCCAGCCCTGCACTCACCCCCTGCATCCAGGCCCTCTACCCATCCCTGCACTCACCATCACACCCACCCCCTACACCCAACAGCCCCTGCACCACCCCAGCCCAAGCCCCACAATCACCCCAGATCCACCTCCCACACCCACTCCCCCTGCACTCACCCCCACACCCATCCTCTGCAACTACCCCTGCACCTACTCCTGCACTCAGCCTCTGCACCCACCTCATACACCCACCACCCACACCCACCCCGCACTCTCCCCAGTCCCACCCGCACTCCATCTCTCTGCACCCACCCCACACCCCCCGCCAACTCAGTTTCCTGTGCTCCAAGGAAAACAACCCCATCTATCTAATCTCTCTTCATAACTTACACTCTCCAGCCCTGGCAACATCCTGGTAAATCTGCTATGCACTCTCTCCACTGTAATCACATCTCTCCAATAATGTGCATTCAAGAATTACACACAATAATCAAGTTGAGGCATAATCCACACCTTATACAGTTCCAGCATAACACCCCCTGCCCTTAAACTCTACGCTTCAGCTAATAAAGACTAACATCCTCGTAAGAAATTTGATAAATTTGCTTTAGTATGGCGTCTCTCATCATGTCTCAATGTGTCTCAGCAGTACTTGTTTTGATGTGCAGTCTGTTGGTTTGTGGGAAATTGCCTAATGAGCACATTAAGTTCCACAAGCATGAGTGAGCTAAGTGACCAGAGAATCTATCTCATCGTGTTGGTTGCAGGATAACTATTTATCAGGGCAGTTGTGTTATGGCGTCCTTTACATTCCCGAGAGGATTAGCAGGAGCACAGTCTAAAATCAAGTTCAAAGATGATACCCTCAGACTGTGCAGAACTCCCTCAGCACCGCACTGAAGTGTCAGCCTGAATTATGTGCTTGATTTTCTGCAGTAAGATTTGCATGGCAACTTCAGGCTCAGAGATGAGTGAGCTACCCACTGAACCGATATCGAAGGCCAATACCGTTTATTTCCATTACAAATCTATTGTATTTTTGTTTAAGAAAGAACCCAAACTTGGTTGATAACAACATATTTCAAATGACTGCATACTTCTAGATTTCTGTCTCAGAACATACTATTCTAATGAATGTGCAGTGAATTATGATTCTTGGAAAATGCCAAAATAAATAACTCTGTTCAACGTTTTGCTGTAATTATTTAGCAGGGTGACACAACAACTGCAGTTCCCCTGTACAAAAGATCATTGAGAACATTTCCCTGCTAATTGACAACTGACTGTCAATAACTCATTATTACAGATGTATAATGTCAAATAAATTCAAAAAGATAGAATCATGGAGGAACATACTGAGGTACAACTAAATTTGTGGCTTTAACTTGTCTAGGCTGGACGCGTTTTTTTGAACTGTAAACAAACCATGATTATGAACTATAAATGATGAATAATCTCACCTTGGAGGGACTGGTAACTGGGGACAGAGGTGAGCTGCTTTTGAAGGTTTGGTGTAGTCGGAAATGTTTAAACTGTACACACACAAATAGGAACCTAAACAGCAGAACAAACATCAGTTTAATCAGACCTGACTTCAAAGATTGGGATCAGAAACTCAGTTCAAGGAGCAGTATTTAGTTGTTCGATTACAAAAAGACAACCATGTTGCAATTTTTCTTGTCTGCACATGCCTTTGACAGAGCTGTGCTGCTCAATTCCACTCATGTTATTGCACAATGAATCACAGATTACACTGGAAATAACATACCTTCAGAATCCTCCATACCACCAAACAGATGTGCACATTTATATTAAATATACATACATGCACTTTTATCTTCCTTCAGGACATGTGGGCATCGAATTAATTGCCTGTTCCTAGTTGCCCTTGAGAAGGTGGTGGTGAGCTGCTTTCTTGAACCACTGTAGGCAGCCCAACAGTGCTGTTAGGGAGCAAGTGCAGGATTTTGACTCTCAGGAAGTACAATATATTTCCAAGTCAGGATGGTGAGTGGCCCCTACAGGAACTTGAAGATCATGGTGTTCCCATGTATCCGCTCCCTCATACTTTTAGATTGCGGTGGTCATGGGTTTGGTATGTGCTACAGAGCCTAGATGACTATCTACAGAGCACCTTGTTGATGGTACACTGAGTATCAGTGGTGGAGGGAGTGGATGTTTGTGGATGTCATGTCATTTAAACAGCTGCTTTGCTCTGGATAGTGTCAAGCATTGAGTGTTGTTGTCCATCCAGGCAAGTGGGGAGCATTCCATCAGCCTTCAGACTTATGTTCTGCAGATGGTGGACAGGTTTTGGGAAATTAAGAGGTGAGTTACTCATCGCAGGATTCCTGTATGAATCACAAGCCATTCCAACCAATTTCTTAAACAGTTTGAAAGCACCCACTTTAAAGTGATAGGAGGAATAAGTATGATTGGATTTATCTTCAATACTGTGCAAAAAATGAACACATTAAATATAGATCACTGGTATCAGATTTAGTTTTGATGGGGGTCTGGAAGGACACTTGTTGTCAGATTCTGGATTAGTGGTGCTGGAAGAGCACAGCAGTTCAGGCAGCATCCAAGGAGCAGCGGAATCGACATTTCGGGCAAAAGCCCTTCATCAAGTCATTCAAACGTTGAAGAAGGCCATTCAGCCCACACAGGCTCTTGTCTGATGAGAAGCATCATGGAGCCACAACATTGCACAGATGGGGGCCTTTTTAAGTTTTCATTCCATTTCTATGTCTCACTCACTCATTAATTGTCATACTGAGACAGACGTTATATAGGAAACAAAATGGGCTGAATCTGTAAGATCTGTTTGAAATCTGACTTTCTCTCTTCCTCATTGAAATCTTTAAGCTCTTCAAATTCAAATCGACTGTTGATTTGATAAACAAAATCTATTTTTCTTTTGATTCAATAAATTAAGAATGAAACGAGTACAATTATTATTAACAGCAATGACTGCAATTCCCAAATGCTCACCAGGATGTGGCGCTGTTCTATTGTGATTTGATTTTCATTTGAAACATTTGCTACAATTTTATGTCTGGTTGAATAGGGCATTACAAGAAAAACAACCTGAACCTATGTTGGTTAAAGGTCACTTACGAGTTACCATGACTACAGAACATAGATGCTGTCTTGTCCAGCAGCAATGTAGTGAATACAAAGTATAAAACATGTACGTCCCCACTTTTAAGTGGCATCACTGGGTAAACATCACAATTCATGAGGTAACTTCACTCTCTTCAGAAGGATCAGGTCTGCATCTTGTTACTTCTTTACCTCTGACTATTGTTGTGCAAAGGCTACAGGACCCTAGACATTATGGAGTTGTTCCTGGTACAGAATGGAATTACGAGAAAGAGAAAAACGAATGTAAAGCTAGGAACAAGCCTGAAATCTAACCTGTGAATGTTAGGAATATGTACAGAGAAACCTGTGGAGTACAGCAAGGATCTTTAGGCAGGAGAACGTTTGGGATTGCCTTTCATAAATGTAACAGTAAGATGAGAAACAAAAACAGAAGTTGCTGGAAAAGATCAGCAGGTCTGGCAGCAGCTGTGCAGAGAAGTCAAAGTTAACGTTTCAGGTCCAGTGACCCTTCCTCAGAACAAATTAGAGCCTATTATATCTCTGAATACCATGCACTGAAATACTTATCATAATATGTATCAAGAGTGTTACAAAGACACTCAAATATAAATACTTGACCGTTCCTTTTCCTTGACCAGACTGTCTTGAGGTAAAAACAATGACTGCAGATGCTGGAAACCAGATTCTGGATCAGTGGTGCTGGAAGAGCACAGCAGTTCAGGCAGCATCCGAGGAGCAGTAAAATCGACATTTCGGGCAAAAGCCCTTCGTCAGGAATAAAGGCAGAGAGCCTGAAGCATGGAGAAATAAGCTAGAGGAGGGTGGGGGTGGGGAGAAAGTAGCGTAGAGTACAATGGGTGAGTGGGGGAGGGGATGAAGGTGATAGGTCAGGGAGGAGAGGGTGGGTGGATAGGTGGAAAAGAAGATAGGCAGGTCGGACAAGTCTGGACAAGTCATGGGGACAGTGCTAAGCTGGAAGTTGGGAACTAGGGTGAAGTGGGAGAAGGGGAAATGAGGAAAGTGTTGAAGTCCACATTGATGCCCTGGGGTTGAAGTGTTCCGAGGCGGAAGATGAGGCTTTCTTCCTCCAGGCGTCTGGTGGTGAGGGAGCGGCGGTGAAGGAGGCATAGGATCTCCATGTCCTCGGCAGAGTGGGAGGGGGAGTTGAAATATTGGGTCACAGGGTGGTGTGGTTGATTGGTGTGGGTGTCCCGGAGATATTCCCTAAAGCGCTCTGCCAGGAGGCGCCCAGTCTCCCCAATGTAGTGGAGACCGCATCGGGAGCAACGGATACAATAAATGATATTAGTGGACGTGCATATCATTTATTGTATCCATTGCTCCCGATGCGGTCTCCTCTACATTGGGGAGACTCGGCGCCTCCTAGCAGAGCACTTTAAGGAACATCTCCAGGGCACCTGCACCAATCAACCACACCTCCCCCTCCCACTCTGCCGAGGTCATGGAGGTCCTGGGCCTCCTTCACCACTGCTCCCTCACCACCAGACGCCTGTAGGGAGAAAGCCTCATCTTCTGCCTCGGAACACTTCAATCCCAGGGCATCAATGTGGACTTCATCAGTTTCCTCATTTCTCCTTCCCCCACCTCACCCTAGTTCTAAACATCCAGCTCAGCACTGTCCCCATGACTTGTCTTACCTGCCTAGCTCCTTTTCCACTTATCCACTCCACCCTCTCGTCCCTGACCTATCACCTTCATCCCCTCCCCCACTCACCCATTGTACTCTATGCTACTTTCTCCCCACCCCCACCCTCCTCTAGCTTATCTCTCCACACTTCAGGCTCACTGCCTTTATTCCTGATGAAGGGCTTTTGCTCAAAACGTCGATTTCGCTGCACTTTGGATGCTGCCTGAACTGCTGTGCTCTTCCAGCACCACTAATCCAGACTGTCTTGAACCAAAATTCAGGAATGTTGCATAAAGCTACACAACAAACATATCACCTAAGTATTTCCTCAACTCTGGCTGTAATGTGGCTCAATTAAAGAGTCCACTACCACTTTCCTAGTGGAAACAAAAGATGAGCAATAAAAACCCGGCCTCACCAGTGATGCCTAGGTTTAGAGAATGAATAATAAAGACGTCCATGGATGATGCTAACAGTAAAACTGTACTCCAAGGTGCTTGTGATGAAGTGTCAGACTGTGAAATCTTACTGGAGAATAATTCACCAGTTATTTAGACCAAAATGTCTAAATAGTTTTAATGGTGCAGGATGTTCAAGGAGATTCAGGACTGGTTCGCCTTTCAGACCTTGCAGTTTTATAAATTGATAGCATTATATTAGAACTGAAACAATTACTACACATAGCATGAACTAATTAACAGTGTGAGGTGAATGACACTCACCACAACATCTTTATGAAAGCTGTTTAAGTTAGATTGCTGGATCAATACAAGCAGCCTTCCAATGAGCTAACTTTAAGAACAAATATATTTTGAAAATATTTTCTGTTGTCCTTTGACGGCTCTGTTTTCCAAACTACAGACAAACACATCTTAATCCTGACAGAATTTTACTCAAAGACTGACAATTATATCAAGCTTACTAGCAGAGGTGGAGGTTGGGGCAAATACCATTGATAAATTTTAGGGGCATCCAGATAAGTACATAAGGGAGGAAGGTTAGATTGATAGAGTTGATAAGCAGAGGTGATATTAATGAGTAGGAAGAGGTCCATGGGATCAGTGGAATGATAGGTCTATGCTCCTGTGTAATTCTATGTAACTGTACTTACCATTGTACTGAGCAAAATGTTTCAGCTCTTCTAGATCATTCAGCTGCTCTTGAGGACACCGAGATACACAAATAGACAATGAATTTATTTTATGATTCTTAATGTCCAAATTGCAGGTGTTGAGAAAAAATACGTGCCTATATGGAAACAAAACACCTTGTTAGCATTAAAAAAAATAGCAATTTTTAAAATAAAATCTAGGTCAAGTGCAGAAGTAGTTTCTCGTTAGTGAATGACCATGTCAACACATGTTTGGTCGAATCCAACTATCGGTTCAATGGACACAAAGACATACTCGCTGACAGTGGTAACACCTCAACATGTCACACACTGGATAGATGTTCATACAAATGTACAGAGAGATTTCCTTTCCACTGGCTTAAACAATGTGGCTTCTGAAGGTCAGAATTTCTGTGAGCACAGCTTGGAGGAACTGCAGAGCAATAAATTGACTCTGGAAAGTTCAACTCACTCTCACGCTGAATGCCGGTCCAAGTTCCTCATGGTTACTGTTAGAGGATGGAAGAGCAGATGTGAGCCAGTGAAGAGCAACGTGGCTGATCTGACAATTCCAAATCCATGTTTCTGACCCTGTCCCATAATCCTCAATTTCCTCACTGATTACAAACCTACCTCAGTCTTGAATAATGTCGCAGCTTCCGGTTAAAAATTCCACAGATTCACCAGCCTCTGAGAAAAGATTCTTTTTTCTCATGTCTGTTCTAATTGGGTGCTCCCTTACCCTCTGGTCCTGGTCACTCTCACAGGGAAGAACGTGACCCACTGCCCCAGATATTCCCAGCAACCTCCCAGTCAAATATTCACCAGGTCCAAATCTGCTTAGCTTCTGGGGTCACATGAGATTTGACATTTTCCACACTAGAGGAAATTTAGTTCTAACATGAAACATTTTACCTTTCATCTGTTCAACCATTGTGGACCGTCAGAATTAAAATATTCAGACAGAGGATTATTCTACATGATGGTAATTTGTGTACTGGGAAATCTAACTGAAGGCACAAGACAGTAATTGGGGTGGGGGTGGGGTGGAAGAGAGCAAAATTACTTTATCTGTCAGCAGCAGGAAGTAGCAGATTATCTCCCATTCAGGACACATTACACATTGAGTTCCTTCTCTAAACCATTCTACTGAGGCAGGGGACAGGTTTTACTAATCAGAGCCAGTGAAAAAGAGTGGCTGGTCATCTAGTGGCATTTCACATGTAAACCCCAGCATCCACATTGCAGACTAATTCCTCTTGGTCTCATTGCGCTGCTAAAGAACATTAACTGTGTCAGCTGAGGTCAGAGAAACGTTAACTTTTATTCAAGAACAGTCAGCAAGATCATGTCATGTGATTCTCCTGCCAAAGTTGGCAACCCTCATATTTTCCCATATGCTACATTTTTGTCAATTCATGTGCCTACCTATATCCCTTTGCAGAGCTTTTGTGTTCCCCTCACAACTTGCTTCCCTACCTATCTTCATCTCATCACTAAATTTGGCTACAATACACTCATGCGGTTCCTTCAACAAGTGAGTAATGTAGACTGCAAATATTTGAGGGCCCAGCAATGCTCCCAGTGACACTCCGCAGTTACAGCAAAGTGAAAATGATGCAGTTCCCCCTATTTATTTCCTGTAAATTAGCCAATCCTCGATCATGCTAATACAACTCCCATGCTAATATGGTCTTCTCTTGTATAACAATCTTTTATGTGGAATTTTATCAAATAACGTTTGAACTCCAAATACACAACGTAATAACTCAGGAAGCCTCTTTGGAAAAGAATATCACTTATCATTGAACAGCAAAATACAACCACCATTGTGTTGTACAAAGCTTGGTTCCAGCCTGGGACAGAGAGATTTGCAGACCCATCCCTGGGTCTGCTTTATACTAGATACCAGATTACTTACAGTGTGGAAACAGGCCCTTTGGCCCAACATGTTCACACCGAACCTCCGAAAAGCAACCCACCCAGACCCATTCCCCTACATTTACTCCTTCACTTAATACTATGGGCAATTTAGCATGGCCAATTCACCTAACATGCACATCTTCGGACTGTGGGGGGAAACCGGAGCACCCGGAGGAAACCCACACAGACACGGGGAGAACGTGCAAACTCCACACAGACAGTTGCCTGAGGCAGGAATTGAACCCGGGTCTCTGGCGCTGTGAGGCAGCAGTTCTAACTAATGTGCCACCCACAAGGGCTCAGGTGATGAGTTCCAATTGGGCCAGCCATTACCTGTTACCAAGGGAACTCATATCAACAAGCTCCACAGAGAAAGATTAAATAGCGATTCTCCATGGACTTTCTGGGGTTATCACACACTACATCCTCTTTATCCTCCATGCTAGTTATATCCTCTCAATTAATTTCATTCCATGGTTACGATTCCACGATTTCTCTTCCATGATGGCTACTTGACTTTATTATGATTTTCATTTCCTTTATAATAAATTCTAGCATTTTCCCAATGATGGACTTCAGGCTTACTTGGCCTATAGTTTCCTGCTTTTTGCCTCCCTTTTGTAATAAAAGGTATTGTATTCATAGTTTCTCAAATCTCTAGTGAATTCTGCAAGATTATACCCAATGGATCCACCTTCATTGCAGCCATTTATTTTAAGATACAAGGATGCACATTCATGAGACTTGTCGATGTTCAGTCCCATTAGTTTCTCAGTACTTTTTCATTAGTGATAGTGATTACTTTAGATTCCTTACTCCATTTTGATTTTCCACAATACTTGGGATGTCTTTATTATGTTCTGCTGTTATGTTGAATTATGCTCCGATAAGTCCTTGGTAGGACTATTGAAATGCCATCTTTGGATGACAATGACCAGTGGGTGTGGGAACATGAAGGTGATAGAGACAGCTGGTGTGCAGCAACAAGGAAAGCAACCCACGTGTTTGAAGCGACCAGACCCAAGGGGTGCTGACAAATACTTCAGTAATAGGAGGAATCGGGTTGTACTAGAGCCTTTTCAAACCAGGCGTTCCCGTGGCCTAACATCTCAAGGCCCCACAGACCAAGAACTGGTACTTTCAGGCACTTTAGATCTTGTCAACTGCTGCACAGATAGGCTTCCCATGATCATTACCTGTGAATAATCTATTATGATACTGTATTATTAAAGAGCTAGTCATTTATGAACTGATCTTGCGTGTCTAAACAAAATTAGGAAACAAAAGAAAAGTTAGCATTTATTTTGCATTTTTGTGACTACTGGACACCAACAATGTTTATCTAAGTGTAGTCCTTGTTGTAATGTAGGTAACATGACACCCAACATGCACATAGATGGCTTTCTACATACAGATATGTGATAATGACCAGAAATCCATTTCTTGTGATGTGGTGTTTAATATTGACGAGGCTGCCAAGGATTAACTCCTGGCAGATGGGGTCTTCGTTCCTTGACAGTGAAGCACTCCCTCAGTATTGCCCTGGGGTGTAGACTTTGATATTTATGCTCAAGACCTTCAGTAAAATTTGAGTCTTGTGATTCTGCAGAATCTAGCTGATTACACTTCTAGCGCTTAATTTGACTAAAAAGTCGTATAGGAGGTGACAACAGGCAAAAACAAAAGCTTTGAAGCCTTGCTTGATTGGCTTACAACTTGGCATGGTATCTCCCAGTTTTTCATGAATCGGTGCTAATGTGTTCCCTCCAATTTCACCATTGGTTAAAAGTGAATTTGAGCTACTCATTTGGTCAGTTTGTCTTGAATCAACCATCCATTTTGTGGACTTGTAAAGTGCAATATTTCGAAAAGGTAATTTGATACAATACATATACAGTACATGTACCCTGATAAATCATTTAAAAGGTACCCACTTCCTGGTGGTCATGTCTTGCCCCGACAATGAAGCTCCTTTAATCGGAGAGTTTTTCTTTCCACAAATGTTTCCAAAGCTGTCATACCCAAAGATGAGTCTTTCCGCAGAACCTACTGTCACAGAATAGCCAGCTATAAATATCTGGGTGGAGAGATAAAACAACCAGCCCACTGTCAGTAAAGAGAAAAAAAAATCATTGTTGTTCAACAGACACTTAGAGCTCCAAATAAAGTTCCAAAATATTTTATACCTTCTTTCTCACTTCTTATTAGAGTTCTGTAAATTAACTCGCCCTGCCTTACTCTCTCCAACTCCACCACCACGTCCCCCCACTCCCTCAATGGACTGGCCAATAATGCCAGTGATACCAACACAAAGGAATTTAAAAATCAAATGGATTAGTTGGAATTCTAAATCATAATTATGCAGATAAATATGACAGCCAAACTGTAAAGTCGAACAAACAACAATTGAGATAGATGAGCAGCACTTTATTTTTGCTGGTGTTTTTGAGGAGGAAGACTTGTCTAGGACTGACAGACCTCCCTGCTCTTACTGTTAGAATGTCTGGATGACAAGGTAGCTTCTACCCTTCTGTGGTGAACCAAGAATTGGCAACATCTGCAAATAACTCATGAGTTCTGCAAATTCCTTTAAGTATTAAAAGCTCCTCCTTTTAGTGTCAAATTCTTCAAACTACATTTACTTTTGACAAAGGGACTCGAGACTTATAAATAAACCTCATCTTCTGGCTCAGCTGTAGTGCATTAGCCCACCTAACCACTGGGAACCATCGGCAACATGATTCCAATACAGCACAGTTTAACAAGCATTCAAAGGGGTGTGTGTGTGTGTGTGTGTGTGTGTGTGTGAGAGAGAGAGAGAAATGGAATTTTACTGCGGTGCCTTGACCTATGTCCTGAGACAAAAGGGAGTCATTGTACAAAGCTGAAAAATGTACTAGTTTCACTGGAATTCTGTGGTTGATAATGTTTGGGAATGCAGACGTTGAAATATACAAATGGCACAAACCCCCTCCTGATCTCATAACACACAATGCTGTTTGCAGTGCTTGATTCTAGGGACATCTAGCAATCTTTTACACATTGCGTAATAAATTTAGGGAAATACATTATATAATGTACATCCTCATTTTCAGGAGATGATAATATAGCTGTTAATATTTGTACACCTACATTTCTAATGAATGGTAGAATTGCCCACAAGTACTAGGCACAATCAGCCACCACCTTGTATTTCAATCCACCATCTTGCTTTAGTTGTCCCAAGGCCAATGACTGTATGGGAAAATTGTTAAAGATGAATTATAGAGTCAACAGCATGGAAACAGACCTTTCAATCCAACTATGTCGTGTCAACCAATCTAGTCCCATATGACAGCAATTGACCCATATTCTCTAACCCCTTCCTGTTCATGTAACCATCCAGATTCTTTTTAAATGCTACAGTTGTACCCACCTTCATCACCTCCTCTGGCAGCTCGGTCCATACACGCACCACCCTCTGCATGAAAAAGTTAGCCCTCACAATAATAGAATCCCTAAAGTATGTAAGCAGGCCATTCAGCCAATTGAATCCACACTGATTCTGTGAAAAACATCCCACCCAGCCCTCTACTCATGCGTTTCCCATGGCCAGTGCACGTAGCCTTTGCACTGTGGGAAGAAACTGGAGTACCCAAAGGAAATCCACAGAGACACGGGGAGAATGTGCGAACTCCACACAGATATGCACCCAAGGGTGGAATTGAACCCAGGTCCTCAATGCTAACCACTGAGTCATTGTACCTTCCTAAAGAGTCTTAGCTGAATGTATATTGTAATAAATGAATCAAACAAATATAGAGTCAGTTTGAAGGTGTAGTTCTCTTTAAGCTTTAAGTGGAATTAAAGGAAACATAACAGGAATGTTTCCAGAAGCAGCAACTTTAAACTACCAGAGAACTTTAATGTCAAAAACATTCAGGTACACCACAGATGAGCTACTCTGCGTAGCCATGAGTTGTGCTAGTGAGCTGTGCACTTGCTTAAGGATAAAGAGTCACAAAAAATTGCAATTTACTAACTTTCCATGCACTTGTTTGATTTTTTTCAAAATGAAATAAAACAGATCCCCTTCAAAAATAGAAGATTTCCTGGGTAGCTCATTGGAATGTGAAACCAATTAGTTTAATTGTGAAGTCAACCATACATCAGTAAATGGTGACTGCAATCTGTGCCTGGTCTTTGGAGATACTTATGCTTGTTTCTTATTCTGTATAGAAGGGTGGTTGACCTTATAATAAGCAGAACATGGAGTAGACAGTTCAAGCCCATAGTGATAAGATATACGTAGCGTACCACAGATTCATTTTCAGTCATACTACTTTTCAATTTTGTATTTATAATGTTTTTGAGGAGGGCCATTAAGAAGAAGAAAATTTAGATCAGGCTTGATTGTACCCCACAATGACTCTCTGTACCTAATTAGCTCAGCATACTGAGAACAGTCAGATACCTCACACATCCATTCCTTTGTGAGTAACCTGATGGAAAAAATTAACAACGGGAACCAAAGAGCTTTAAGAATACTAGCTATGCTAAGACCTCAAGTGGGTAAGTCATTGACCCAAGGGCTGCATCATCCAAAGCTGAATGTTGTAATTTACCTTTTAGACACTGGCTCCATTTTTAGTAGCCTCAGGATAATGACTTTCTCATAGGATATGGTTTGAGTTTATAAAGTATAGGTCATATTCTAAGAATAAAATAAGCAATCTGAGTGCAATAACACAGCAACTTAGTGGCAAATAATTAATTAAAGCAATAAGACATCTTGAAGTTTTAGCAAAACTTCTAACTATAAGGTGCTTTCCTTTTCTTCAAATTATTCGTAGGAATCAGCGATTGCCATTGCAATGCTGGATTGTAATGTTCAGTAATAATATAATAAACCAAACAGACTGGCTGCAAATACAGAATAGCCTCAAAAATCTTTCAATATATCAGTGACATAGTCCCTTAATTTTATGGGATTAGTTATTTCTTGGGTCCTTACCTAACACGGTGAATAGTGCATGTGAACTAAACTTACTTAATTAATGTTTCATCATATCCACAATGAATAAAAATTGACAAGGCAAATGTTTGAGAGTGATTGCTTTGCTTGGTCAGAAACCATTAGATTAATTCCCTCCCTCTCTTTCTCTCTCAAGAATTTCTGGTAATAAATAATGTTAATACTCCAAGCGCAAAAATGTAAACCCATTTAAACTGGATTTATTCATTTTTCTTCCATTTGTATAATTTGTTTGAAATTTAGGATGTGGTAATACATAGTTTTGAAACACACACCAGTTTCAAAGAACAACAAAAGCTTTATATGTCCTTGACTTTGAGACGAAACAGGCTGTACTGAGTCAATATCCCGACAAGAACATTCATTAAGGGCTCCAGACAATTCCTTAACCCTTGGCTTTATCTTATCATCAACAAACTGGGTCCATCATCCTTTTATTTGACAATACCCTGCCATAGCTCTTCTGATGATCACATTTCTCAATGATCAGAAAACCACATTTCTCTTTCACTGAGCTTGACAATTGTTCATATATAACTTTGACAAAATTCACATGGAAATACTTGGATAAATTGAGCAAATCTTTGGAATATTGTTTGCAATTCTGGTCTCCCTCCTCTCGGAAGAATGTTGTAAAACTTGAAAGAGTTCAGAAAGATTTACAAGGATGTTGCCAGAGTTGGAGGATTTGAGCTATAGGGAGAGGCTGAACAGGCTGGGGCTGTTTTTCCTGGAGTGTTGGAGGCTGAGGGCTGATTCCCACGAATAATTTGAAGAAAAGGAAAGCACCTTATAGCGTTTTATAAAATCATGAGGGACATGGATAGGATAAATAGACAAGATATTTTCCCTAGGGTGGGGGAGTCCAGAATTAGAGTGCATGGGTTTAGAGTGGGAGGGGAAAAATTTTAAAGGGACCTAAGGGGCAACCTTTTCACACAGAGGGTGGTGCATGTATGGAATGAGCTGTCAGAGAAAGTGGTAGAGACTGGTCCAATTACAACATTTAAAAGGCATCTGGATGGGTATATGAATAGGAAGAGCTTAGAGGGATATGGGTCAAAGGCTGGTAAATGGGACTGGAAATCTGCTGAGCATGGACAAGTTGGACTGAAGGGTCTGTTTCCATGCTATCTCTATGACTTTACTCCAACTGAATTTACATTAAAGGCAGGATTCCCTATAATGTGAGTAGATATGATGCACATGCAGTCTTACCTCTCGGGTAAAAGACTGGTGTAACCACTTAACAGAAATGGCTGTTCAACTACCAACCTCAATGCTATCAATACTAAAAGTACCAACACTACCTCTACTAAAATGCTCTCAATGTTTAACTATCTGATGACGAATTCAGTTTGCGTTCTTTGTTCTTCTGTTAATAGTACACTGGCAGCCTCTTGTGAATTTGTTCAATTCCATGGTAAACAAAAAAAGAATTATGCCCTAAGTCAGGTCTCACTCTGTGATCCGACATGTCCAGCATTGTCATCAACAGGGATTGTGACACATACATTATCGACTGAGCTTTGGTTATGGAGCATATGCTAAGTAAGAGTTTAAGCTACTGCCTAATACACAATAAATATCAGCAAACATCCATCCACCCTGTTACTAAGATCATTGCACTATGCCTGTATATCACACTCATAGGTAAGACACTTTACAGGTCAATGGATCACAGAGTATGAATGATCCCATTGCACTGATTTAAGGATAAGCAGGGGAATTACCCAAGTATCCTTGACTACACCCACTAAAATAAATGCTGAGAGTGAATGGCAAAGAATAGTTTCTCCTTTACTACTGAAGGCATTAATAAAATAAATGGAAAGCCAATTATCCCACTTTTGTGTGTGAGCAGATGTCAGTCCCCCCGCAAACAATATAATGCTGAAGAGTAAAATACTTATCAACTTAGTAAGTTTGCAGATGACACCAAAATTGGAGGTGTAGTGGACAGCTAAGAAGGTTACCTCAGAATACAATGGGACCTTGATCAGATGGGCTGGTGCACCAAGGAGTGGAAGATGAAGTTTAATTTAGATAAATGTGAGGTGCTGCACTTTGGAAAGGCAAATCAGGGCAGGACTCAATGGTAAGGTCCTGGAGAGTGTTGCTGAACAAAGAGACCTTGGAATGCAGGTTCATAGTTCATTGAAAGTAAACTCACAGTTAGACAGGGTAGTGAAGAAGGCATTTGATATGCTTGCTTCTATTGGTCAGGATATTGTTGTACAGGATATTGTTTAGGCCACTTTTGGAATATTGCATTCAGTTGTAGTCTATCTGCTATCGGAAGAATGTTGTGAAACTTGAAAGGGTTTAGAAAAGTTTTGCAAGGATGTTGCCAGGGTTGGAGGGTTTGAGCTATAGGGAGAGGCTAAATAGCTGAGGCTATTTTCCCTAGAGCATTGGAGGCTGAGGGGTGACCTCAAAGAAGCTTATAAAATCATGAGGTGCATGGATAGGGTAAATAGACAAGGTCTTTTCCCCAGGATAGAAGGGTCCAAAACTAGGGGGCATAGGTTTAAGGCGAGAGGGGAAAGATTTAAAAGGGACTTAAGGGACAACGTTTTCACACAGAGCATGGTGTGTGTATGGAATGAGCTGCCAGAGGAAGTGGTGTAGTCTGATACAATTACAACATTTAAAAGGCATCTAGATGGATATATGAATAAGGAGGGTGTAGAGAGATTGGGCCAAATGCTGGCAAATTGGACTAGATTAAGTTAGGATATCTGGTCGGCATAGATGAGTTAGACTGAAGAGTTTGTTCCCAATGACTCTATAACTTCCAGAACACAAAAGCGTGGATTTAAAGACATGTAATTGCAATTGCAGGTGGCTTTACATGGAGGTGCAAATACTGTCACTACTTGATTAAATGCACTTGTGCAAAATAGAATAGAATTGGACAGGATACATGCAGATGAATATGAGGATCTCACTTTAACAAACAAGGACATTATACCAATTCAGGGTGCCATTTCTTCCCCTCTCAAGGATAGTAACTTGTGTTCATGTTAATGGGATCTGAATTGCACTATAACCAACACAAGCTTTAAACGTTTACACTTTAGAAACCATATTCCCAATTTGTCAATTGCGTTACAGCAAATTCAAATAAATGAAAGCTGTGTTATAGCAGAACTGCATGCAGGAACTGAGATGATTTTTTTGATTGATTATTCCACCAATCTGTCCTCACTGCACATCCTTATACGTCCACTTTCCAATGGAGATAACTGACTAGAAATCCTTGCTGTTTTATGTCTCACTTACATATGAAGATGACAATCCAAGGGACTCAACCAAGATAAGATAAGTGATGTAAGAAATTGGACTGGGGAGGTGAGAAGAATTTACTTTTCCACATAGTGAGTTGTTGCAATGTGGAATGCCCTGCCTGAAAGGTTATGGTATGGTTGAAGTGACAAGCCGAAACAGAACAAAGGGCGTAGCAATGAGACAAAGATGAATTAGTTATCAATACCATCCAGGCACGTACATTCCTCAAATACTCAATGTACTAGAATCAGGTGACCAGCTGCTCAAAATTCCAGGGTTACTTGTCTTTTTGGTTAGTGCCTCACATCTTTCTGATTCTCTCTAAAATAACTACCTCACAAACTAATTAACGTTTGCCTATATTAAATTAATATAAGCTCTCTGTAGTGGGGGGAGGGGCGAGGGAACTACATAAAGACAGGAGATTGATTATTATTCTGAAGTAAATGCCTTACAAAAAACAATGAACAACATCCACTAAACCTGCATTCTCAATACTTCCTTGTATGTTTTGTTTGGCACAGCCAGTGCAGAAAGAATTTCAAGTGTTTACATGGTTATGTGAATAAACAAACCACAACAGCCCCTCTGAGATAAGTACATTACCTTTGCCCAAAACCTGAGTTGTTTTTGCCATGAGATCAATTTTGACAGAATGTTTCATTTGTGAACAGTCTACAAAGAGAAAAAAATGAGAATGCGAGACCGGTGGAACACCTTAACTTCATTAAAGCAAAGGCTGGTGACAGTGGGGAGGTGGGGTGGTTTAGTGCAAAGAGACTCGCCTGTGGATAGGATGATTTCTCTGGGGGAGGAGTGCTCGGGTATGAAGGCAAAACATTCATGCCCCGCCTGGTGTCACAGAAATGTTTAAAACAACTTACAGGATACATCAGATAGTCTCCTGCTGATACTTCAAAGAGCGAGGTCACTTTAGCTCGGTTGGATAGTTGGTTTGGGAAGCAGTGTGATACCAATAATGTGAGTTCAATTCCCATCAGTGGCTGAGGTTTCCATAAAGGACTCTCCTTCTCAACCTCTTCCCTTCTGAGATATGGTGGCCCTCAGGTTAAATCACCATCAGTTGTCTCTCTCTGATGAGAGAGCAGCCCTATGGTCTGGTAAGACAATGGCGATACAATATGTCACATAAGGCCATTTTAATATTGAGTTGGACTTCAATGGACCAACCATGTAAAACTGAAGCTGGGTCCACGTCCATCATGGAACCTCAATCTGCAAAGACTACCAATCCATGTTAGGGGGTGGCAGGAATTGCTGGATTATAATTAATTACCTAAATTGTATTCAAATAGTGTTTTAACATAGTATAAACGGAACCAAGACACTTCATAGCAATGATAACAAACAAAGTTTGACACTGAGGCATGTAAGATGATATTAAGCCAGATCAAAGCTCGCTCAAAGGATTAGGTTTTAATAAGAGGCTTAAAGTGGGAAATTGGAATAATGGAACAGAGAGCTCAGAAGTGAAGGAATTCCATAACTTAGCTCCCCAGCAGTTGCAGACATGCCACAATGTTGGAATATTAAAGATCAGGGATGTGCAAGCCCAGAAATTGAGCAGCACCCCACAGGATGTGGGACTGGAAGAGATTGTAAACATAGGGAGGGGAGGGATTTGAAAAAGATGTTAACATTAAAATCAAGGCATAGGTTGACCAGTGGCTAATGTAGGTCAGCGGGTGTAGGGTGATACAGGAAGGAGTTTGATTTAAGTTAGGAAATAGAGGGCAGATGAAGTCAAAGTCCTTCACATCACATTTAAATTCATTTTTTAAGTATAGGCAAGGTCAGGAAACTAATTAAGTTTTGTTTTTGAAGGCCTGAGATTTTCTTGAGGACAACTTTGTAATTGGAGGCCCCCTTCTGGCATTTTACTATCTTTTCTTACGTTTCTAGCTTGCTTTTTCTGTAATCTAATTTTTGTTCCGGTGTATAAATTAAATACCCCCTGCATCCCAAAAACACCATGATGCCTTTTTGTCACGTTCACGTTACTTCTTCTATATTCTGTCCTATCCTTCAACATTTGTTTGGGAGGCCATGTTGTGGCTGTACAGGACATTGGTTAGGCCACTTTTGGAACACTGCTTTCAATTCTGGTCTCCCTGCTATAGGAAGAATATTGTTAAACTTGAAAAGGTTCAGAAAAGATTTACAAAGGTGTTGCCGGGGTTGGTAGTTTTACCAAGAGGGGCCGAATAGACTGGGGCCGTTTTCTCCAGAGCATCACAGGCCGAAGGGTGACCTTATAGAGGTTTATAAAATCATGATGGCAATGGAAAAGGTGAATAGCCCAGATCTTTTCCCAGGGTGGGAGAACCAAAACTAGAGGGCAGAGGTTTACAGTGAAAGGGGAAAGTTTTAAAAGGGACCCAAGGGGCATTTTTTTCATGCAGAGGATGGTGCATGTATGGAATGAGCTGCCATAGGTAATGGTGAAGGCTGGAAAACTACAACATTTAAAAGGCATCTGGATCGTTGTATGAATATGAACAGTTTAGAGGGATATGGGCTAGACGCTGGGAAATGGGACTAGATTAATTCAGGAAATCTGGTCAGCATGGACAAGTTGGTGTGAAGGGTCTGGTTCCATGCTGTATGACTCTGTGACAATCTATGGTAATGTTCAGCCATATATCTTTAATAATAGGAGATCATACTTATGCATTTCAATTTGCACGATAAGCTCATCTGTTTTATTTTGAATGTTATTGCACATTCAGATACAGAGCCTTTAGTTACATCACCTTATTTTGGAACCTCCATTCTTATCTGCTGATTTACCCTAGATTTCTAGTGTACTCTTTCCTAACATTGTTTATCATTTCCTCAATTAGTACCTTTCTCATTTGCCTTGTTTGTATTCATTGAACTACCATATTTCCCCTAAACTTGAAACCTTGCCCCTCTGTGAAAACCTTCTCTACTTCCCCAGTTGTGCAGCTCACTAGAACAATACCCCTCCGTGGTTCAGGTGCAGACTGTCCCAAGCTGGTGGCAGTGCCCCACGAACTGGAACCCTCTTCTCCCACACCAGTCTTACAGCCATACATTTACCTCTCTAATCTGATTTGCCTTATGCCAATTCATAAGTGCCTCAGCTAACAACCCAGAGATGATCGCCTTTGAGATTCTGCTCTTCAGTTTGATGCCTAGTTTCTCATATTGGCTCTGCATGACATCTTTCCTTGTGCAGCTGCATCACAGTAACTTGAATCCTCCAATCCAGAGCAGAGCTCCCAACCCATGGCACTGGGAGGACAACATGGCTCTTTGGCTCTTTGCTGCACAGAACATTGTCAAAACCCTTCACCCCACTGTCCCCCAGTACCGCTACAGTCCTTTTTGTTGACCCAATTTGCATGACTTCCTGTACAATGGTGCTATGGTCAATTACCTCACCCATCTTTCAGCCCTTGTTCTCACAAGCTGAATGAACCTCAAACCTATTGGACAACTGCAAAGGTCAAGACTTCTGCCCTCTTTATGAGCCTCATTTGCAATCACACTCTCTATTGTCTGATCAGTGACCAAACCCGAAGACCATCACATAAGGGATGTGACCTGTTCCCTGTACAAAACATTCAGGTAATTCTCCCCCTCCCTAATGATGTCACAATATCGGAGGTTCAGCCTCCAACTCATGAACTCTTGAGCCAAAACCATTTGAGTGTAAACACTGAATTGCTGATGTGTTTGTTGTGGATCACATTGATGTCCAGGAGCTCCCTAACTACAACACATCACCTGCCCTGCCCTGCCAAATAGTTTTAGTTATTTTATTAAATTATTTATTTTCCTATGTTTTTAACATTACTACTAGTTCCTATAATAACTGAAACTATTAAAGTTAAGTTGGTCTTAACTACCAAGGTCAAAGTTCCACTGGGTGACTGCATAATTCAATGTTGTTAAAATTTTACAATTCACAAATTCCAGCAGTTTAATGCTTAACATACCTCACCAGTAAAACTAAATAATACTTCAAAAGACAGTACTCACCAGTTACTCTTGTTACTTATCGTGACTGCTTAATGTCTTACTCATTTTTTAGACTGAAATGTCCTAGTTCGGATAACAGTGAAATGGAAATAGCCACCAGCTAATCACTTTCTGGATTTCCTCCAATATCACACCTTGATTTTACTTTCCAAGCACACACTCCTCTCTCCTGACGTCTCTCTGCTGGATTCCTGCTCTTTGTTTAAGTTGCTGTCTCTGGATTTGCTCAGCTTCTGTATCCCCCATTTTGTGTCTAATTTGCTCTCTCCCGACACATCTCTGCTGCTGATAATTTTTGCTCTCTCCTGTTCCCCGTCGCATGAACAAACCAACAAGCCAAACTAAACTGTTTCTCTGGTCTGCATGTTCCCCCACTTCACAAAAAGATTAAAAATGTAATCTTTTTTAAAAAATGACATTGTCTTCACCACTCGCAATGGAAAGCTTTTCAGACTCCTACAATGCTCTGTGCTTTAAAGTTTGATGTTTGGATAGCACCTTGCTTCACTGCTGTGAGTGTAGGTAAAGTAGCTGACCCTGTAAAACAGGCATCACGGCACCAAATACCCATCATGCACACTGGCCAAAGGGGTAAGTGGATGAGTGAGTTATGTCCAGGAGTTGTACCCTCTGGCAGAGTGGGAAAAGATTCACGTGAGGAGTGAACTGTTAGAGGAAATAGTGGATGCTGGTACAGTTACAATGTTTAAAAGACATTTGACTAAGTACATGAAGTGCAGGTTTAGAGGGATATAGGCCAAGCGCAGACAGGTCTCACTAGTTTAGTTTGGCAACATGGTCAGTGTGGACTATTCGGACCGAAGGATCTGTTTCAGTGCTGTATGACTCTGTGCTGATTTTGGCTGAACAATACATTTTTGCTGTCTGCTTGGATTGCAATATACTCACCATCCCACCCCAAAACAGACAGAAGATAACGAGCCATAGGAGATCTGTGCATCTCCGGTAAATCTGTGGTCGCCATTCTCTGTGAGATATACCTTCATCAGATACCTGAAATAAAACGTCAATCTTAATACAAGAAAAGGCCACTGATTGATTCAAAACTAATCTTTTCTACAACATTTACTCTGAGCTTTAGTACATTTTGAAAAAATCATATAAACAATGGACATTGCATGTTCCCATGCCAACATTTCTGTCTTGGGCCTGTTGCAGTGCTCTACCACTTCCAGCCTCAGCATAAGTTCAATGAATAGCATCTCATTTTCCACTTGGGATCCTGGAGCCTTTACAACACAACAGTGAGTTCAACAAATTTATAAACTGATTACATCCTTCCACGCTTTTTACCCACATCCACACCTTGGTCCTGTCATGACATGGCAGATGTTGGAGATCAGAGTCAAGATTAGAGTGGTGCTAGAAGAGCACGGCAGGTCAGGCAGCATCCGAGGAGCAGGAAAATCGATGTTTTAGGCAAAAGCCCTTCATCAGGAATTTGCCTGAAAACATCAATTTTCTTGCTCCTCGCATGCTGCCTGACCTGCTGTGCTTTTCCAGCACCACTGTAATCCTGTCATGACATAGCTTGCTTCAGCACATTCCCTCCCATTTTAGCTCTCACTGTCACTTATTCAGCTTCTTTTCTATCCTGGGTTGCTACCAATAATCCCCTTGATTGCCTACCCCTTGTATCTCTCTCTCTCTCTCTCTCTCTCTTTGCTTCATCTCCATCTATCTGCCCCCAACTCCATCTTCACCATAAATGCCACCGTTTCCTTACTGCTATCAGTTCCAATGAGCATCACCGGACTCAAAACTTTAACTCTGCTGAGTACTGCCAGACCTGCTGAGTTTCATCAGCAATTTCTGTTCTTGTTACAGATTTTCAGCATCCACAGTTCTTTGTTTCATTTTATGCAATTTAGTTAACACCTGCAATGGTAATGAAAGGTACAGTGCCAAAACCATTTTGAAATTAAATTTTTATGTAAATCCATCAAATATTGTGTTGTTTGGAATCATTTCCAATTCAAAGTGTTAGCCTGTTTTAAAGATATGCAAGAAATCCTGACTGAATTTGCCGGAGTTGGCTAATTGGATGGGTTAGGGTAAGCTAAATTATTTGCCCACCTCACGTGTCAAAAATGTTACCTGCCTCAAATTGCTGGATGTGCAAGCTGATAATGGATTCCATAGAAGCTTGGAACCACGAAAGAGGTACCGCACAGATAGGACCATTCAGTCCATAGTGTCTGTCAGCTTTCTGTAAGAGCAACTCACTTAGTCACATTCCCTGTCATTTTCCCCATAAATGTGTAAATTGTTTTCTCTTCAGATAATTACCCAATTTCCTTCTGATAGCCTTGATTGAGTCTGCCTTCACTGCTCTCTCTGACAGTACATTCCCAATCCTAACCCCTTTCTGCATACAATAATTTCACATCAAGTCCCTGTTACTATTTTTTTTAACTAGTGTTATGGATCAGACCAAAGCTCCTCAAAATATGTTAAGAAGATAGCTTAGACCCTAACTTTTTCTTACTTTCAAAGGCAAAAGTAAAGGGTTGTGTTCTGGATGCAATTGGATTGGTCAAACTACTGGGTTCAAAGCAAAACACACTTTATTTTTACACTACAGTTAAAATATAATCAAAAGAAAGGAGAATTGGAATAAATTAACAGAATAATAGATTATTTAACTATCAAACAGCAACTGTTCCAAAATAGTAAATCCCACAAGCACAACCTTGGCAAAGGCACATTCGGCAAAATAGATTGCCTCACATGCAATTCTAGCAGCAGGAAGAGAACCCCAGCTTTTAGCTGTGATGGGGAGAGGAATAAGAGTTCCACATCCAGCTTCAAGATCCCAGCAACTGCAGAATGCTAAAACTAAAAATCCTGGTTCTATGGGAGCTTAACTCCACCCATTCAGGCTGCTTCTATTGTTGCAACTTTTAAAAAATAGGCCAAGGCAATACAAGCTGTTTACTTTGCTGGGTGGGAACGGATTGCTCAATACCTCTGTCTCAATCTCTCTTCATTAAAAAAAGGACAAAATACACCTCTTATCATCACATAAGTCACTTTAAAGTAATATCCTTCCACCTCCACTGTGCAGACCAACATGAGGATTTTTAGCACAGTGTCAGACCTCATCTAAATTGTCTCTCATCCAATCAGAACAGCCCCAGTTTCTCCAAGCTAGCCTAGTTCCTCATCACCAAATCTAATCCCTACACGCTCTTTAATATCTTCATATACTTCCAAAAGTGTTGGAACCAGATACAACACTCCAGTTGAGGTGAAACCAGGTCATATACAAGTTTATAACAACTTCCTTGCTTTAGATGTAAGAACACAGAGTACCAATGTCTAAAATATTATATGTTTTGTGAACTGCATTTTCAACCTGCCTTACCATCGTCAATGACTTGCACACACAGATCCCCAAGTTCTGCTCTTCCAACCGTCTTGCAATGTAAAAGAATACAACTGTTTTCCTTATTCTTCCAAACAAAATGAATCATTTCACCCTCCAGTCGCAATAAACTAGCCAATGTGTAGAACTGACCCAAGCATAATGCCAAAATACAATGACTGATCTATGCAGCCAATCTTCTTGCCATAGTTTCCAATATATTACATAGTCAGAAAGTAATTAAAAGTAGAAAGTGCTAACAATATTGAATTTTTTATCAACTAGAAACAGTTCTTCAACTCAGTTTTTTTCTCCAGAGGTGCTGTTTGACCTGCTAAGTATTTCCAACATTCGCTGTTTTTGTTTCAGATCTATGACATCATGTAATTTGCGTAAATATTAGCATATTCTGAAAGTTTCAGAACTTCTGTCATAAATGAGTGCTTGTGTTAAAGAAGCATAATTGTTTGTGTGGAACACAATAATCCTGAAGTGGTCCTATTAACTTTCAAAAATCAGGATCTGTGTTTGTTTAACAACTTTGTTCTTTTCTATTTTGTTGTATTTGTTCTTAGGTAGGTGGGCATTTTGAGAAAAACTGGCATTTATTGACCATCTGTAATGGGCCTGCAAGAAGGTGGTGGTGACTTGCCTTCTTGAACTGCTGCAGTCCACTTGGGTGCACTTATGCTGCTATTAGGAAGGGAGTTTTAGGATTTTGACCCAGCAACCATGAAGGAGCACCATTATATTTCCAAATTAGGATGGTGAGTAGCTTAGAGGGGAATTTGCAGGTTGTGGTGTTCACATGTATTTGCTGTCATTGACCTTCTACATGGTCACAGTTTACACCTCCCCCCTCAACCCTGTCCAAGGCCACAAAGGATCCTTCCAAATCTGGGAGAGATTTTCCTGCACAACCAAACACCTCATCTACTGTGTCCATTACATTGGATATGGTTTCCTCTACATTGGGAAGATAGGATGCCAACTTCTGGAACTTTTCAGAGTACATCTATGGGACACACGCACTAAACAACTCCACCTCCTTGTGGCCGGACACTTCAACTCCCCCTCCCACTCTGCCAAGGACATGCAAATCCTGGGCCTCCTCCACTGCCAAATCCAAGCCACACAACACTTGGAGGAAGAACACCTCAACTTCCGTCTTGGAACCTCCAACCACCTGGAATTAATGTTGATTTCACCAGTTTCCTCATCTCCCCTTCCCCCACCTTATCCAAGATCCAACCCTTCAACTCAGCGCCACCCTCTTGAACTGTCCTACCCATCCATCTTCCTTCCCACCTATCCATTCCACCCTCCACTCTGACCTATCACCATCAGCCCCCACCTTCATCCACCTATCACCTTCCAAGCTACCTTCCCCTCAGCTCCGCTCCATCCCATTTATCCCTCAGCTCCCTTTGGGCTCCACATTTCTGATGAAGGACTTATACCTAAAACATTGACTCTCCTGCTCTTCGGATGCTGCCTGACCTGCTGTGCTTTTCCTGCGCCACACTTTTCGACTCTGATCTCCACATCTGCCGTCCTCACTTTCTCAGAGTTCAAAGTTATTGTCAAAGGATTCTAGTGCATTGCTGCAGTGTATCCTGTGGTGCTACTTGTGGTGAAGGGACTAAATATTTGAAGGCAGTGAATAGGGTGGAGAAGGTTGCTATATTCTGCACCCAGCCAGCAGTGTACCAAACTGAGGAAACATATTGCAGGGTGAAAGTATGGACTGCAAATGCTGGCGGTTAGAGTCAAAGTTAGAGAGGTGTTGGAAAAGCACAGCAGGTCAGGCAGCATCCGAGGAGCAGGAGAATCGACACTTCGGGCAAAAGCCCTTCATCAGGTGGACCTGATAACCTTACTGCCAATCCTCTTCCAAGGATGCCTACCTTGAAGACATTCTCCTCCTCTGTCTACAATTCCTGATGAAGGGCTCCTACCCGAAAGGTCGATTTTCCTGCTCATCGGATGCTGCCTGACCTGCTGTGCTTTTCCAGCACCACTCTAATCTTGAACATATTGCATCTAGGACTAGGTTTCCTGTTGTATGTTTTTAAATATGTTTAATAGCCCTGGATTCATAATGGGCTTGGCTTCTAACTACTTAATTCACTAGACAGGTGATGGTTAGTAGTTTAAAAAAAAAGTCACGGTGATATGGTGGTGGGGAAGTCATTCAGTTTTGTGTGTGATAACATGTTTGGGAATATAAAAGGAAGCCCTAGATTGCTACAGAAGAACAGCTCACTCCATGTTCCATTTAGTGGTTCGATCTTTTCCTTTACCATTCAATTCAAGTGGCTCTCTAAACTGTTGGAAATGGGTGCTGATAATATTTCAGCAAGGACATCAGGGCATCTGACACCTTAGTAAACTGACTGTAAAAATTTCCATTGATATGTAAAGAGAAAAAGGGTTGGTGAAAACTAATATTTACCTCTTACAACCAGAAACAGAGAAATGTATAATGGGGAGTAAAGAATTGGCTAACAAAAAAATCATACTTAATTTGCCTTCACAAAGGAGGACACAAATAATGTTCCAGAAATTATGGGAAACACAAGTTTAGTGAAATGGAGACACTGAAGCAAATCTGTAATAGAATTGGTGTTGGAAAAACTGATAGAATTGAAGGCTGACATATTCCAAGGGCCTGATAATCAACATCCCAGAGTACTTAAGAAAGTAGCCCTAGAAATAGTGGATGCATTGGTAGTCATCTTCCAAGATTCTTTAGAGTCTGGAACAGTTCCTAGAGACTGAAAGGTACCTAATATAACCTTGCTTTTTTAAAAAGAGAGAGGTATAAAGAAAACAGAATTCCATACAAGCGAGTCTGATGCTGATAGTAGGGAAGATTCTAGAATCCACTATAATGGATTTTATTTCAGCAGAGCACTTAGAATACAATGGCGCAGTTGGATGCGGTCAGATGGATTATTAAAGGGGAAATTATGCAATCTACTGGAATTTTTTGAGATGTAACTAACAGAATTGATCAAGAGAGCCAGTGGTTATGGTTTATTTGGACTTTTGACAAAGTCTCACATAAGAGATTAATGTGTAAAATTAATGTGTTTGGGGTTGGGGATAGCATATGGATATGGATATACAATTGGTTAGCAGACAGGAAACAAAAAATTAAGAATAAATATGAGTCTTTTTATGAATGATAGTGACTCATGCGGTACTGCAAGGATCAGGTCCCCGCCTATTCACACCATATGGTCATGAGTTGCATAAGGGAAATAAAAGTAGTATCTCAAAACTTGCAGATAGAATCATAGAGATGTATAGCACGGACACAGACCCTTCGGTTCAACCCATCCACGTCGCCCAGATATCCCAACCCAATCTAGTCCCATCTGCCAGCACCCGGCCCATATCCCTCCAAACCCTTCCTATTCATATACCCATCCAAATGCCTCTTAAAAGTTGCAATTGTACCGGCCTCCACTACATCCTCTGGCAGCTCATTCCATACACGTACCACCCTCTGCATGAAAAAGTTGCCCCTTAGGTCTCTTTTATATCTTTCCCCTCTCTTCCTAAACCTATGTCCTCTAGTTCTGGACTCCCCGACCCCAGGGAACAGACTTTGCCTACTTATCCTATCCATGCCCCTCATAATTTTGGAAACCTCTATAAGGTCACCCCTTAGCCTCCGACGCACCAGGGAAAACAGCCCCAGCCTGTTCAGCCTCTCCCTGTAGCTCAGATCCTCCAACCCTGGCAACATCCTTGTAAATCTTTTCTGAACCCTTTCAAGTTTCACAACATCTTTCCGATAGGAAGGAGACCAGAATTGCACGCAATATTCCAATAGTGGCCTAACCAATGTCCTGTGCAGCCGCAACATGACCTCCCAACTCCTGTACTCAATACTCTCATCAATAAAGGAAAGCATACCAAACGCCTTCTTCACTATCCTATCCATCTGCGACTCCACTTTCAAGGAGCTTTGAACCTGCACTCCAAGATCTCTTTGTTCAGCAACACTCCCTAGGAACTTACCATTAAGTGAATAAGTCCTGCTAAGATTTGCTTTCCCAAAATGCAGCACCTTGCATTTATCTGAATTAAACTCCACCTGCCATTTCTCAGCCCATTGGCCCATCTGGTTCAGATCCTGTTGTAATCTGAGGTAACCATCCTCATTATCCACTGCACCTCCAATTTTGGTGTCATCTGCAAATTTACTAACTGTACCTCTTATGCTCGCATCCAAATCATTTATGTAAATGACAAAACGTAGAGGGGCCAGCACCAATCCTTGTGGCACTCCATTGGTCACAGGCCTCCAGTCTGAAAAACAACCCTCCACCACCACCGTCTGTCTTCTACCTTTGAGCCAGTTCTGTGTCCAAATGGCTGGTTCTCCCTGTATCCCATGAGATCTAACCTTGCTAATCAGTCTCCCATGGGGAACCTTGTCGAACGCCTTACTGAAGTCCATATAGATCACATCTACCGCTCTTCCCTCATCAATCTTGTTACTTCTTCAAAAAACTCAATGAAGTTTGTGAGACATGATTTCCCATGCACAAAGCCATGTTGACTATCCTGAATCAGTCCTTGCCTTTCCAAATACATGTATATCCTGTCCCTCAGGATTCCCTCCAACAACTTGCCCACCACCGAGGTCAGGTTCACCGGTCTATAGTTTCCTGGCTTGTCTTTACAACCCTTCTTAAACAGTGGCACCAGGTTAGCCAACCTCCAGTCTTCCGGCACCACACCTGTGACCATCAATGATACAAATATCTCAGCAAGAGGCCCAGCAATCACTTCTCTAGCTTCCCACAGAGTTCTCGGTACACCTGATCAGGTCCTGGGGATTTATCCATCTTTAACCATTTCAAAACATCCAGCACTTCCTCCTCTGTAATCTGGACATTTTGCAAGATGTCACTACCTATTTCCCTACAGTCTAAATCTTCCATATTGTTTTCTACAGTAAATACTGATGCAAAATATTCATTTAGTATCTCCCACATTTTCTGTGGCTCCATACAAAGGCCACCTTGCTGATCTTTGAGGGGCCCTAGCCTCTCCCTAGTTACCCTTTTGTCCTTAATATATTTGTAAAAACACTTTGGATTCTCCTTAATTCTATTTGCCAAATCTATTTCATGTCCCCGTTTTGCCCCGATTTCCCACTTAAGTATACTCCTACTGCCTTTATACTCTTCTAAGGATTCACTCCATCTATCCTGTCTATACCTGACATATGCTTCCTTCTTTTTCTTAACCAAACCCTCAAAATCTTCAGTCATCCAGCATTCCCTATACCTATCAGCCTTCCCTTTCACCCTGACAGGAATGTACTTTCTTCGGATTTTCATTATCTCATTTCTGAAGGCTTCCCATTTTCCAGCTGTTCCTTTACCTGCAAACATCTGCCTCCAATCAGCTTCAAAAGTTCTTGCTTAATACTGTCAAAATTGGCTTCTCGAATTTAGGACTTCAACTTTTAAATCTGGTCTATCCTTTTCCATCACTATTTTAAGTCTAATAGAATTATGGTCGCTGGCCCCAAAGTGCTCCCCCACTGACACCTCAGTCACCTGCCCTGCCTTATTTTCCAAGAGTAGGTCAAGTTTTGCACCTTCTCTAGTAGGTACATCCACATACTGAATCAGAAAATTGTCTTGTACACACTTAAGAAATTCGTCTCCATCTAAACCTTTAACACTATGGCAGTCCCAGTCGATGTTTGGAAAGTTAAAATCCCCTACCATAACCACCCTATTATTCTTACAGATAGCTGAGATCTCCTTACAAGTTTGTCACCAAGCTGGATGGAAGGGTGAGTTGTGAGGAGGTTGCAGAGATGTAACAGTGTGACTTGGACAGACTGCTACATAATATGGATAAATATGAAGTTATCCACTATGATAGCAAAAATAGGAAGGCAGATGAATATTATTTGAGTGGCTGTAAATTCAGAGTGGAGAATTTTCAGTGAGACCTGGGAGTCCTCATGCACCAGCCACAGCAAATAAGCGCAGACGTGCATCAGGCAGTAAAGAAGGCAAACTGGATGTTGACCTTCATAGCTGAAGGATTCGAGTACAGGAACAAGGATGTCTTGCTGCAATTATATAGGGCATTGGCGAGACTACATCTGGAATATAGTGTGCAGTTTTGGCCTTCTTATACGGTCATATAATGTGGAAACAGACTTTTCAGTCCAATTATTACACACTGACCGTGTCTCCAAGCCAAACTCGTCCCACCTGCCTGCGGTTGGTCTATACCCCTCCAAACCTTTCCTATTCACGTACTTATCCAAATGTCTTTTAGATGTTGCAAATGTACCTGCATCCACCACCTCCTCTGGCAGTTCACTCCACACATTAACCACTCAGAGAAAAAAACATTGCCCCTCATGTCCTTTTTAATATTTTCTCCCCTCACCTTAAAAATACATCTAAGAGAAAGTGAGGACTGCAGATGCTAGAGGTCAGAGCTGAAAATGTGTTGCTGGAAAAGCGCAGCAGGTCAGGCAGCATCCAAGGAGCAGGAGAGTCAACATTTTGGGCATGAGCTGAAGAAGGGCTCAAGCCTGAAATGTCGATTCTCCTGCTCCTCGGATGCTGCCTGACCTGCTGCGCTTTTCCAGCAACACATTTTCAGTTAAAAATACATCCCCTAGTTTTGAATTCCCCCATCTAGGGAAAAGTCCTCTGCTCTTCAACTTATGTTTTCATGAACCTCTATAAGGTTACCCTTCAACCTCCTATACTCCAGTGAAAAAGGTCCCAGCCTATCTCGCCTAATTTTATAACTCAAACCCTGCATTCCCAGCAACATCCTGGCAAATCTTTTCTGAACCTTCTCCAGTTTAATAATATCCTTCCTATAACAGGGTGACCAGAACTTCACACATTACTCCAGAACAGGCCTCATCAATGTCCTGTACAAGCTCAACAGGACAAGGCAAGCATGCTAAACACTTTCTAACCACTTTGTCTACTTGCGATGCAGATTTCAAAGAACTATGTACCTGTACCCCTAGGTTACTCTGTTCTACAGCACTACCTAGGGACGTACCATTGATTGTTTAAGTCCTTGCTATAGAGGGAGTGCAGTGAAGGTTTACTAAGTTGATTCCTGGATGGCAGAACTGACCTATGAGGAGAGATTGGATTGATTAGGATTGTATTCACTGGAGTTTAAAAGAATTGGGGCGGAAGTCTCATAGAAATATATGCAACTCTGATAGGACTGGACAGGTTAAATGCAAGAAGGATGTTCCCAATGGTTGGGGAATCCAGAACCAGGGGATCATAGTTTAAGATAGGGGACAAAGTTTTTAGGACAGAGATGAGAAATGTCTTTACCTGCAGAGTGGTGAGCCTGTGGAATTCACTCCCACAGAAAGTGGTTGAGTCCAAAACATGATGTGTTTTCAAGGAGGGGGCAGATATAACCCTCCCATTAAAGGGATCAGAGATGTTGGGGGTGAGTGGGTGGGGGTTCGAAATTGCGGTCTGGAGCCCTGATCAGCCATGATCCGTTAGAAAGTTTGAAACTAAGAAAAGGGGGGTGATATTTTCAATGTCAAACTGTATACAGCTCACGAATAAAACCAGAAAATGTGGAGAAACTCAGCAGGTCTGGGAGCATCTATGGAAAAAGAAACAGCATTAACATTTCGAGTCCAGTATGAAGAACAGTCATATCGGACTCAAAAAGTTAACACGCTTTCCTTCTCTACTGATGCTACCCAGACCTGCTGAGTTTCTCCAGCAATTTCTGTTTTTATTTTAGATTTCTAGCATCAGTATTTTGCTTTTATTGTATACAGCTCAACATCAAAAACAATTCAGCCAGGTTCTCAAGCAACAAGTGAAGAACTAGTTCACTGAAAACAAAATCTTTACACAAGTATGTTATTAACAAAGGGAATAAACTGCTAATATTTAAAATTAACCTACTTAAAAATACATATACACACCTATCAATCTTTTTTTGACAGAGGGGGAATAAAACAAATATTATCTAGAGAGCATTAACTTAAAAGTACTTTTGGAACAGAACTTGCAGAAAATAAAAGAAGTGTTATAGCTCGTTGGGGCGGCACGGGGGCACAGCAGTTAGCACTGCTGCCTCACAGCGCCTGAGACCCGGGTTCAATTCCCCTCAGTCGACTCTCTGTGTGGCGTTTGCACATTCTCCCCGTGACTGCGTGGGTTTCCTCCCACAATCCAAAAATGTGCAGGTTAGGTAGATTGGCCATGCTAAATTGCCTGTAGTGTTAGGTGAAGGGGTAAATGTAGGGGAATGGGTCTGGGTGGGTTGCACTTTGGCGGGTCGGTGTGGACTTGTTGGGTCGAAGGGCCTGTTTCCACACTCTAAGTAATCTAATCTTTGCAGCCAAAAACTTCCCAGCAGGTTTGGGAGCATCTATGGAAAAAGAAACAAAATCTTTACGCAAGTAAGTTATTAACAAAGGGAATAAACTGCTAATATTTAAAATTAACCTACTTAAAAACACATACACACACCTATCAATCTTTTTTGGCAGGGGGGGGAATAAAACAAACATTATCTAGAGAGCATTAACTTAAAAGTACTTTTGGAACAGAACTTGCAGTAAATAAAAGAAGTGTTATGGCTCGTTGTGACGCTGGCATTTCTTCCTGGATCAAGTATGCCTCACTAAATTTGGTTTCTCTCAAGTGGTGGTAAATTCACTTTGGGAACCCTCCACTTATGCTGATGAGTTTTTCCAGTGGGTTTAAATCTCAAACTTTGATGATAGGGATTTCAGAGAAAAGTAGAGTGGGGAAACACAGCAAAGGCCACTCCTCCAGGCAAATTATCTCTTGATTCCATTCAAATCCACTATCTTTATTCATCACAAACTGGCTCATTTCACCTCTGAGGTTTGCAGACTTGGTGTCTCCATTCAAGAAGCTTATCCCTTGCAAGTATAACATCGTTGCTGTAGTAGCCAGTCTTTTGATTATTTAGATTAGATTATTAGATTAGATTACTTACAGTGTGGAAACAGGCCCTTCGGCCCAACAAGTCCACACCGACCCACCGAAGCACAGCCCACCCATACCCCTACATTTACCCCTTACCTAACACTACGGGCAATTTAGCATAGCCAATTCACCTGACCCGCACATCTTTGGACTGTGGGAGGAAACCGGAGCACCCGGAGGAAACCCACGCAGACACGGGGAGAACGTGCAAACTCCACACAGTTCAGTCGGGAACTGAACCCGGGTCTCAGGCGCTGTGAGGCAGCAGTGCTAACCACTGTGCCACCCGTGCTTTGGAAAGAGCCCTTTCCAAAACGTTGAAGATATGCCTACTTATATCCAGTCAATTGGATTACAATCTTATGTTTTGCATAACAAATCTTCATGGCACGGGCTTGACAGATGGACACAGTAAATGGGCCAAATGAAACAAATAAGAAATAAAGAGAGGACAAACAATAGAGTGGATCAAGAAAAAGAAAAATAATAAAAATTAGATTAGAATTTAGAAACCAAATTAGGAGTGAACTTTTACAATTTTAATTGCTTCTCTATTAAGCCTGAGAAGTTGCTAGAACTCAAATCTCTTTATTGAAGTTAAAAATCACACAACACCACGTTATATAGTCCAACAGGTTTAATGGAAGCACTAGCTTTCGGAGCGCTGCTCCTTCATCAGGTGGCTGATAACCTGGTGTTGTTTGATTTTTAACTTTGTACACCCCAGTCCAACACCGGCATCTTCATGTCATGATTCTTTATTGAAAGGATCCTGATATTCAGCACTCTCCCAAGGGCAGGTTTAATCTCGTTTAACTGCACAAATTCAGCAAAGATGAAGTCACACAGTGGCCTCCCATTTACAGAAGGCAAATAGTAGATTATCACAACTTATCTATCGCCATGTGGCAAAATTGCTATGCACAAAATATCTCTCTCTGATTGCTGACTTACTTGCACACTAAGAATGGTGCACACATTGAGCTTGCTACTGGTTTCCCAGAAAGCTTAGGGTCCATATAATTTTGCTTTAATCTTTCTGAAGTTTAACAGGAGGAAACTCCAGCTCACGGATTCTCATAGAGGGTTTGCATGACGCGGGAGAGAGTTTGAGTTGTGTCTCATTAACTTAAGGACACATGTCTTCAGATGATGTTACCAAGGGCAGCATATAGATGGAGGATAAGGATGATTCTTGGGGGGCCCCAAAAGTACTAATGCAAGTGCACAAAGAGACACCATTGAACCACACAAAGTTCCATGATGGAAGTAGGTCACGTCCATGCTCAACAGTTGCAACTTTGGCAACATATATTGATTTTAGCAAACTGCTGGTTGTTTTACAATGAAGATACAGGAAACTATTAACAAATTCCAATATCATATCAAATGTCAAGATGATGATAATAGGGTAACATCCAATCTCTTTGATGGTCAGGATAAGACAGTACAAATAACACTAGGCAGGCAGATGGGGCCTTAGTTTGCTGTCAGTTCTGTGGGATGGGACTTCTAAATAGTGCCACAGTCCTCCAGAACATCAGCCTTAATTTTTTTTTGTACCTAGTCTCTAAGCAGGACTTGAACTCAGAAGCTTCAGGGTCAGAGGACGCAGTGCTGCCAACTGACCCAAAGCTGACTCAGAGAACAGTACTCAAAACAAATAGGCTCAAGAGAGCATGAGTGGAATCCAGGAGCCAAGGACAATTCAAAGGGTTTGACGATTAATAGGAGAAAGGAGGAAATGATGACGGCTGAAGGTTGGAGCAGGCAGAGGCTTGGTGAACAAGGACAATGAAAGGATGCTGCACTGGGAGACAATAGTTGGTCTCAATAATCTTGGCAAAAAAATCAAAGAGCTCCTCACACCTTAGGTGGGGAGTGGGAAGCAACAGAAGTGAGGGGCTTAGAACAAACTTTGAAGATGACACCTTGGGGTTGCTTTACATTCTGTCTGAAATTGAATTGCTTTTTTGAATCAATGAGAAATTATCCAAACCCTGAAAAAAAACCGTTTTAGAAAGACCTTTTATTTAAACTGAAAGCAAGTTCCCCCCCAAAATCCCACCTTAGTCATGCTCCCTTCCGAACGAAACATGTGGCAGTCAATTCCAAAAAAAAATTCACGTTCAAAATAAAGCAACCAATCTGCAAATGAACTAAAATGTTTTATGAAAAAGTTCAGCGGGGTTCGTGGAAGCAGGGAAGAATGTATTAGTACATGTGGATGTGATTGGAATTACAAAAGCCCACCCGGACTCTCTCTGAATTGCAGATGGGTTCAGGAGCAGTGTCCTCGGTCATGTGCAATTACTCATGGTTAAAGTATGCACCTCACCGGTTAACCAGAGGGATGAAAGATTTGTTTGGTCAATTTCTCTTCCCGGGCGGATGCAAACTAACAACAATAAATACCGAATAGCAAAGACAGTGAAAACATAACCCCGATGAATCACTTGCAGCTCTGTGTGCAATCACAGTACAGTCAAATTTCAAATCTGTTTCAGTCAGCATAAACCGGAGTGGTTCAATTTCTTCATCTGTAATAGACAGCAATTCCAAATAAGGACTTGCTGTGACTTTGAGTGAACTACCACCTTTATCTCGACCAGTGAGTGCCTTTGCAAACAAAAGGCGAAAACATCGCAGCTTAAGCGAAAGAAACCTTCATTTCTCTGTGCAGGCAGCAACGTCAGGGGGCAACTCCAGGTCAACAGATCTGTCCTGAATAACTAACTCACCTGGTACTGGCCACAGCAAGACATCCCCGGGGACCGTCTCCAGCAGATCTGACAACCTCCAAAGCAAGCGGCGGAACGAAGATAGTTTCTAAGACAGAGGCTGCACTGACTTCACCTGCACGGGAGGGAGAGCAAGATAGAGGGCGATAGTGAGCACCCCAACCTTTACCTGGTCTCCCAATCAGTCATGCACAGAAATAAGAAAATACCCATTTGCTGTGCTCCTGCCCTACCCAAAGAAATTATACATTGAGACTGAATGCTGCTCCCAGTCATATGTAATCTTCAAATTAACTATTGGATTGTTGTTAAAATAGAACCTCATTAGGGGAGGAAATCTGCCACCCTGACCTGGTCTGGCCTGCAGGTGAATTCAGATTCACAACAATGCAGTCAGCTGCCCTCTGAAGTAGCGCTGCCTAGCGACAAAAAAACTGCAGATGCTAGAATCCAAGGTAGACAAGCAGGAGGCTGGAAGAACGCAGCATCAGGAGGTGGAAGGGTCAGTGTTTCAGATGGAACCCTTCTTCAGGACTGGGTGTTTAAGGGAGCTGCAGACAAAGGGGGGGAGGGGCAGGGTGGTGAGAGAGGGATAAGTGAACACAAGTAGAAAGTACGACCTGGTTGGTCGAGGGGAGGAATGAATCCGGATGGTACCTGGAAGGAAGGGTTGATCAGAGGAATGGAACAGAGGAGGAGTGGCTGGAAGGGGAGATGGGGGATGGGAAGGGAGGTTATTTGAAATTGGAGAACTCAATGTTGAGTCCTCGAGACTGTAGGCTGCTCTTGTGGAAGATTAGATGTTTTTTCTCCAATTTGCACTCTGATTCACTGTGGTAATGGAGGAGGTCATGGATGGTCATGTTGGAAAGGGAATGGGACAGGGAATTAAAATGAGCAGTGACTGGGAGGTCAGGTTGGCCCTTGAGGGCCTGGCTCAGGGCATGTTTTGCTGAGCATCTCACCTCCCACAACAGTTCATCCTCCACCTGGGCAGCCTACAGCTAGGAAGACTCAAAATTGATTTCTCCAGTTTCAAATAACCTCCCTTCTCATCCCCCAAAACCATTCCCAGCCCCTCACCCTCCCTTCCATTCCTCTGATCAACCCTTCCTTCCAGCTACCAACTGGATTCATTTCCCCCATCGACCAACCAGGTCGTACCCTCTTCCTGTGTTCATCTACCCCTACCTCAGCACCCTGCCCTCTCCTTACCCAAATCCCTCCCTCTGGCACCCCACCCCCTGATCTGCAGTTCCCCTTACACCCACCCCAGTCCTGAAGAAGGGTTACACCTGAAACGTTGACATGTCCACCTCCTGATGCTGCCTGGCTTGTTGTGTTCTTCCAGCCTCCTGCTTGTCTACCTTTGAAATAGCTGCAAATGTGTTGCTGGTCAAAGCACAGCAGGCCACAAGTTCACCTGTACCTCCACACACATCATCTATTGCATCCGCTGCACCCGATGTGGCCTCCTCTATATTGGTGAGACAGGCCGCTTACTTGCGGAACGCTTCAGAGAACACCTCTGGGCCGCCCGAACCAACCAACCCAATCACCCCGTGGCTCAACACTTTAACTCCCCCTCCCACTCCACCGAGGACATGCAGGTCCTTGGACTCCTCCACCGGCAGAACACAACTACACGACGGCTGGAGGAGGAGCGCCTCATCTTCCGCCTGGGAACCCTCCAACCACAAGGGATGAATTCAGATTTCTCCAGCTTCCTCAATTCCCCTCCCCCCACCTTGTCTCAGTCGGTTCCCTCAACTCAGCACCGCCCTCCTAACCTGCAATCCTCTTCCTGACCTCTCCGCCCCCACCCCACTCCGGCCTATCACCCTCACCTTGACCTCCTTCCACCTATCCCACCTCCATCGCCCCTCCCCCTAGTCCCTCCTCCCTACCTTTTATCTTAGCCTGCTTGGCTCTCTCTCTCTTATTCCTGATGAAGGGCTTATGCTCGAAACGTCGAATTCTCTATTCCTGAGATGCTGCGTGGCCTGCTGTGCTTTGACCAGCAACACATTTGCAGCTGTGATCTCCAGCATCTGCAGACCTCATTTTTTACCTTTGAAATAGGCCTGACAATTGGTAAAGATAATTAGATGGGTAATAAATGCTGGCCTTGCCAGTAATTCCCAGTGACAAAAAAAAGTAGCCCCGGCAAACAAAACTAAATTCCTGTTACTTTATAATTCCAGCTTTTTGAAAGCTGACTTGCCTTGGGACAATGAATGATAATACTGTCTGTTCCTTGGAAAGGCCTGGGTATAGCATCCTACTCAGTCTAACAAGAAATATGTTTAGACATTCTGATAATTTATGGGTCCTATATGTAAGAACTTTGTACGATTGCCAACCAAGCTTTTAATTGGCATTAGAAAGCTTCTACATCCTGCACTCTCCATCCTTAGAGCTAAACCATATAAAATAATCTTTTTGCCTGCCACTTGATCTTTTGTGCATCAGTCACATGGCCTCTCCACCCTCCAATGGCAGCTGTCCTTTCAAGTGGTCAGGTTACCACACAGCAATGTCCTTCACTTTTCCAAGCTTCTCTATATTCAAGGTCTCCCATTTTAAGACCTTCCCTTTGGAGTTGAGTGGGAAAGATTTAAAAGGGACCTGAAGGCAACTTTTTCATACAGAGGGTGGTGCATAAATGGAACAAGCTGCCAGAGGAAGTGGTAGAGACAAGTACAGTTACAACATTTAAAAGACATTTGGACAGGTGCATGAATAGGAAAGAGGGATATGGATCAAAGTCAAAAAGTGTGGTGCTGGAAAAGCACAGCTGGTCAGGCAGTATCCAAGGAGCAGGAGAGTCAAGGTTTTGAACATAAGCTCTTCATCAGGAGCATGGTTTTCATCATTCCTGATGAAGAGTTTATGCTCAAAACATTGACTCTCCTGTTCCTCGGATGCTGCCTGACCTGCTGTGCTTTTTGACTTTTTGACTCTGACAAGTAACATTTGCACCACGCAAATATTACTCAGTGACCATCTCCAATAAGAGACATTCTAACCATTATCCCTTGAGATTCAGTGCTGTTACCATCACTGAATTCCCCACTATAAACACCACGGGAAAGACCATTGACCAGAAACTCAACTTACCATATCGATACAGTGGCTACAAGAGCAGGCCAGAAGCTAGGAGTACTGTGGTGAGTAACTGACTCCACCATATAGAAGGCACAAGTCAGGAATGTGATAGAATCCTCCCCACATGCCTGGATGGGTGCAGCCCTAACAACAAGGAGAAAGTGAGGACTCTGGAGATCAGAGTCTAGACTAGAGTGGTGCTGGAAAAGCACAGCAGGTCAGGCTGCAAATGAGGAGCAGGAAAATCTATGTTTCGGGCAAAAGCCCTTGATCAGGAATCCGGAGTCCATGTGGGATCAGTTAGTTGCAGAGGCAGGCACTGAGGAAGCAGATGTGGCTGTGGTAATGAGTTGGTTTCAGGACATGGCTGAAGAGCTTCAGGGCAGAGGAGATGATCTGGGGGGTGCAGTGAGAGAGAGACTCACTGAAATCCTTGTAGAGAAAGGAGGAAAACTTCTTCAAGGTAGGCACTCTTGCAAGATGATGCGCAGCAAGGTTAAAATCAACTAGGTGAAAATGAGGACTACAGATACTGGAGATCAGAGTCTAGATTAGAGTGGTGCTGGAAAAGCACAGCAGGTCAGGCAGCATCCCAGAAGCAGGAAAATTGACATTTTGAGCAAAAGCCCTTCATCAGGAATTGCTCCAATCGTTGCCTGACCTGCTGTGCTTTTCCAGCACCACTCTAATCTAGATGCAACCCTAACAACACTCAAGTAGCCTGACACCATCCAGGAAAAAGCAGCCTGCCTGATTGGCACTACATCCACATGCATCCATTCCCTCCACCATCGACGCTCAGTAGCAGCAGAGTGCAGGATCTACTAGAACACAATCTGAAATTCACCAAAGTTCTTTAGTCAGCATCTTCCAAACCCATGACTACTTCCATTTAGAAGGACAAGGGCAGTAGGTACATGGGAATACCACCACCTGCAAATTCCCATCTAGCCCACATAGATTCCAGCATCTACAGTAATTTGCTTTTAACCCACACACCATCCTGACTTGGAAATTTATCACCATTCCTTCACTGTCACTGGCTCAAATCTTGAATTGCCTTACTGACGGGTTAATGCACATCACATGAACTGCAGTAATTCAAGTAGACAGCTCACCATCACCTTCTCATTAATGGCAGCCAGAGTTGGGCAATAAATGTTGGTCAGACAGTAATGTCCACATCTCATGAGTTAATAAAACAAAAAACAGCAATAGCTTATTTCCATTAATTGGGGATCTTGTAATTTAAAATTGTCATTGGGAGTAAGAATAAAGATTAGAGGGCATTCCCTGTGAGAGTTGTCGGTCAGAGTATTGAGTAAAGGAATTGGGAGATCATGTTGCAGCTGTACAGGAAGTTGGTTAAACCATTTTTGGAATATTGTGTGCAGTTCTGGTCTCCTTCCTACTGGAAGGATGTTGTGAAACTTGAAAGGGTTCAGAAAAGATTTACAAGGATGTTGCCAGAGAATTTGAACTATAAGGAGAAGCTGAACAGGTTGGAGCTGTTTTTCCTGGAGCGTCGGAGGCTGAGGGATGACCTTACGGAGGTTTACAAAATCATGAGGGGCGTGGATGGGATAAATAGACAAAGTCTTTTCCCTGGGGTCGGAGAGTCTAGAACTGGAGGGCATAGGTTTAAGGTGTGAGGGGAAAGATATAAAAGAGACCTAAGGGGCAACTTTTTCACGCAGAGTGTGTTATGTGTTTGGAATGAGATGCCAGAGGAAATGGAGGCTTGTACAATTGCAAAATTTAAAAGACATCTGGATGGTCATATGAATAGGAAGGGTTTAGAGGGATATGAGCCAAGTGCTGGCAAATGGGACTAGTTTAGATTAGGATATCTGGGTGAAATACACGAGTCGGACCGAAGAGTCTGTTTCCGTGCTGTACATCTCTATGACTCTATGTGGTGGCAGAAGTGATGAAACTTTGAATAGTGGAAGAGACAGGACAATGGAGAGAGTGGGGGCTTAATTTTGAATTGATCAATGAAAGATCCAACATAAGCTCACTGCACCAAAGGTCTTCTGGTTATGCTGTAAACACTGTGCCCTAAGTGTTTTTCTCTCTCATACTACATCAAGGATGCTGGATAGACAGTTATCGTGTGCAGTGTGGTAAACAGCTGCTTTCAATAACTTCTCCAGCAGGATCTTTGCTTGCCTTTGTTTACAGATTTGTTTTGCTGAATTGCACATCCACCAAATGTTTATTTTGAAGGAATGTTATTCCACCGTGATCTGCTGTGCACTCTCGATGCAGACTTTCTTTTGCAGTGCCACTGACCCACTATGTGAGTTTGGTGGGAAAATCACTAAAGGAGCCTTATTGTCTGAATATTTGATTACAGAATATGGCCAAACATTCAGTAAAACTGATACAGAGCACCTCCCTGATGTTGTGTGGGTTGTTTGTGGTTGGGGGAGGGGTTCACAGAAGGTGGTGCTGTTAAAAATGCAAATTAAAGTTCCTACCAGTATACAATTTACATTCTTTACATTCAAAAGGCTACCTCCATTTGTGACAGACCATGAGTGACCTAACTAGAGAACCTTAACAAGTAGTTGGGTACTCTGACCTGTTACTATCCCATGTGCAATCTCTTCTGGTTCAGTTCCAAATCAGGGGTAGAGGCCATCAGGGTCCCTACCTCTCATGGACCATGAGCCACATTGTGTTGACCATGAGTTCCGACATTGTCTGTGAGCAGAGTGGCAGGGCAGTTTTGGAATCTGTGTGACAGCTTCCAGCAGACGCCAAACTCCTGGCCTTATTACCATTTTGTAATATGTCAGGCTTCATAAACATAAGCTCCACCCTGTAATGTTAATGCTTTTGATCTAATCAAGTTTTAGTTTTCTCTTAATTCCTTTATGAAAATTACCCACTTTTAGGAGGCCTAGCTCAGACTCCAGGCCTTGAGGGGAAACCCAGCACAGACTGTAATGCTGAACCTTTACTTATTTTTTATTTTTCTGATTTATATCTTAGATTTTGTACCTAGGTGTCTTTGTACCAAAGACGGCACTGGAAAGGATGTCTTTGTACACTTCTCACTGTTCTTGTGTATCTCTTTGTTTGAGTCCATGTGACAACAAACCTAATTCTAAAATTTCAATCGCCTCACTTTACATGTTGCTGCCTGACTGAATTCTTATATGTCAGGTAAAAAGTCAATTAATTGTAAACTGAAGCACTGCATTAATGAGTAATAAATGTAATAAATGTCAAAGACAAATTTAACCCATCAAATAGAGGATGTACAGCTTGATTACAATATAACTCGCAACACTAATGATTTCTGCTCTTAGTGATTTCTGCTGTTTCCATATAAATCAACTTTATTCCATATAAATCAATGTTTACAGCTAAATCAATGAATTTTCTCTCCAAGCTCGTAAAGACTGTGGGCCTTCTTTTAAATGTGCAAACACATTAGTTATGAACAAGTTAAAATCTCAAGTTAAAATCTCAGCCATATACATTTTAGCAACAACAGCCTTAATGTTGCAAACTGGCTTCTTGGAAGCCACATGTAACTTGGTGAATAACAGGACAGAAACAGAGCCAGCTTCTTTATTGTTTATTTTTGTCACTAACAATGTCCTAGCCATAGTATGGAGACATCTAATGTAACTGAGATTTATAGGGACCAAATTAGGTCGAGTGTGATTTTGACAACAGAAGCTGGATAATTAATACTGAATTAAGTCTATAGTATATCAGAGCAACCATTTCCCTGCTACTGGCGATCACATGTTCTGAAGACAAATCAAAATGTATATGGCTGAGATTTTAACTTGAGATTTTAACTTGTTTGCAATTTTAATTAATTTGTTTGCACATTTAAAAGGAGGCCCACAGTCTTTACGGGCTTGGAGAGAAAATTCATTGATTTAGCTGTAAACGTTGATTTATATGGAACAAAGTTGCATGGAATACAAGTGTATGTCATTCTTCAAACATGAGTCAAAATAACTTGCAAGGTGCTTGCATTCATATTCAGAACTGAAATGGATATTTCCCATTGCTTGCTTATCTCCTTCATGGTGTGGGTTACATTGTCAACTCAGGTGTAGTTATAGAAACTGGATCAGATTTCATCGTTGTCAGAGCAATCAGTAAGTTCAATGTGCACTCACTGCTGGCGCACTCACTGCTGCAAAGTACAAAGATGACGTTAAGTAAAGAACAACAGCAAGACAGCAACCTACAGACTTGTCAGATCCACTAAGTAGGAAATTAAAATTCTGACTTTCTGTGTTAAATGTATTGGGTTCAAAACATAACTCAATTTTTAAAACAAAACATGCAAACTCTCAAATGGGTCAAGGAAGTAAAAATTTAAATTTCTCATAGGTAAGATAATGAGGGAAAACAAATTACACACCAGCAGATATCTCATTACATTTACAGGATTAAATTGTATTCACTCTTGATACATGTTCAATGATCATTGAGGTCAGCGCTACAATCTCAGCCGATAGGCAAACAATCATGAAATTAGCACTGGATCAACGTCTTGAATTTATATAGCATTTTTGATATTGGGGCATCATAAAGCATTTCACAATTCTTGTAGGGAACTACAGAAAATTGGGTTCTTGGAGAAATACAAAATCCCTCAGATCATTCAAAAAATTACATACTAAAACTCATTGTTCTATTTTAGTTGCAGCACCACCCCTCCCCCCATTATTCTACCTTCCTATTTCCACATTTTCTTGAACTCTCTGGCCAAAGACAAATCAGATCCATAGCACAGTGAACATCACTATAGACAGCGCAAGGAGGCATTTCTTGATGATCTGCCAGAGGATGTAGTGGAGGCTGGTACAATTGCAACATTTAAGAGGCACTTGGATGGGTATATGAATAGGAAGGTTCTGGATTAGAGATCTCTCCACTCTGCCTGTATTCCTGATGAAGGGCTTTTGCCCGAAACGTCGATTTTCCGGCTCCTCGGATGCTGCCTGAACTGCTGTGCTTTTCCAGCACCTCTAATCCAGAATCTGGTTTCCAGCATCTTCAGTCATTGTTTTTTCCTATATGAATAGGAAGGGTTTAGAGGGATATGGCCCGGGTGCTGGCAGGTGGGACTAGATTGGGTTGGGATATCTGATCGACATGGACGGGTTGGACCGAAGGGTCTGTTTCCATGCCGTACATTTCTATGACTCTATGACTCTACTCCAACTAGAACACATCTCCTGAAGAGTTGGCACCAGTCTACATCACATGATATCCGGCCAACTGTACCAATAGCTCTCAGTCACTTCAAGTAACTATGGCAAAATATCCGTTTACATGTATGTTGTGACCTGGAGATATGAATAATAATGCTGGATGCGGTCATTTCTTTCCAAGATATGTATGACAGAAATCTTATTCTTAGCTTTAGGTTTAGGTTTTACTGTCACATGTACTTAAGTATGGGGACAAGTGTATCATGAAAAGTATAGAATGTCCACTACACACACGCCATCTTAGGTACAAAGCACCTAGGTACAAAATCTTAGTCACAGAAATAGATAACTAAGGAAACAAGAAATTTCAGCTTGACAGTCTTCTTAGTATAAAAGGAGAAAAATAAAGAAATAAATTAAAAAATCAAACATTACAGTCCCTCTACTCTCACAGCCTCCCATTGGCATATATTGGAAGCATTTTCAGATTGATAGTCACCCTGTTAGCTATTTTATGAATACACCTTTTACAAAGAACAAAGAGAACAAAGAACAAAGAGAACAAAGAACAAAGAAAATTTACAGCCCAGGAACAGGACCTTCAGCCCTCCAAGTCTGAGCCGATCCAAATGTACTGTCTAAACCTGTCGGTCAATTCCTAAGCATCTGTATCCCTCTGCTCCCCACCTACTTATGCATCTGTTCAGACGCATCTTAAATGAATCTACTGTGCCTGCCTCTACCACCTCTGCTGGCAACGCGTTCCAAACGCCCACCACCCTCTGTGTGAAGTACTTGCCGCGTGTATCCCCCTTAAATTTTCCATCTCTCACCTTGAAAGCGTGACCTCTCATTATTGAATCCTTCACCTTGGGAAAAAAGCTTGTCTCTATCCACCCTGTCTATAACCCTTCATGATTTTGTAAACCTCAATCAGGTCCCCCCAATCTCCTTTTTTCTAGTGAAAATAAACCTAACTTCCTCAACCTCTCTTCATAGCTAGCACCTTCCATACCAGGCAACCTCCTCATAAACCTTCTCTGAATCCTCTCCAAAGCGTCCACATCCTTTTGGGAATGTGGTGACCAGAACTGCACACAGTATTCCAAATGCAGCCAAAGTAATGTCTTGTACAATTTTAACATGACTTGCCAGCTCTTACACTCAATACCCCATCCAATAAAGGCAAGCATACCATATGCCGTCTTGACCACGCTATCCACCTGTGCAGCAACCTTCAGAGTACAATGGACCTGCACTCCCAGATCCCATCAACTTTTCCCAAGGCTCTTCCGTTCATTGTATAATTCACTCTAGAATTAGTCTTGCCTAAATGCATCACCTCACATTTGTCTGGATTGAAATCCATCTGCCACTTTTCTGCCCAACTCTCCAGTCTATCTATATCCTACTGTATTCTCTGACAGTCCCTTATGCTTTCTGCTACTCCACCAATCTTTGTGTCATCTGCAAACTTGCTGATCATACCAACAGTGCCCTCTTCCAGATCATTTATGTATATTGCAAACAACAGTGGCCCCAACACTGACCCCTGTGGAACACCACCAGTCACCTTTCTCCATTATGAAAAGCTCCCTTCAACTACTACTCTCTGTCTCCTGCTGCTCAACCAGTTCTTTATCCACCTAGCTAGAACAACCCTGCATACCATGTGACTTCACTTTCTCCATTAGTCTACCATGGGGAACCTTATCAAAAGCCTTACTAAAGTCCATGTATATCACATCAACAGCCCTTCCTTCATCTATCAACTTGGTCACTTCCTTGAAGAACTCTATTAACTTGGTAAGACACGATCTCCCCCGCACAAAACCATGTTGCCTATCACTGATAAGCCCATTCTTTTCTAAATATAAATAGATCCTATCCCTCAGTACCTTCTCCAGCAATTTTCCCACCACCGATGTCAGACTCACTGGTTTGTAGTTACCCAGAATATCCCTACTACCCTTCTTGTACAGGGGACAACAAAAGCTACCCTCCAGTCCTCTGGTACCTCACCTGTGTTTAAGGATGCCACAAAGATATCAGTCGGCCCCAGCTATTTCCTCTCTTGCCTCCCTCAGCAACCTGGGATAGATCCCGTCCGGTCCTGGGAATTTGTCCACCTTAATAACCTCAAGCCTACCCAACACATCTTCCCTACTTATGTCAACGTGAACCAGACTAATCAAACTTCTATCTCAAATCTCAACTTTCATCATGTTCCTCTCCTCAGTGAACATTGATGCAAAGTAATCATTTAGAATCTCACCCATTCTCTCAGGTTCGATACACAGCCTTGCTTCATTATCCTTTCTCCAGTCACTCACTTGCTTCTTATATAAGAATAAAATGCTTTGGGATTTTCCTTAATTCTGCTTGCTAAACCTATTTCATGACCCTTTAAGCCTGCTTGATTCCTTGTTTAAGACTGGTCCTACTCTTCCGATATTCTTCCAGGGCCCACTCTGTTCTTAGCTGCCTGGACCTATGTACGCTTCCCTTTTCCTCTTGGCTAGTCGTACAATTTCTCCTGTCATCCACGGTTCACGAATCTTGCCCTTCCTATCCTTTGCCTTCAATGGGACATGCCTATCCTGCACTATCTTTGAAAGACTTCCACATCTCAAATGTGGACTTCCCTTCAAATAGCTGTGTCCAATCCACATTTCCCAGCTCCTGTCTAATTTTGATATAATTGGCCTTGGCCCAGTTTAGTACTCTTCCCTTAGGACCACTCTCTTCTTTATCTACGAGTATTCTAAAGCTTACAGAATTGTGGTCACTGTTCTCAAAAAAATGGTGGCCTGAATTGCATCTATTTTAATGCAGGGAATATAGTGTGTAAGGCAGATGAACGTAGGGCTTGGATTGGTGCCTGGGAGTATCAAGTTATTGCAATCACAGAGACTTGGTTGAAGGAAGGGCATGATGATTGGCAATTAAATGTTCCAGGATATAGACGCTTCAGACAGGATAGGGAGGGAAGTAAAAGTGGGGGTGGAGTTGCATTGCTGGTCATGGACAATATCACAGCAGTGCTAAAGGAGCACACTATGGAGGGCTTGGGTAGTGAGGCATTATGGGTGGAGCTGAGAAGTAAGAAGGGTGCAGTTACACTGTTGGGACTGTATTACAGGCCTCCTAACAGTGAGCGTGAGGTAGAAGAACAAATAGGTAAACAGATTATGGAAAGATGTAGAGGCAATAGGGTAGTGGTGATGGGAGATTTTAATTTTCCCAACATTGACTGGGATACAATTAACGTCAGAGGTCTGGATTGAGTAGAATTTGCAAGAAACACCCAGGAGAGTTTTCTAGAGCAGTATGTCAATAGTCCGTCGAGGGAAGGGGCCATATTGAGACAAGGAGACAAGGGGGCTACCTTGTCACTATCTTGATCTGAAATGGGTCTAGAATCCAAAGCCTCTGGCTGAGATGCAGGAACACTACTCAATGCACCACAGCAGCTCCCACTTTCATACTTGTTGGCTGTAATACAACACTTTCAATCTCATGGTGCCAAGTTTGATCTTCTCATTGCAGAGCTCCGTATTGTAGTTCAAAAGTTATTGAAATGACAGACACCCTGACCTTATTGAATGCTTTAACTGGTGAATTGTTGAATGTAATATATGATTTCCTCAATTGAGATTTTGAGTCCATTACTAACTTCTTCACTATACTACAATATAATACAGCACTATTTTACACAGCATATGTATTTTTACTTTTTGTTTGATGGTAAAACTGCAAGTTGAAAGCAGTATCTCAGTGTGTTTTAATTGCTGTCAGCTCTTTGCTTCCTAGTTAATGAATGATGTTAAGTAAATATAAAAACGTGAAGTACATTTACCTGTGTTGTTAGAGTGTGTATGCAGTATTTTGAATTAGAATTAGTGCATCCTGCCGAAACAGCCTCATTATAGCCACTCCCAATGCTAGTAGGCAATTGTGATTGAGTAATATTGGGCTTAACAACCCTTAATCATTTTTTGTAAACTTTGTCTGAAGCCTTCAGGAGGGCTTATGAACAATACATATCGAACAATGTTTGGAACATGCATTTTCAGCCTTAAAAACCTCTATAAGCAACATTTAATGCATGTTCTTATATTCCAACATAGTGGAATACTTAAAAGATCTGCTCAACCCTTTTATAAACTACACAGTTAAGACATTTGATACAACATTGAAATTTGGTACAACCATGTGAAAAAGTTACGCAGAAGAATATTGTTTCCATAGTATAACAATAGATTATTTGGCGGTTGAGTGATTGGACAACATGATGTTCATTTAAAAACTCATTAATTTCCACATTATTACTTTGACCTGCTGATGAACAAGTTCCAACTGGTTACACTATTATTTTGAAATTAGGGCTCATGCAAACATTCAGTTAATGAATGGTACATTTGACTTCTCATTTTCCCAATAAATGCATGAATCGAATCACAAGGTAAATAACCAGATCACGTGTAAGCACTTGTCACAATACTGTATATATATATAGACTGCTAATCTTGAATTCCATCGATTGATTCAATTCTTGGAATTTTTGTTTGAAAGAAAACTTTAAATGAATTAGGACACTGTGTTTTAAAATGGCTGCAGAAGTCAACTGAGTAAGAAAAGTGATTCTGGATTAGTGGTGCTGGAAGAGCACAGCATCTGAGGATTCAATGATCCCCTCCCCCACTCACTTATTGTACTCTATGCTACTTTCTCCCCACCCCCACCCTCCTCTAGCTTATCTCTCCACCCTTCAGGCTCTCTGCCTTTATTCCTGATGAATGGCTTTTGCCCGAAACATTGATTTTACTGCTCCTCGGATGCTGCCTGAACTGCTGTGCTCTTCCAGCCCCACTAATCCAGAATCTAGTTTCCAGCATCTGTAGTCATTGTTTTTACCTGAGTAAGAAAAGTGGCCTTGTTTCTAGAAACCTCTGAAATTGACTTCCCAGCCACATGTCTGGCCAATGCCCCTGCTAAATTCCACATCAACTGTTGTTGAACTCTTGAAAAATCCTAAAAATTATAAGCAACAAAATCAGAAATTGCTGGAAAAACTCAGCAGGTCTGGCAGCTTCTGTGGAGAGAAAGCAGAGTTAATGTTGTGGGTCCAGTGACCCTGCTTTAGATAAAAAGCTTCGACAAAGGGTCAGTTAGACTCGAAACGTCAGCTCTTTTCTCTCCTTGCAGATGCTGCCAGACCTGCTGAGATTTTCCAGCATTTTCTCTTTTGGACCCTTCTTTAGAACGGATTGTGGCTACGAAAAGGGTGGTATATGTGCTGAAGATTGGGTGGGGGGAATGGGAAGAATAAATGATGGGTGGTGAGGGAGCTCAGAGAGAAGACAAAGCAATGGATAAGGGTTAACTGTGGAGAATGAATAGTGGCTAATAGATTGCTGACAAGGGGTTGTTAGTGACCTGGTGTGTGGGGAATGGATTGGGGTAAGGACATGGGGGTAAATGCTCAGCCCTATGTTATCAACCTCGATATTAAGTCCAGAAGTCTGTCGAGTTCCTAAGTGGAAGATGAAGTGTTATTCTTCCAGTTTGTACTGGAGCACTGTAGCAAGCCCGAGATAAAGGTGTTGGTCAGGGAATGGCAGACAACTGGAAGCACAGTGTCATTTTATTATTTGTCTGGATTAGAGTGGTGCTGGAAAAGCACAGCAGGTCAGGCAGCATCCTAGGAGCAGGAAAATCGACGATTTGGGCAGGAGCCCTTCATCAGGCTTTTCGGGCTTTTGCCCGAAACATGATTTTCCTGCTCCTCAGATGCTGCCTGACCTGCTGTGCTTTTCCAGCACCACTCTAATCTAAACTCTGATTTCCAGCATCTGCTGTACTCACTTTTGCCTCCTCATTTTATTCTTTGCTTATTCAGAATAATAAGCACTGATTATCTTGTGCAGAAACTGCCAGAGACCAAGCAGCTCTACTGAGACACATGCAAAAGGTGGAGAAAGTGAGAACTGCAGATGCTGGAGATCGGAGTCAGGAGTGTCATGCTGGAAAAGCACAGCAGGTCGGAGCATCTGTGGAGCAGGAGAATTGATGTTTCGAGCATAAGCCTTTCATCATGAATCCTGATGAAGGGCTTACACCCAAAATGTCGATTCTCCCGCTCGTCGGATGCTCTGACCTACTGTGTTTTTCCAGCACCATACTCTCGACATGCAAAAGTTGTGCTGAAGACCCTTACCTTCTTAAATGGTATTTTGATGGCTTTGACAGTGAGAGATTGAAATTCATTTCAACAGATTTATATGGATTGCTCCCATTAGGTGCTAACAGCTGACTATTGCAAATATTATGATTTTTTAAAATTGTTATAGCAAGCAGTTACATCAAGAAGCCTTGTGTATGGAACAGTAACAATAGCTTTCTCTCAACAGTTCTTTTCTTCATTCTGGATTAGTGGTGCTGGAAGAGCACAGCAGTTCAGGCAGCATCCAAAGTGCAGCGAAATCGACGTTTCGGGCAAAAGCCCTTCGCAGTGACATTTTAGAATACATCACAGAGTTGGAGAAATTTAAGTAACACAGACTTGAAGTGCCAAGACAGTCACTCTGAAAAAAGGATAGCTTGCAGTTGGAAAGAGATCTTTCAGAAAACAAAGCTAGCTTGAATCAGCCACAATGCTCCTGGGATTTCACAATCACCATTGAAGGGTATATTTCTTTTCACTTATGGATTTTAATATTCTTTCAATTGTGTCTCCCCCCTCATGTGTTTCTGTGTGAGTCTATATAATGGGATTTAAAATGAGGTCCTACCTTTTCAAAATGTTTTATACCTTACTGTGGTTCATAATAAAATTAACTCCATATTTTTGTTAGCTCAATAGATCTGGTTGGAGCATTTTCTTACATAGCAAGTACATATTGAATAGAGGAAAAACCAACTTTAAAAAGAAGTTAAAATGCTATTATAACGAAGTGAAATGAAAGGTGAGTTTTTTCACACCACTCTACCTGTTCATAACAGCATGTTGCTCTATCATGTGTATGGTAACTGGCTTGATGATTATACCATGAACTCATTACATTTCACTCAATTAATGAAGAGTTGATCAAATGTGGAGCTGGAAAAACACAACAGGCCAAGCAGCACCAGAAGAGCAGGAGGGTCGACGTTTTGGGCAGGGTGAAACCTACTTTGGATTGGAGGGAGAATCATTGTGAGTTAGGTACTGGGCTGGAGAATTGTCATGCATTGGATACTGAGAGAGATCTGGTATGGATTAGTTAGTGGGAAGGACAATTGCCAGAGATTCCATTTTGACACAATTTCTTAATGAATATTAGGTTTTCATAGCACAGTGAAGGATTTCAATGTTTTGTCTACAATACTGAATATGATTTTAGCGTTTCTGTAAATCTATCATTATTTGTGTATCAGAATCAAAATTAAAATTAGATTTGTTACTGCTCCTCTTATGCTGCCTGAACTGCTGTGCTCTTCCAGCACCACTAATCCAGAATCTGGTTTCCAGCATCTGCAGTCATTGTTTTTACCACGTACTCACTTGAGTCCACTGAAAAGTTTATAGGTCCCCACTTATGTAAAAAGATAAAAACAACGACTGCAGATGCTGGAAACCGGAGTCTAGATTAGAGTGGTGCTGGAAAAGCACAGCAGTTCAGGAAGCATCCAACAAGCAGTAAAATCAACGTCTCAGGCAAAAACCCTTCATCAGGAATAAAGGCAGAGAGCCTGAAGCATGGAGAGATAAGCTAGAGGAGGGTGGGGGTGGGGAGAAAGTAGCATAGAGTACAATAAGTGAGTGGGGGAGGGGATGAAGGTGATGGGTCGGGGGCGGGGTGAGGTGGAAAAGAAGATAGGCAGGTAAGACAAGTCATGGGGACAGTGCTGAGCTGGAAGTTTGGAACTGGGGTGAGGTGGGGGAAGGGGAAATGAGGAAACTGTTGAAGTCCACATTGATGCCCTGGGGTTGAAGTGTTCCAAGGTGGAAGATGAGGCGTTCTTCCTCCAGGTGTCTGGTGGTGAGGGAGCGGTGGTGAAGGAGGCCCAGGACCTCCATGTCCTCAGCAGAGTGGGAGGGGAAGTTGAAATGTTGGGCCAGGGGGCGGTGTGGTTGATTGGTGCGGGTGTCCCAGTGATGTTCCCTAAAGTGCTCTGCTAGGAGGTGTCCAATCTCCTCAATGTAGAAGAGACCGCATCGGGAGCAATGGATACAATAAATGATTAGATTAGATTAGATTACTTACAGTGTGGAAACAGGCCCTTCGGCCCAACAAGTCCACACCGACCCGCCGAAGCGCAACCCACCCATACCCCTACATTTACCCATTACCTAACACTATGGGCAATTTAGCATGGCCAATTCACCTGACCCGCACATCTTTGGACTGTGGGAGGAAACCGGAGCACCCGGAGGAAACCCACGCAGACACAGGGAGAACGTGCAAACTCCACACAGTCAGTCGCCTGAGGCGGGAATTGAACCCGGGTCTCTGGTGCTGTGAGGCAGCAGTGCTAACCACTGTGCCACCGTGCCGCCCACATATTGGTGGATGTGCAGGTAAACCTTTGATGAATGTGGAGGGCTCCTTTAGGGCCTTGGATGGAGGTGAGGGAGAAGGTGTGGGCGCAGGTTTTGAAATTCCTGCGGTGGCAGGGGAAGGTGCCAGGATGGGAGGGTGGGTTGTAGGGGGGCGTGGACCTGACCAGGTAGTCACGGAGGGAGCGGTCTTTGCGGAAGGTGGAAAGGGGTGGGGAGGGAAATATATCCCTGGGGGTGGGGTCTGTTTGGAGGTGGCGGAAATGTCGGCAGATGATTTGGTTTATGCGAAGGTTGGTAGGGTGGAAGGTGAGCACCAGGGTGGTTCTGTCCTTGTTACGGTTGGAGGGGTGGGGTCTGAGGGTGGAAGTGTGGGATGTGGACGAGATGCGTTGGAGGGCATCTTTAACCATGTGGGAAGGGAAATTGTTGTCTCTAAAGAAGGAGGCCATCTGGTGTGTTCTGTGGAGTAACTGGTCCTCCTGGGAGCAGATACGGCGGAGGTGGAGGAATTGGGAATACGGGATGGCATTTTTGCAAGAGGTACAGTGGGAAGAGGTGACAACCAGGTAGCTGTGGGAGTCAGTGGGTTTGTAAAAAATGTCAGTGTCA